>NC_051417.1:22879270-22879612 GCF_015228065.2 Penaeus monodon | reverse complement strand
CAGATTAGTTGAAAAAGAGTGGAATGAAATCTAAATAAGCAGTATATTTAGCATTTACGAGACCGTATTAAAACAGACCATATGTACAGAGTATCATTCTCTAAATGAAATGTTTCTCAATTCAAACTTGCTTCACAAACAATTCAGTTCTTTTAGAGCGACATCAACCTTCACAACAAAACTAGTTCGATTTTGTTACTTCTGTCTTTATCACAAGCCTTGTGATTATTGAAATCATGAGATCGCATTACCTGCTTTCAAACTGGCACTCGAGCGTTGTCATTCACGTCATGTGATGTGATTATTCTATCAATTATTTTTTTCTCGTCTGTGCTTTGCCCT
>NC_051417.1:22878799-22879142 GCF_015228065.2 Penaeus monodon | reverse complement strand
GACATATAGTTTGATGTTTCTCATGTTTTTACCACTTTAGACATATCTGTATTCTGGGTCTCCCGACGTTTATAAGGTTTTAAATAAAACGATTATAATATCTACTCTGCTTTTCACATTACTCTCTGCTTCATTTCCTAGTATTTCTGTTCACAGAAGCACAATGACAAATGCATTAACGTACACACTATAAATGAAATTAAATACTACCACAGCAGAGACGAAGTGAAAATGAGACGTTTCGAACACACCAAGAGATCCGGAACCCTCAAAAAGTTCGAAACGTCACCTTTTTACTTTGGTTTTATTATGGTGGTGATTCATTTTAATCTGTCGACATTCT
>NC_051417.1:22877488-22877744 GCF_015228065.2 Penaeus monodon | reverse complement strand
GAAAGAACATCTGCATTTGGATAACGTGTTTGATTAAAGTTCCCAAGCACTTATAACTTATTTCCATGTAAAAAATCAAAGACTCAAGACAACGCAGAATAAAGTAGCGAAAAACAGTGACTCCCAAAAGCACCAGATTTGGACTTTCTCTTCCGCCACTGCTTTCATCAACTTCCTTTGATCTGCTTTCGGTTTCTTGGCCTTGATTGGGGAGGTCACTGCAATTTTTAAGGGGGAGGGGGGAGGGTGGTACTTG
>NC_051417.1:22877120-22877290 GCF_015228065.2 Penaeus monodon | reverse complement strand
CTCGACGAATTTTTGAGCCGCCAAAATAACGATGGAAAGCGAATTTCCTTTCCAATTCCAGTGGTAGCAGACCGCCCATGAGCCGCGAGTTATAGCATCTCCATTCCGAAATTTTAACACGGGCTTCTCGGGGATAACCTGTTTTCGTCCAGATCTCGACGGTGGTTTGT
>NC_051417.1:22876599-22876690 GCF_015228065.2 Penaeus monodon | reverse complement strand
GTGAGGAAATAGGGGGATAGGAAAAATGTGGAGGATGACTCATATGCGTTCAGATAGATATGTAAACCCGTAGAGAGAGAAAGTGTAAGAA
>NC_051417.1:22876187-22876380 GCF_015228065.2 Penaeus monodon | reverse complement strand
AGCAACTTTGAAAATACCAGTGAATTAGGGGACAAGAAAAATGGCGCAACGGAGAAATGGAAGGAAGAAAGGGGAAGAAATAAGGTGTATAGAGGGGTGGAGAGAAAGAAGGATGGAAGGTGAGAATATGGGGGAGAGAAGGTAGGGGAGAGGAGGAAAAGGGAGATGGAGAGGATAAAAAAAAGCTGATCCG
>NC_051417.1:22875837-22876037 GCF_015228065.2 Penaeus monodon | reverse complement strand
CCCCTCTCCCCTCTTTCCCTCTTTTGTTATTCTCCATTTATTTTTTTCCCTCGGCCGAGAAAGATCCTCGAGCGGCCAAGCGTCGGGAGATCGCCAGCCTCAGCTATCTCCCGCCGGCATCCCGACCCGCATCCGCCGGCCCTTCGTGGCGGACGTCTATCTAGCGGGGCTTTTCCGCGATGCTCCTGAGATTGACCCTT
>NC_051417.1:22873159-22873517 GCF_015228065.2 Penaeus monodon | reverse complement strand
ATAACTGATGAAAATAACCAATGGATGACCTAACACCCAGAACAAGTCACAGAATTTCCATCATGAAAATCAAATCTTATAGGTAAAACATTTGCAAAACCTAAAACACTGATTTAAAAATATCTTGGGTTCCCTCTTGCAACCTATGGAGCAGAAACAGCACAAGGAGACAGACTGATAATTAAAATAATAATTTATACGTATAAAAAGGACCGACAAACGCGCAAATGAACGAGTTATACATAAAATTGGAAATACAAGTCTGCTCGATGAGGCAGGGGAAGAGAACACCGGGGAGGCGGAAAACAAAATAAAATCAAAGACGTGGCGGGATTAAGCATTGCGAAGTGATGGGGAA
>NC_051417.1:22872089-22872492 GCF_015228065.2 Penaeus monodon | reverse complement strand
TGTAGAATGATTAGAATTCACTTGTCTACATCTGCTTTAACGCGTAAATACAGAGTAAAAGTTGCTCTGTGTAATCCATGTTATATAAGGACAACACTGCAAAAATAATGACGATGATGACTGAAATATAACCCTTTGTTTTATTCTAACCTGTTGTAGGGTAACTGAACAGGGATTTGTACTTTGTTTGAGCTCTATAGAGCCTCTTTCTAGGCTCTATAATAGGATTTAGAGATATCACTTTGTGCTGTTTGGACGATTATATGATCCGTATTACCATTCGGATAAAAATCCTGGTATTATGTACAATTACTTTTGCTATTTCTGGATGCCGTCATTATTCTTTCAATGTGCTAATACGTCACTTTTTTATTGTATATTTATTTATTGACTCATCTGTCTG
>NC_051417.1:22871483-22871915 GCF_015228065.2 Penaeus monodon | reverse complement strand
ATCATCCTTCCCGTCGATAAATCAGAAGCGGAATTAAATCAAGCCGCATGATAAAAAACAGAAAGGAAAGGGGCAATAAAGAGAAAGTGGCAACCTATCTCCTCAGATTGATAGCTGACGTAATAGACTTTTCGACGAAAATAGTCCCAATAAGAGATATTTTGTTGTTATCGCTATTTGGAGATCATTGGGAATCCATTTGTTTATTGCTTTGGGAATAAAAGTGAATATATATGTTCATTGTGCTGTAGAGGGGAATAACTCTGTTGTATTGCACATTTTGCAGGATTGATGACCATTTCAGTGTTAGATAATGATACATTTTACCAGGCCTAAGGCATCCACTTTCATATCAAAGGAGTATATTTGTCTTTATAAACGCCAGTCATCCTGACGTGTTCGGTTATACTATAGCCTCTTTAGTTCCAATCT
>NC_051417.1:22871389-22871460 GCF_015228065.2 Penaeus monodon | reverse complement strand
GTCAGAGCTAATGGTTTCATTTTACTAAATATATCTGACGTCGTTTTTTGTTTCCTTACATGTATCTTATG
>NC_051417.1:22870691-22871274 GCF_015228065.2 Penaeus monodon | reverse complement strand
CAGATAGCCTTTTCCCTATTTCATGGCTTAACTATTGTTTTGTATAGAATACCGAATATCAAATGTCACCATAATAGCCATCATTTTAAGCACAAAGTTGAATCACGCAATTGCTATATTGAAAATCGAAATATGATTTAATTTTTTTGATATCTGTCATTTTCTTTCAAACATCAAACAGAACAAGTTACATGCGTTCGAATGCGTGTGTTTTTTGGATGCGATAACGGAAATGAAGCCACTTCCATGCTAGATAATAGTCATCGCAAAGCACTTCCAACAGAGGGAACTTCCGCTCAAAATATCTCCTAAATTGCCAATCTTTCTCCTCCGCCCATATATATATCGCTTGAAAAGGCTTTCGCGAAATCGCCAAATACGTCTTCATAACCGTAAGCATTTTTCACGTACACAGTTCCGTATCTCACGAGATGTTCGTCTTTGAGCAAGAAATTAATAAGAAAAAAAAACGGGAAGGGGGGGGGGGGGGATGCCACCAAAAGAGAAAGACTGATTTGGCAAACTGGGTGATTTTATTCATTCTCGAGTTATATCGCGCATTGTTCAAGATTTATTCTTCACA
>NC_051417.1:22869388-22869899 GCF_015228065.2 Penaeus monodon | reverse complement strand
GCATAAAACGCGTAGTGAGGACGCAGCGTGTTCACCGCAGCGTACTGATGCACTGAGAGATATCAATTGTATGCAAATTGCAATTTCACTCACAAATAGAAACATTATCCCCCATTTACCCGCCGCGAATAGAGGAAGCCTGATAATTAAAAGCAACCATTGCAGTTCATGTGTGACAGCTTTTAGTGCTTGGAGGGAAAAAATGGCCTCAAAAAGGTGTCATTGCACAACGCAGAGAAACACATTCCCCTAGATGTATGGGGCCATGTATTTCACGTGACACGGCCTACACCAACGAGTGAAAAAATGTCGCGTAAATATCCCGGAAGTGACATTGCATTCGGGTTGCAACGTTGGCGGGGGGGGGGGCGTGAGCTTACACAAGTTTACATAGCAACATAACAAACATATTCATATGTACATATACGATTACATCTACATTGAAGGATTGTTGGTCGTACATATACATGACGAATAAAACACAGAGAAAGACAATAAATGATTTTTCCAC
>NC_051417.1:22868820-22869153 GCF_015228065.2 Penaeus monodon | reverse complement strand
CCAATTCCCTAAAATTCCACTCACTACTTTCGCGTTCTCTTCCCTTTTCCATTCTTTATCTCATATTTCACACTTCTTTCTTCCCTCCTCCCTTTATGTATCTATTTTCTCTTTATTCCTTTCCTTTGCCCTTTTCAGCTCCCATTTCTAATCAGAAACAGCACCGCAACCAAACCACACTCGACGCAACCACAAGTAAACCATTCAGCGCACCCACAAACAGACCATTCTCCTTCATTCATCCTGGTACGACGACCCCGCTTTGCCCAGCGAAGTGGACGGGTGCGTGGCGCTGTGATGGGAGAGACCGCTGAGCCTCCTGTTGATGTTCCT
>NC_051417.1:22868094-22868785 GCF_015228065.2 Penaeus monodon | reverse complement strand
AGGCCTCGACCAAGGTGATGAGAGAAGCCCCAAGGAAGAGACCTGAGTAGCCGCCAAGTGTGCCTGAAGGAGTCGAGAGGAAGGGGTTAGTGGAGGAAGGGCCTCCTTGGTCGATTCTTTGTAATGCGGTGTTCCTGTGTGATTGTGTTTACGGTAATAAAGGGTAGTTTGTCTTTTGTGATTCAGTTCATTTATCTTATCTAGTGCTTAGCGTTATTTTGACAAGACGAAGTAAAGAATTTATGAATAATAGTTCCTCTTTAGGTGTAGTTTTAGCTCAGTGTAGAAAGAAATCACTCGTTACTTTACAATTTGAGGTAAAGTCAGAGAAAGTAGTGAGATTACCACTAACATAACAATTATGCTAATTAATCCTACTAACAGCATCATCAGCGTACCGACTAACTAGCAAGGTTTGCTAAAAAAGCCAAACCCAATAGTGCTATTACTATTTCTAAACTCAACCCTCTCTTTTCCTGACTTTTTTTCGTACTATCTTCAATGCAAGCTGCTGTAGGTGTAATAAAGTTTTATTGATGGCCCTTCTTGTTGTATTATCCCTTGTAGGACACGATACATCTACGCAGCGAATGGTGTAGATTGTAACTCTTCGTCGCTGGCTTTCTGCTATCGGCTTGAAAGTAAGGAAGAAACTGTAGTTGATGGTATAAAATCATCGGCTTTAAATCTG
>NC_051417.1:22867360-22867548 GCF_015228065.2 Penaeus monodon | reverse complement strand
AGCATACATATTTCAGAAAGGCAGAATCACGTCACTCACTGATAAGGTCTTCAATGCCAGACCTCCAGAGTTTGATCTCAGTGTAGCGAAGTGCGGGAAAATAAGCCTTAATGATAGCCACGCTCGAGCTGCAGGGCAAGAGAGGTGGTCACTTGTTACTTCGTTGTAGCAGGAGGTTTGATTAGATG
>NC_051417.1:22864919-22866334 GCF_015228065.2 Penaeus monodon | reverse complement strand
ATGAAAGTAGCTGAACTATTCATCTTCGTAATGAAACAAAACAGATCGACAGATGAGCATATACATTGAGAGCTAGGAAGCTATATGAACATAAATACACATATACACATTTACAAATATTTACCCTCATGTCATGCAATTCCCTTACTCACTCGCTTGACACGTTGAACTGCTTCTTGAGAGCGTGATACACGTTATCGTCCAGGCGCGACTTGCTGCTCGTGTAACTATAATCGTAGCGAACGCAGGGTCGATTGCACTTCATACTGCCTGTTAACAAAGAGGGACGGCTTGCATATAATGGCGCTCTGGATGGCATGTCTGTCTGATGCGAGCAGAAACAGAGGTAATTTGTAACTGTTGTTTACAGTTTACCTTCCTGGTGTGGATGGACAGGTGGAAGTGGAGTCGGATCAATATATCTGTCAAGGTGATGTAGTGTGGTTATCATCCCTACTATATAGACATTCCACGTAAATGAACCAAGGATCAATGGCTCTCCTTCAGCTAAGCGTTTAATAAGTCAACACACGGAAACTCTGTAACGAGCAACATTACGTGCTACTGCGTCCGTCGTGGGGGATTGTCTGCGTAAGCATAAGCAGCTTTCACGGTGTTGTGAGGATTATAATCCATGTCATATTTCGGTTATACATCATAAAAGCACCGATATAATCTGATATATATTGTTCATAATCACCATATCGACTCTGGAATAGCCAAAAGTCATTTACATTAGGATCAATATGCAACGAATATGTTCATGTATTCGTCCTTCGATGATCACACCGAAGACGAGCATAAAGAAAAACCGGTCGAAGGTAGAAAGAAAAAAATATGTATATTCATGGGTCTCAGATCGACCAAAAACCCATTAAAACTTTTTTTTCGAAAGTCGTTCCACAAGAAAGTTACACATACTCGGGTACACTTGTCTCGTCTCCTGTTTGATTAATGGGATCGCCGAGGGAAGAAAATAGGTGAAAAAAGAAATGTTAAAGAGTGTTTTAGCAACATAATTAACAGAACAAGGAAGCTCGGGGACAACCTTTGTAAAGAGTCAATAGCAGAACATGTTTTATCCAGTTCTAGTTTTTTGTTGTTGTTGTTTTTATTTGTATGGTAAGAGTATCTTTTATTTTCAATAAACTTAAACAATCTAGTGCAAGTTAAACATTCAGAAATGACCATAGACCCATTCTAAGTCCAACATTCATAATATATGACAAAGGAGAAGTGAGAAAAGAAAAGAAACTATCTGATGAACCAAGAGGTAAATAGAGGTGTAACGAAGCAGAAAAGGAATAAGATGAATGTTGACAAAATGAGGTATCTTCTTTATATTGTGTAACAAGCATGGTCAGCACATTTCCGTCATATCTGCTCATGGTAAAGAGGCCGAGGAAGTAATCAAA
>NC_051417.1:22861751-22862789 GCF_015228065.2 Penaeus monodon | reverse complement strand
TAAAACTAATCATACTTTCGTGAAAGTTATTAATCCACAGCATGGCATAGGCCTACCTTTGCCCCAGCATTTCTCAGCGATTTTCTCTTGCGCCGTCGACTTGTCTGCGATGGCTACGTTCGAAGGCATTAAACTCAACCTATCTAAAACGTAGCTGTAACATCGGCTGGTCTGCGCGAGGTTACACTGTGGATAGGGCGAATCTGCGTGGATAAATAGAGAGATAGGCTGATAAAACAAAGTCAGTGGACAAGAGTTCTGATCTTTATCCGATATACTGCGCGTAGTTTTGTTTTGTTTGTAATGAGGGGATTTTGGTAAGCAGCTAAATACACAATTGTTGAGTCTAATTGCGTGGTTAGTATAACGTTCTTTCGGTATTAACAAGTAAATAAGCAGGTTAAGCCTCTTTTTCTATTGAAAATTTGTATTATACAAAGGAAATTCTGTTGTGCAATCAGCACCCAGGCCTAAAAATAATTAACTCTAGTTGTATTGTCTCTTTCTCGGGGTGCTCATGCGGCTTCTCACCTGGTTCTAAAAACTACATTTCCTCCAATTTTTGAGACATTCTAACAAAAGCCCGAGAACCCATAAGACCAGGTTAACCAGCACAACACACAAGACGCCAGGTTATGCAGTACAGCCCATGAATCTCAGTGAAACACCCAGTGAAACAGACAGTGAAACAGACAGACCCAGCTACACAGAACCAAGGCCTATATAAGCAGACCTTGCACAGAACATTCTGTAAGACCCCAGACTATGCGGAACGGGCCAAAACCTCACCTTCAGAGAAGTCCAGCCCATAGAGCGTGCAGTTACACGCCGCTAGAAAGCACTGTCGAACTAAACCGAGGTCGCAGTTGGGTTCCGTGTAGAAGAAATCCTGCTTGTTCTGCTTGTAAGAAATTCTGTCCATGGGAATGCACTCCGAATCCCCGGGGTCGAAGAAGGTCTTCATTCCGATGTCATTTACCTGGAAGGGATGTCTTGGATAACTGACGTAGGCGTTCAGCAGACAAGTTGTAAGATAAG
>NC_051417.1:22860994-22861316 GCF_015228065.2 Penaeus monodon | reverse complement strand
GCAAGCGCACCCACCACAGAGAGGGAGAGGTCGATGAAGGTGGAGTGAGCGGGGGTCACATGTACCCCTTGACCCACCGCGAGGAAGGACGGGTGAGTGTGGTTACTTGCAAAGGACACCTGTAACCCCGTCTTGATGAGGCCACTCAGGTCAAGGATGTCTGAGACCACCTCTGTTGTGTTAGTTTAGGTTATTGAGAGTGTGAAATTATTATCATCTTTTTTTTTATTATTAAAAGTAAAGATTGTGAAATTCCTAAAGATATGTGAAACGGTTAGGCATATTGCTCTTTTCTTTCTTTCAATATCGGTATTATTGCAGC
>NC_051417.1:22859414-22860866 GCF_015228065.2 Penaeus monodon | reverse complement strand
AACCGAAAAGCACCTGGAAAACGTCTCATTAGTCACCTTTGCAAAGAAAACTATAAAGCAATAAAGAAAACGAGAATCCCCACCTGGTGTATCATTCTCGGGGACTCTGAAGTAAACTGTGATTCCCATAAACTCGCCATCGATTGTCTGTTTATAACTGCCGTCGTTATAGTACTGAAAACACTTGCCAGCCATTGAAGGTAGTAGGGAGAACCCTAAACAGCATTCGGTCTTATTGAGCCTGTGAGGCCCCACTGTACACTGAAGCACCAGGTCTTCACAGCTGTTAGGAATACAGTGCTGTTAAAACTGCATGACACCTATATCTGTTTTACATCTTATATTTAGGTTTTTATTTTCGATGGAAAATATTAGTACAGGTAGCTTGTACAACAGATGATTACGTTTTCACCTGTCGGTAAATCTACACAATGAGTACTTAAATAACTGAGCAAGGAATAGATCAAAACAACAGAAAGAGAGGCACAGTACTCGTAAGAGATGGCGTCGATCAGCTGGGAATAATGCGTCATACTGTGCTTGCGGAGGAGCGCCTGAACCTCGGAGTCTGAGGCAATCAAGAATTCCTTCCCGAGATCCGAGGTCAGGAACGACTGGCTGAGGAGGTAGGGCGTCCCCGTCAGCGCCACCAGGTAGTTGCTAAGGGCATGGCTGATGTTCATGGCTGAGAACCACAAGAAGACGAATTTTGTGTTTTGTGCAAGATATGGGCATTGCATATCAAGTGACAATGACAGAACTACATTTTACAATGATTAAATAAGGATCAAGTAATGAAGGAGAAAATGAATGAAAGTGAAATAACATAGATGATAATGATGACAGTGACACAAATGGCCGATTCTGCGCTCTAAAACATCCAACTACAATTAATTAATGTTCAAAAGCAATTTTAGTTCTGAGAATGAAGATTAAGTCAGTAATTGCAATTGTGATGGTAGTCTAGACCGATGTATACCCGTGTACATATTTTATATCTATTCCAACAGAGCTCATTTGGTTGTTGAATAGAATTATTTATCAATAGGCTCGATTATATCTGTTATTGGAATCATTGCACGTCATGTTATTTTTTCAGATATTTGCTTTATAATCTATATATCTTCGTAATAATTACAAAATTGATACGAATACCCTGTTTACAAAGCTGTGAACATAAAATTCATGCAAAAGGTTTATCAGTTGTAATGAAAGACATCAATTTACTTTCCAATTCTCGATAAGTGTGATGAGTACCATATTTAGGAATAGATTAACTAATGACAGTTCGTGGACCAGGTAGCTTATTTTACTGTTGACATTTGCGTCTCACCCTTGCATGGTAATTATTGTTAAGCCTGACACCGATCAGCGAATTTAGTAGGACTTTTGGGAAATAAAACTTCTTTCATTTCAGGCAGATGTCGCTTAAGTAAAGATGCATGCCCAAAC
>NC_051417.1:22858814-22859350 GCF_015228065.2 Penaeus monodon | reverse complement strand
TAGACAAAAGAAAAAATATATATATGCAAACGGTATAACGTAGGTGTATGTGTTGCCTATCCCATCCCTATGTGCAACAAGTTAAACTCATAAGTGTATTTACTTGTTTCTGTCTATATAGAATTAAAAGGAAAAGAAAAACATCGTTCTCACCTTCCAGTTTCCTCTTCGAGAAAAAAGAGCGATTGCAGATGAGGACTGAAGGAAGCTCAAGACCATCCTGTGAGAGCAGCACCGTTGTCTGGAAATTGTAAGAAAAAGGATATAAAGAAAAATGAACTCAGCATTAGAAACTTGAATTGTACATTATAGTGATTACATTGTTCAGCTTCTCACGTTATGTTCGCATGGCAAGAATGGTGACACGAATCTTCACAGATGTAAAAACTGAACAAAATTAGGTTATCTACTTTGCCCCGCCCTGAATTGCTCACAGTTGTCACGCACAGCCAGCCATGTATAAAAGATACTGTTTATAATATTTACGTAATTGACAGCTTGATTGTGCTAGTGTATATTTGCGTTCTTCCAGCAAC
>NC_051417.1:22857674-22858091 GCF_015228065.2 Penaeus monodon | reverse complement strand
TCCACCAGATGGCCTCCCTTAAAGAGGGATGGTTCCTAGGTTCCTAGGTGCTGAGCTTGCCGGTGTGGTGGCCCCCTCCATGGACCTCTCTGCCACGGGGTTTCAACTACCCATATTTTACTATATAATGGATCCCTATGAGCTGCGTGGACAGGATACCTGTTGGGTTGGCTGATACCGGGCACAGATTTCGTTTACTTTGTGTAATACACTAGAAAAAATAAAGCCGTGTATAGCATGAGGAACCTCTTTTCCTTTAACTGATTAAGGCGAGCGGCGAGGTGGTCTCCTCGACTAGTTTAGCGTCGAATTGTCGCTGCCTTGTAGACTTTGCAAAGGTCCCATTGACGTCTCCAGAATGAAGTAGTGCTTCTGTATACCCTCTTATTATAGGTCTTAAGCACATGGGCTGCCATG
>NC_051417.1:22857145-22857637 GCF_015228065.2 Penaeus monodon | reverse complement strand
TTGAGTAAAGTGATTTCCTTATGGCAAAATGTAATAGTAAAGGCTACCCCCTACACGGCCGACGACCCTTATTAAACGATCAAGACCACCGCCATGAAACCCCACCAGGGTGAGAACAGGCCCTGTTCTCCACGGCCATCTTCCTGTCGTCAGCCCGGAGAAACAGTCACAAGACCCCAACAGATTCTCTGGGGGAGAGTCTGGAACCTTAACCCTCCCTTCCCCCTCCCTATCAACAACTCAAAAAACCTTACCTGCGACTGCACTTCTCGTTTCGAAAAGTCGACGAAGAGCAGCGTGGAGACGTAGCCGAGATAGAGACCAAAGCACACCGTCGCCACGAGCCAAAAGATGCCCAGGACATTGTGGCGGTTGTTCCAGGCGTGTCCGATTCCGTGGGCGGTGCTCTCCTGACACAGCAGCTCGCTGAGTTCCAGGAAGGATCGCTCTTGGATGAAGTCCTGTGGAGGCGAGGCAGCCGCGGATTAGTGC
>NC_051417.1:22855562-22856580 GCF_015228065.2 Penaeus monodon | reverse complement strand
CATAGGTTATTTTATCCATTTGATCCGCTGCTTCTTAAGAGACTTAAATGAGACATATCATGCAAGTGTTAATCTATAATGCGTAATTTATGTAAACAATGATACCTCCATCTTGCATAAAATATGTGTGTGTGATTAGTCTTACTCCGTACATTACCACCAAGGTTATTGCAAATTACATTTACTGCCTTGATGTAAAAAAAATGCTGAATATCCTTCGTAGTAAATGTCTAGGTATGGAAAGTCCTTTATGGAGGACCTGACCCCCAGTACAGTGACGTTTCCTGACTACCCTTCATTAGGCAGTGTGCAAATGTGACCTATCTAGCATATTGCCTGATTATCCCCGAAGAGTGTCAGGAACGCAGTGTATAATTTGGAGTAATTATAGTAGAGGGGGGACTAACATACGACACCATCAACTCGACATAATGACAAGCTGACCCGGAGTCATTTTTCTTCTTAGCTGTTTAAGATCTACCAATTTCGTCCCTCGGAAGAAAAAGACAAAGGTTATATTTTCATAAGGGTTAGGTAGTGTTATAATTGCACTGTTAAAGACCTGCCAGTTTCAGTGTACGAAACTCTCTCGAAAAAAAAACAAGGATGATATCTTTATGTTATAGTTAGTGTTAAAGATAATCACCCAATAATCCTAATACACGAAAAAATAGACAAAGGCTATTTCCGTATGTCACTGGTAATGTAATATTTGTCCCATACACCTCCTCCATGACATACCTAATGACCAACTAACCTTATCATATACGAAGTCGCTTTTACAAATCTTTCTGGCTCTCTTGGGGCCGCTGTTTGCCATGGTTGTGCGAATTCTCGTCCCGCGCTGGGAAGGTGTGAGTGTCGTCAGCACCAATGGTCCGGGATGAGGGTGGTCGCACGGGGAAACACAGGGTGAAACATGAAACAACACTAACTCTGCTATAACAGGGACCACGCCCTCACTCTCAACACTGGGGGGGCATCAGGTGTAATCCTTATGTTAGATATTGGCTTGGCT
>NC_051417.1:22854867-22855380 GCF_015228065.2 Penaeus monodon | reverse complement strand
TGGCCAGAGAAAACAATTTTCCAGGCGCTTTACCATCCATACACTTCAATAGCCTGGCAACTTGCTATATTACGGAAATTGAGATTCATTGATTGCAGGAAAAAAACGAAACTCGAATCAACATATTCCAATGTCTATCATAAGATCCGATTTTTTTTCTCCTTTTCTAACGCAGCCTCATAAGTCTAACGCGGCTTTACTTGGATGCACGAAACCATTTGTTTTTATTTTCTTTGCTTCTTTCTTTTTTGACAGGCAGCTTAATAAGCAATAGTAAGAATTATGGCTACCCTTGTTACGATTCTCGGGAATACATAAGCGGCAAAATTAGGATCGTATGAAATGAATGGAAAATGTATAATTATTTGTTTTCTGTACGATGTTATGTGCAGTTACAATGATTGTTGTTGGGTATTGTTGAGGCAGGTTTAGATTAGCCATTTCTAAGAGGGACGAAATTAGGTCCTGTTTACACTTGCAAGGTACTGGCAGCAAAAGTAGATATTTATAGGG
>NC_051417.1:22853904-22854704 GCF_015228065.2 Penaeus monodon | reverse complement strand
GGTGATCTAAACAGTTATACAGTTATTTTAAAGTTCACAAGGTTTGACTTCGCTATTAATTCGCAACTTACCAATATGTAAGTTGTACTTAAATCCATTTTTTTAAATGAAATTTCACTTTTGGAAATATGCAAATCTTATCAAACTGCCGTTTGACAAACCGCATGGAATACTCAAAAACTAAATTAACTATATAAATGCACAAACAATTAGTGTGTTTTAGATGAGCTTTTTTCCTGCACAAACACAATCCTCGCCTTAAGCGCACCTCTCGGTCCAGAATTCTCCCTTGACACGGCACCGAATAGCATTATACTACCTGTCTTGGCTCTGGTCTGGCAGGCGGGCGGCGCTGTCCGGTGGGGGGCGAGGGAGAGGGTGCCAGGGGAGGTGGGCGTGGCTCGCTAGTGTCACAAGGAGTCATGGCACAGGTGTCTGTAGCGAGTGTTCTTTCGAATTTCTGGCCGTAGTGTTCCCCCTTTTTTGCACGTGTGTATATACGATGCCCCCGTTTACGTGTGGTTATGACGTGTGTTTGTGTGTGTACAGGGCTACAACCGTGTTATTACTGTAAGGGTGGGGTCATACCAGTCGCTGTCTCAGTCTTTTTGTGTCGTAGCGATATCGATTTGGCTTCGGACGTTCTGGTTCCATGATTATCATGTCATTAATGAGGGGGACTCAAGAAAGATAATGAGAGAAGGATGATCGTACTGATATAGTTATTCGATACATATTAGGGGGATTGGAAAGGTGCATGGTAATCTAGTGGTGAGTGGTCGAAGTCGAGTGTGTCAAAT
>NC_051417.1:22852122-22852365 GCF_015228065.2 Penaeus monodon | reverse complement strand
ATTCTTGGCTTATGCAGAAATACGAACCAACATGAGATGCACCGAAATACCAATAACCTCGCATTATTTCAAATGCATATCCCTAGAGAAGCAGACACCTTAAAGCTATAATGATTAATTGTTTTTCTTGTAGCGCGACACCCTGATCTAAGTCATCTTGTCGCCCATGTTATTTCTGCTTAATAAGGAGTAACATGGTGGAGGTTCTGAGCCAATATCTCTGCCTTTAAAAGGGGAGAGGAG
>NC_051417.1:22849719-22850319 GCF_015228065.2 Penaeus monodon | reverse complement strand
GGTGATACTTTCCTGCAGCGTTCCAGTAACTTAATTCTTGCTTGGGTGACGTGAGGACAAACATGCCCAATGTTGCACAGGTAATTTACAACCACAGTTGGAAAGGAAGAGAGAGTGACATGTGTGATATTCAAGGTGACTGGCACACCACTCGCAGCACTTAATTTTCACCTTACGCAACAAATCAAGAATAGGTTAAGTCGCAAAAACTGTTACGATAATAATTGTTGAATTTAATGTAATTTTGTTGAATAGTTATGTCACAATAACCTTGATGTGTAGACGATTTATGGTTGTAAAGGATTATCATAATTAATCCCTATTTTTGGAATAATATGACCTGACTGAAAGCATTTTTTTTTAACAAAAAGACTTTTCTATTTTGCGTAGTTTCGGAGTAAAACCAAGAAATTGCTTCTTCTTGAAAATTTACGGTCCGAGGAACACATGTAGGTGGTGATGTAGAGGGTAAATACTGTTATTTTCACTTACAGGAATGTAATTTACTATGGAATTCAGCTGCTGAGTGTTACATATAACTTGATTAACCAGGCGTAACCAGATGATGTAACTTGACTTGCGGATTACAAGCATGGGATA
>NC_051417.1:22849177-22849387 GCF_015228065.2 Penaeus monodon | reverse complement strand
CGTAGGGAGAGCCTGCAATTGGTAACAGAAGATTCATATCAACAATGGGCTCAAATTAGCACACGCAGTTGATTATTGTAGGAAGTGTATATAGTGATTAACGATAATTGCAGGCGATTACTTCTATTGAAAGTTACTGCCAGTTTTTTTTACATACATATTGTGACATAGATATTGGTGAAAAAAGGGAATGTGTACGTGCATATACAC
>NC_051417.1:22848743-22848954 GCF_015228065.2 Penaeus monodon | reverse complement strand
GACTTCACAAACTCATAAATGCTAATATAACATTTCTGACTATATCAGAAATAGTATGATGTCCACCGATTATTACGGTTATAAGCAAGAAAGTAATAGCATTTGCGTGATATAATACCATGAATATAAGGGGCTTACTATTTATGATGTGAATCCAACATATCTAGTTAGTCTGGGTTGCTTGTACTTCTGTGACATTCGAGTGATGATT
>NC_051417.1:22848541-22848649 GCF_015228065.2 Penaeus monodon | reverse complement strand
CCCCACCCCCCGTGACATTCGAGTGATGATTACTTTCGAACAAACATGTGCCATGCATTTAAACTTTTGGAATAAGGAAAATAAGTTTGAAGTCCGAGACAGTGAATT
>NC_051417.1:22845952-22848187 GCF_015228065.2 Penaeus monodon | reverse complement strand
TAGTGCGTGTGTTTATTGATTAGATTGTTAACATCACCCCCCCCCCCCTTCTTTAGTGTAATAATTGGCGAACAAGAAAAAAGAAAAACAATATCATTACGATATCAAGGTAACGTGTGTATTTAGTGTTCTCCTCGACGACATGTATGACATTATAGTTTGTTTTTTTTCTACAATATGTACGCTCATTTATTGGAAAATGAAGCTCACTTATAACATCAGTAGTAACAAACCTTCTGAAAAAAGTGCATTGCTAAGACCCATGTAAGTTACTTGCTGGACATTGTGGATATTCACAACAAAGAAGTATGGCTACTGACAACAGTAATGCCAATAGAATACAACATTATCACAAGGTTATCTAAAAGAACTAAAAAAAAATAATAGGAACAAAGTAACAATATCAGGTTCCAATACCGACCAGTTATGGTACGTTAAGGTAGGTGTTTGTGGACTCATGTGTTGACACTTATTGCGGATAATAGATTTAGCACAATAAAAATGCATCACTATCAACTACACGGTACAAAGAAATGGACAGTAATGGATACATTAAGTTGCAATGAACTGCACCGGCTTCTGCAGCAGCAAAAACACGGCACGACGAATTCCTGTTGAATATGCAAGTTTACCGCGATGGGAAATTGTATGCTAATAGAGACTGCCCTTGAGAAATTATAGTCTAAATGCACGTAAACCTAGTTCTTTATAGCTTATATCTAGGAATTCCTACCAATCATGCATCCAAAAAGTTTTTGAATAGTGGATCTGCATATAATTGTCCAGGTTATAAGAGACCATGGAATAATGACTTCGTTAAGCGCGTACGAACATTATGAGAGACATGACCATGTATCAAGTAAGACGTCTAGGGAAGTGAATACAACAGAACTGTAAGGAAATTGCCAATGGGGAAGGTTACATCGCGGGGTCTGAATTTCTAAGAAACATGAAGCATAAACGTGTGTGTAACAACGTTCCCTCCTGAGAACTAAAGTCGGTAATGATGACAATAACATTAACAATAACAAAAATTTACTATCGTAAGACGATTATGTTAAAGTGATTATTGTTTGCTTATTTGTCTGTTCAATTGTATTTGATAAAAAGAACGTTAATGAATCATCATGAAGCCAATTTTATTATCAATAATATCAGACTTATATCTTCAACGTCTCCATCTCAACCAGATGTGATGCGTTTTAATTTAACGCCAGTGTTATGAAATAATAAATGTAAATATTTTTAGCATCCTCACTGTCTAGCTGGCTTTATATGTTGACATTTATCAAGAGGCAAAGTTCTGTCAATCCCATTATGCTGACGCTCGTTTTGATATATTGGCTAATCCCTGATGACAGTGCTCTTTGTTAATGAGCTCTGTGAAATGAACGTTATGCCTCGAATATTTGTTTGTCTACGTGTCTACTTGTTTTATCAGCGTTAATATCATCCTCTGTGGCTCTGCTGTCACTGCAATTCGTTTACTGGTTGTTATTGACATTGCACTGTTCTTTGATTAAAGCAATCGTAACACAACCCAAAACTGATAACATAAACTCTCGAAATATATTTGATAAAACCATACTTATGAAAATATTTTCCGAGTCGAGCAGTCCAAACAAGCTGTATCTGCACAATGATTCAGTGCCTAATATTCCGTGGAATCAGTGAAATATTGTTTTTTCCTGTCTCTGAAGAAGTGCATATCAGTTGCCCTGTATGCTGCAGAAGCTAACAATTCTCAATACTGTGTAGTTTTTAGTGAACTTTGCAAAATGTAGTAACATTACAACATATCACTTGCCTTCTCCCCTTGAGTTATGGTTCTATCATTTAACAGAGATGAATTTTATAAAACATTATTGTGACAATGGATAACATACGTAGCAGGCTGCCAGATGTCACCATTTTCTCCTTCTCTTTGGGCGCTATATATTCTAGAAAGAGGAACACTACTAACAATTCTCCAAGCAACACTGCAAAATCCAAACACTTTATCTCGCTCTTAAAATTTTCCGTACATTTGAAATGTTATATATTAAGAGCCTTCATATTAGTGATTAATAACAGACTTTACTGAAATCTTTAGCTAATCCCACTTACGGTATCGACGAATTTATAATCAGTTTACAAAGCCTAATTGTAATTAAGGTAGTAATAGAAAACGAATTGAAAACTAGAATATGACTTCACCTGCTGCTAATGATATAACACGGTTGTAAATGTTGCACT
>NC_051417.1:22845104-22845433 GCF_015228065.2 Penaeus monodon | reverse complement strand
ACGTCCTCTGCCATCTCTTTCTGCTTCTCTTCCTTGAGGTGAAATGAGAATTGTTTTACTCTTTTTTGTAATCTCATTGATTGTTATCTGGTTGAAATGATAAACATGATATGCGTTCTTTCAATAGATCATATTTTTAAATTGCAGTTTTGTTTACACTCTCAGCATCTTAACTCGCATCTTCTTTCTTTTGTGAAGGTATTTTAATGCTGAAATATAAAATCTTTAGCATGTGAAGCGCCGAGGGAAATGCCAGCTGCTAATTTGTTTTCATTAAAATATTATCATTTCTGACATGTAGAATAAACAAGCTATCTCGAAATATCATT
>NC_051417.1:22843476-22843577 GCF_015228065.2 Penaeus monodon | reverse complement strand
TTTACTTAATGGTTTGAACTTTTTTTATGATTTATTTTCATACCGAACCCTTCCCTTAATTTGCAATATTCATTTTACGTTATCTAGGGTTTTACATTCTT
>NC_051417.1:22840776-22841669 GCF_015228065.2 Penaeus monodon | reverse complement strand
CACTTCTCTTAAAGAACGATCGACACCGATGGGAAGGAGCATAGCCCGACGAAGGCACCACCACTGAGACGCCCGGTGCCGCCACTTACTACCGACCAACACCAATCCACGACTGCTTCGGCTGTGGGAACACGTCTCACCAGTGTTGCGGCTGGTGGGGCCAACGGTGGCTGGCTTTCTTAGGGCCTTCCTCGGGGGCCTCAACCTTCAAGATGGAGAACGTGGCGCCCTACAGTTGCCTCCTGGAGGGGCTCTACCTCGGCCTTCCGGCCGCTTCCAGCTTCATCCCCTACTATGCCAAGTAGGAGATCATCACCACCTCTAACGAATGTCCCAACAACAACAGAACCAATGTCGTTCGCAGTAGCAGTAGAAGCAACAAGTAGCAAAGTCCTCAAATTTAGTCACTGGGTTGCGAGCTGCATCCCGAGGATAAAACATCGAACGATAAAGCTTCTACGCCAAGAAGATTATTTTCATGCCAAGATCTGCGAGTTGCACCACAAGTTAATGCGAAGAGATTCATTCTCACAGCAAACTCATCCACAACGAGCTACACTTATAGCAAGATCCTTCACTTACTACCAGATGAAGAGTGAAACCCCTATAAACCAGCCAAATTATACACATATTTCGAAGACACTCCTCATTTTTGTCATGACTCCCTAGGAGTCCCTCCCAAGCTCAGGTGAACCCCGGGGGCAGGGCCATGATGGGGTCCATAGGCTGGACTGCTTTAACCTCTGAAGGTTTTTTTCTTCTCTGTAGGGTCAGGATTCACCCAGTGGTGGCTAACTCAGGTGTTCAGTTTGACTGGCACTAGATGATGCACCATTAGGTTTAGAAGCTGGTAGAATTAGGTAAGGCAGAGTCTCATACATTTTGATCATGAG
>NC_051417.1:22840366-22840735 GCF_015228065.2 Penaeus monodon | reverse complement strand
CCCGACCAAACAAGCCAAAAGCAATCCAAGGGTCAATGACCATGCATCTGGAAGTATAAACAATGCTTACACCTGCAAACCAATTGAACAGGTGAATCAAGGGTTTCCAACAATGATGTGCCCCTTACCTCAACACTAACACCCTTAACACGAGAACATTCTTTCAAAGGCTGATTCTTCATTTCGCCCTCTGGAGACTTCACCACTGCTGTTGAAGCATTCCATGCTCTCGCCAAAGACCATCTTTCTCTCAACGTGAACCCGAAACCCCTACAATCAGGAGTTTTGGTAGTTCCACTTCTCGATATTACCTCTGTCCAGATCTTGTAAAGCATTGTCATTCTTGGAAACGATAAGACAGTGGTTTTG
>NC_051417.1:22839532-22839641 GCF_015228065.2 Penaeus monodon | reverse complement strand
ATTACAATTACTTTTGTTGTTATGGGCTACAAGGCAAAAAGAGCGGTTTCTATTTAAAGAAGAATGCTTTATTTTATTAGTTATTTATAATGTTATACTGGACCGTTTT
>NC_051417.1:22838069-22839453 GCF_015228065.2 Penaeus monodon | reverse complement strand
GTTTAATGTTCAATTTGCCATTGTTTTAACTTGTATTATTTGTTCTTTTATGTTCAGTTTTATTCAGTAAATGTAAAAGTTTTATTTTGTTTTTGTTAACCTCTTCCAACCATATTGGCAATACCATTTTTTTCTGAAATTAATGAAAATTAACAAGATGAACAAAGCAGGGTTATTTGTGGAACACTACACCACAACTGGAATAAGGAAGGTTCCCGGACCCCCACTCCTCAGGGCCAAAACATCTCTACTCCAGTTTCAACATCGAGGGCTGGAGGTTTATCATCTATTGGACGTATGCCAGTTTCCTTTCCTATTCCACCTAGTCCTTGCACCATTTGTAGTCACCACCAAGGATGCTCAGCTCAGGATGCAGTTACTACAAGCATGCCTCACCCTCCTTGGTAGAGAAGTGAACCATGATCTCCTCCAAGACACCGTTCCAAGCATGACTGCAGCTTTTCCTAGGAAAACTGCTTCTCCAAAGCAGCCCACTCACCCTACTAACCTTTCCACTGGTGAGTCTCTGTCTCTGGGTGATTCAGACATGATGGATACTGCTGATGCCAGGTCAGTGGAAGCATTCACCCTCTAACAAAGAAAACAATTAGGAACATCTCTAATGACAGCGGCAGTGATACAGACAACTACATTGAAAAGCCAGAAGAGACAAGCTCTAACAACCAATCCTCAGCTCAAGACCTCCCACAAGAGAAACCGACCACTTAGAAATCCAAATTCCTGTAATAGGACCAGATAATATCCTTGCATCACAGCGGGGTTCTCCCCCTGTTATTTGTGTTTCTGTGGAAAAGGAAACATACTACACTACGGAGACACTCCAGCTAGCTAAACCAACAATAATCCTGGAATCTTTGTCAAGTCATGAGTCATGAGGCAGACAGGATATGGATCCTTCAGTGGAACAAAATTGGTGTCAGAGCTAAACTCCCTTTACTTCACTTGACACTTCCTGAGGAGAGATATGACATTATCTTACTCCAGAAAATCCTTCTTATATTTGACATTAATCTTCCCAGTTATATTGGTTCGACACACCTGGAGAGAACAGGGGAATCTCCATATTTGTCAGACAGGATATATATGCAGAATCCATCACCTTACGAAACGACTGTGGCAAGGAGATAGAAGTAATTGGTGCTTCACTTGCCCTCAACAGCTTCACTCTGTCTGTTTACAACATTTATCGACCTCCGAGACTGAGTACAGTTCTAAACTAGACCACATTGTTTCCCTCATGAGCGACTCACCAAATGTATTGGGTGGTGACTTCAATGCGCACCATTAAATATGGAATGATCCAACCTCTACCACCGCAATTAATTCATACAGAAGTCGATTATATATTCGACAGCCCCTCACC
>NC_051417.1:22836231-22837995 GCF_015228065.2 Penaeus monodon | reverse complement strand
TCTCTCATTTGATCTTCTACTTACATTAGATTGAACACTTCATCCAATTCTCACGTCCAATCATTTTGCTACCGTCAAGAAAAAGCCAATGACCTCATTCACTCTTTCAAAGATCGAGGTGACTCCAATCAACTACCTGCACATACCTTAAACTGTTTAGCTGATCTCCGACCAGGATGGCATATGCTTATACAAAACGCAGTAAACACCCCAGCTGATACTGATACCCCCTTTTCTGAAAATGAAATCAGGTCTTCTCTGAAGGTTAGCAAGGGCAAAGCCCCTGGCATTAACCTGCCCCATGCTCAGACCTATGGGTAAGAGAGCTCTCACTATTGTCAAGAGTCTCTTTAACAAGTCTCTTGGCTTGGGTTGATTACCAGTAGCCTTGAAAAGGCCAACATTCAACCTATTACCAAACCCGGTCCTCAGCTAGCCTTCAGACCCATTTCTCTACTATCTTGTATGAGCAAGTCCATGGAGAGGGCAGTCCAACACCAATATACATTTGCCTTTTGTAAAAGTATGGGTACATCCGAAAACCTTACCTACATCCACAGTGCCATTGACGGGAAAGATAGCATCATAGTCTTCTTAGATTTAGAGAAGGCTTTTGAGCTAGCAAACAAGGAGGCAATATTCAGTTTACTTGCTCGGAGGGGCGTCGCAGGAAGAATTTTAGCATGGACCAGAGACTACCTGCGTGATAGAAAGGCTAGAGACAGGTCCCAAGGATATTTCTTTAATATTATGTCATTTGAGAGGATACTCCGCAGGGAGGTATTCTAAGCCTCTTCCTTTACAACACCCTTATTGCAGACCTTCTGACAATCCATATCCCTCCTGAAACACACATTTTGGCATATACTGATGATTTACAACTCACTGCCACTGAAAGAAACAGATTCATACATGCCCAGGCAGAATTAGACTCACTTGCACGATGTAAGAAGCTGGGTCTCAAGATCAATTCTGACAAGCCCAGAGCATTACAGACCCAACATGTTATAGATAATCCACGGCTCTACATCCGGTCCGACAAGTTAGAGTGGGTTAATGAACACAAATGTTTGGGCGTATTCTGAAACTCCCAGAACAGTTCCTCCTCACAGCTTTCTTACCTCCCTCGGCGATGCTAGAAACACATAAACACCCTCAGAAGACTGACAGGCCTTGATTTGGGTGCAGGTTTCCTTAATCTGCGCTCATTCTGTACAAATGCCATCCGCTCTCTTATGCACTACAGTGCAACATCACTGCTACTACCTACTCTACATGAGTTCAAAACCATAGAAACAATCCAAATAAATGTATGAGAAAAAATCTACGAGCTCCACGATGGACTCGGCTTGTTCAACTTTGCTTAGAGTCGAACCTAGTATCCTAGTCGCCAAGACAATCTCCTCACATGATATGTCTTCCTTCATCACTACCCTTAGACACCACATTTATTCTCAGACTCCACCTAGTCCAAGACTCATGTGACAAAGTGAGATCTGCAATTCTATAGAGACACTAAACCTGCTGCCTGTAATCAAAACCAGAAGAGTTGATGTTCCACACAAACAGTTCAGTCTACGTCCACCATGGGAAGCGCTTCCAGTTTCCTTTGTCTTGGATACACTTCCATAGGCCAAGGCTCTCTGCTCACAGACGGATTTCATCAGAACCAAGAATAAGTGTCCCTCCCTAGCTAGTAACACCGACAAAGCTGCCATCTTTATGGATGGCTCTGTCAACCAACGGTCTGGAGAGGCAGGATGA
>NC_051417.1:22835624-22835842 GCF_015228065.2 Penaeus monodon | reverse complement strand
TATTTGCTGTAAAAAAAATAAATCTTTTTATAATTCTTTTTGCACACAGACCGACGCCATTACAAATAGGCACTAGGTCTAGAGGTGTGAGTCATTCTACATTAGTATGATATTGTTGTAACATTCGGAGCCTAACTTTTTCCTTCTCTTACACGTGACCATATTCATTAGTGAGTCTGAACAGCGAACGTGCAAAAATAACAGCTTTAATGTTTCGT
>NC_051417.1:22834311-22834668 GCF_015228065.2 Penaeus monodon | reverse complement strand
GTACTTAGTAGTCCCTCATATATCATATTTATGGGCAATAGTTAGAAAATGACTTTGCGCTTGTACAGAAATGCCATTACCCACGAGAATTTGTTAATAGAGCGAGATTTATTGTACAAGTTAAACAGAAAAGTTTGAGTTACTGTTGAACATTGCAATTATATAATTTTGCGGGCGCTTAAATGTATAGACCCATACATATAAACAAATATTCATATACGGAGACTATAAGATAGGTTTAAAGCTTATTTCTATATCAGTTTACAGTAACTCTAAAGCGAAATAAGATGTTTAATCATTAATACTGAGTTTTCTGAAGAAGATCCGTAAGATATGTTCGATATATAGAAAAGACAA
>NC_051417.1:22829792-22830054 GCF_015228065.2 Penaeus monodon | reverse complement strand
TTATCATAATCATCTTGTATTACGGGATTCAGTTGGTAGTATGAGATACTGTATTAAGCATTCCTAGAGCGTTGGAATGCCACTCCGAAACGTATCAGCTTCTACTCGACCAGACAAAAGAAAGGCTTAACCAAAATTCTCTGAATTTCTCAATATCCTTGGTCTGAGGGTGTTGTTTCTTCATTCTTCTTTCTTTTTCAACCAGAATTCACGGACCAATCAATTCCATAAGTGAGGAGAGAAGGTAGAGTCGTAGTCGTAG
>NC_051417.1:22828990-22829302 GCF_015228065.2 Penaeus monodon | reverse complement strand
AAAAACTTCTTACCTTGGCTTCGGTTTCATCACTGACGTTACTCGTAGTACGACTCCACACCACTTAACAGTGGACCTTCGCTTAGTACACGTTTTGGGTCTGAGGAAGTGTAAGGTTTATTAATACGGAGTGTACATTCAGTTATAAGGGTTGGAGAGGAGGATGACTTCCGGGATTACATTAATTAGGTATACCTTGTGTAATAAAGGTCCATCAGTTTGGAATTCAAGAAGAGACATTGGAATTATTAGATTAAAAAGGGCATGCTAAGAGTAATGGTGGACACATATCCCTACAGAGATACTGTTTGA
>NC_051417.1:22827827-22828018 GCF_015228065.2 Penaeus monodon | reverse complement strand
ACAAGCGGACGACGCTAGCAGGTGACGTTTGAGTGGTTTCGCGAGGATGTTTAATGCATTAAAAGGCGGTAATTTGCCCTAAAGCAGAACTTGCGAATATTGAATGCGTTTGAAGTTAAATGAAAGACCTATGAATTTGCAGGCGAGCAAGAGGCAAACCAGAATTAAAGATGAACAGAAATATTTCCAGT
>NC_051417.1:22827566-22827743 GCF_015228065.2 Penaeus monodon | reverse complement strand
TGGAAATACATATGGCATAAAGATTTTTTTTTATTAGAATGAACATGAAGGGAGAAGAAGCAGAAGTAAAAGGAAAAGGAAAAATATTCATAGCGGGGATTGGATAGTAAGTCCAAAATAAGGGAAAGAAAAGAGAAAATGCTAAATAAAGCAATGATTTTCAATAAAAATAGCCAA
>NC_051417.1:22826750-22826895 GCF_015228065.2 Penaeus monodon | reverse complement strand
CAACCCTATACATTATAATGGAAAACCCGGCATAGAGGTAGTGACATAAAAAAGGGAAGGTTGGGCTTACTCGCCGTTGTATAGAGTGACGCGCTGAATGACACGTGTGGCCATATATACTTGACCAAATCACTTAAATAAAGGG
>NC_051417.1:22826582-22826726 GCF_015228065.2 Penaeus monodon | reverse complement strand
TCTAAGGGAAGAACTGCTCTGCAACAGCTTTGAGCCTTTTTAAAATCTAATAACAGACCCAATTAGATGATTGCTCATTACTTTACTTATTACTTTAATATCCATATGAATGGTACTTACCGCTTGAACTTGCATTTTAATTGC
>NC_051417.1:22824609-22826534 GCF_015228065.2 Penaeus monodon | reverse complement strand
GCCTTTACCTAGAAATGCAGGTGTTTCCCTTACCGTGTAATGGCTGAAGCCGTACATGGAACAGTTGCAGTCTTTGAGGAAGATGTTGCGAGCGTTGGCAATCTTACAGTTTAATTTGTGTTGTAAAAGTCTTCGGGCCGCGTCACGTAATCGAGCTGAGATCCGTCCCCGCACCCTTCTCGTCCAGTCGGCTTGGATCATCCTCATGGATCGTGTTCTTCTGCAATGTTTATGTCTTGCGCTTTTCCTAAGTTACTCTTTTATCAGTTGGGATCAATGAAGAGAAAGCGGTTGCACCAGCTCTGAAGGACGAGTGTATTCGTTACTTGTTATATTTATCGGTCATTTTCCCAATAATTTTATTGGAAGAGTGGAAATGTGGAAATAGGAAATAGAGAGATCATGCATTATGAATGCTAAGCATCTTCAAATTTTTTGCTAATTCGCGTTTTCGATGAAAATGAAAATGAACTGCGCCAAATCTGGACAGTCATGACGTGAATTCCTATCTACTTTGACTTATCTTGCCTTTCATTTATTTTCTAAGCTACTGCCATATGAATAAGACGAGGGGAAACTAAAAAAACAATGACAAAAACGGAAACGAGACCCTCGGGCGATGACGCGAATGGAGGAGATGGTGTGGGGCTTGAGGTGCGTGCCTTCGCTGGTGACGAGGGCGGTCGGGTGCACGGGGCGGGTCATCACCGTCACGTACAGGCCTGACCGTATCATGTACCGCGGGTTGATGATCTGCGGGTCCAGCGCTGCAATAATTATTAAATTAGCTCCTTTCAAAACCATACATTTTACTCTGTGACATGGGACTATACGCAAAATTTTTCTTTTCTATACAAACTACAGATATGAAAGAAAGACAGTGGAAAAACAGGGTTTAATGATTTCTAGGTCACAATGCTAAGGGTAAATATCAGAATCAGTTTCTTGGAAGAATCCAAGACGGAATTTTAGGAATCATAGGGAGAGTCTAGAAATGAAGTCAACTGCAAACAAATTTCCGACAAAGTCGCCTTAAAACCGTTTAAATTCCATGATCTATATTGTCTTTTTGCGTCCTAGATCTTTTATCTCCACATCTGAGTTTCTGCTTATATCAAGCTGTGACATGGAGTCACAAGGTTCGAAGAAGGGATGTCGAAGAAGGCTCTCTGCGCACGTTTCTGGAACTTTCGAGTCCGGAGGTCGTTAATTTTTTGCCCTGCACTTCACTGAGTGGCTAACACCAAGGGGCGATCAAAATGACCACTGGTTGGGTTATCCTTCACTGACCAACCATACCGGGCGGGGATAGCATTAGTGAATCCGCGATGTTCACCAGTTCGATTATCTTATTGAGTGCAGCCTCTGCCTTCCGCCGTAATTCGTGAGAGAGTTTAATGATCTCAGTCATTCTTTTTGTCTTATGCGGTGCCTCTTTGATATTGCTGGCCTCATCCACCTGCTTTTGCAATTTAAAGGGCAGTGTGAAAAAGTTGTTTCTGTGGAGCTTATATTCTCTCTGAGCTTCTCTCATGGGCGTTTCTTTTTTGATTTTTTTTTCGAGAGATCTAGATGGATACATCAGGTATAGTTTCCTCAAACAGCTGAACTAAGTACGAGATATTTGGACTGTTTATCAAGAAAGTTTGAGTCTGGAGGATAGAGCTGCATATGATGTACAGGCTTTGTTAACATTTTTTTCTTATAGGATATTTAACAACCATGGCGTCCTCGAAAGTAATTATAAGATACAACAGTTTCTAAAAGAAAGTCCCTCTTTGATGTCATACAGTTAAGTACCAGATGGGGCTTTTATAATTGATTCATGTCAAAGGGTGACTGAGAATTCAAGAGGAATGGAGTGGTTTAGAGAAAGAAAATACATTCTATAGAACTACTTCCTGCCAATGCTCGATAAGGGGTCG
>NC_051417.1:22823856-22824475 GCF_015228065.2 Penaeus monodon | reverse complement strand
GCTTTATAATGTTAAATGATAATCCTTTAGATACTAAAGGATTTCTTCCTCTACCTTGATAAAGACGGCTTTCAACATCTACAGAAAAAAAACTATCCATTTCCAAAATTACCAGCTTCCGTTCCTTTTCTTCTGTATCAGTGCCATCCTGCAAAACAATATATGATACAGTTAAAGCAGTTAAAACATTTCCCTTTCTCTACAGACTTCCACACACCTGGGTCGTCATCCTGAGGAACCTGACGTAGAAAGAGAGTCCCATGACCTCGCCCTCGAGGATCTGCATGTCGTTGGCGTCGTGAAGAAAGCCAAGCACAGGCCAGACATCGTGGGCATCTGGTGAACCTCTGGCAGCACTCCTTCCGGCTAAGCGTCGTCAAATTTATTGTGCATTGGATGATCACGTCCTGGCAGCTGAGGGGAGTTCGGGTCAGGGTTTTTTTTCTCTCTCTCTTTTTTGGGCGTAGAAGTAGTCTGGGGTTTTAATTAAAATGTGTGCTGAATAGATGCTAGTTAGAATCTCTTGTGCGTTTAGATTAGATAACCCAAACGGATCGGCGATACTCAAAATATTACAAGACATTTCGAGAATCATAATAAAGATATCTCCCTGTCATAA
>NC_051417.1:22823060-22823661 GCF_015228065.2 Penaeus monodon | reverse complement strand
TTATGACAGGGAGATATCTTTATTATGATTCTCGAAAATGTCTTGTAATATTTTGAGTATCGCCGATCCGTTTGGGTTATCTAATCTAAACGCACAAGAGATTCTAACTAGCATCTATTCAGCACACATTTTAATTAAAACACCAGACTACTTCTACGCCAAAAGAGAGAGAGAGAAAAAAAAACCCTGACCCGAGACTCCCCTCAGCTGCCAGGACGTGATCATCCAATGCACAATAAGTTTGACGACGCTTAGCCGGAAGGAGTGCTGCCAGAGGTTCACCAAGATGCCCACGATGTCTGGCCTGTGCTTGGCTTTCTTCACGACGCCCAACGACATGCAGATCCTCGAGGGCGAGGTCATGGGACTCTCTTTCTACGTCAGGGTTCCTCAGGATGACGACCCAGGTGTGTGGAAGTCTGTAGAGAAAGGGAAATGTTTTAACTGCTTTAACTGTATCATATATTGTTTTGCAGGATGGCACTGATACAGAAGAAAAGGAACGGAAGCTGGTAATTTTGGAAATGGATAGTTTTTTTTCTGTAGATGTTGAAAGCCGTCTTGATCAAGGTAGAGGAAGAAATCCTTTAGTATCTAAAGG
>NC_051417.1:22822622-22822911 GCF_015228065.2 Penaeus monodon | reverse complement strand
CTTGTAATACGACACCTTATCGAGCATTGGCAGGAAGTAGTTCTATAGATGTATTTTCTTTCTCTAAACCACTCCATTCCTCTTGAATTCTCAGTCACCCTTTGACATGAAATCAAATTATCAAAGCCCCATCTGGTACTTAACTGTATGACATCAAAGATGACTTTCTTTTAGAAACTGTTGTATCTTATAATTACTTCGAGGACGCCATGGTTGTTGAATATCCTATAAGAAAAGATGTTAACAAAGCCTGTACATCATATGCAGCTCTATCCTCCAGACTCAAACT
>NC_051417.1:22820972-22822562 GCF_015228065.2 Penaeus monodon | reverse complement strand
CCTGATGTATCCATCTAGATCTCTCGAAAAAAAAAATCGAAAAAGTAACGCCCATGAGAGAAGCTCAGAGAGAATATAAGAGCTCCAGCAGAAACAACTGTTCACACTGCCCGTTAATTGCAAAACAGCAGTGGATGAGGCCAGCAATATCAAAAGAGGCACCGCATAAGACAAGAAGAATGACTGAGATCATTAAACTCTCTCACGAATTACGGCGGAAGGCAGAGGCTGCACTCAAATAAGATAATCGAACTGGTGAACATCGCGGATTCACTAATGCTATACCCGTCGGTATGGTTGGTCAGTGGAAGGATAACCCAACCAGTGGTCATGTGATCGCCCCTTGGTGTTAGCCACTCAGTGAAGTGCAGGGCGAAAAATTAACGACCTCCGGACTCGAAAGTTCCAGAAACGTGCGCAGAGAGCCTTCTTCGACATCCCTTCTTCGAACCTGTGACTCCATGTCACAGCTTGATATAAGCAGAAACTCAGATGTGGAGATAAAAGATCTAGGACGCAGAAAGACAATATAGATCATGGAATTTAAACGGTTTTAAGGCGACTTTGTCGGAAATTTGTTTGCAGTTGACTTCATTTCTAGACTCTCCCTATGATTCCTAAAATTCCGTCTTGGATTCTTCCAAGAAACTGATTCTGATATTTACCCTTAGCATTGTGACCTAGAAATCATTAACCCTGTGTTTCCACTGTCTTTCCTTTCATATCTGTAGTTTGTATAGAAAAGAAAAATATGCTGTATAGTCCCATGTCACAGAGTAAAATGTATGGTTTTGAAAGGAGCTAATTTTAATAATTATTGCAGCGCTGGACCCGCAGATCATCAACCCGCGGTACATGATACGGTCAGGCCTGTACGTGACGGTGATGAGCCCGTCCGTGCACCCGACCGCCCTCGTCACCAGCGAAGGCACGCACCTCAAGCCCCACACCATCTCCTCCATTCGCGTCATCGCCACGAGGGTCTCGTTTCCGTTTTTGTCATTGTTCTTTTAGTTTGCCTCGTCTTATTCATAATGGCAGTAGCTTAGAAAATAAATGAAAGGCAAGATAAGTCAAAGTAGATAGGATTCACGTCATGACTGTCCAGATTTGGCGCAGTTCATTTTCATTTTCATCGAAAACGCGAATTAGCAAATAATTGAAGATGCTTAGCATTCATAATGCATGATCTCTCTATTTCCTATTTCCACATTTCCACTCTTCCAATAAAATTATTGGAAAATGACCGATAAATAATAACAAGTAACGAATACACTCGTCCTTCAGAGCTGGTGCAACCGACTTTCTCTTCATTGATCCCAACTGATCAAAGAGTAACTTAGGATAAGCGCAAGACATAAACATTGCAGAAGAACACGGAGTCCATGAGGATGATCCAAGCCGACTGGGACGAGAAGGTGTGCGTGGACGGATCTCAGCTCGATTACGTGACGCGGCCCGAAGACTTTTACAACACGAAATTAAACTGTAAGATTGCCAACGCTCGCAACATCTTCCTCAAAGACTGCAACTGTTCCATGTACGGCTTCAGCCATTACAACGGTAAGGGAAACACCTGCATTTCTAGGT
>NC_051417.1:22820607-22820913 GCF_015228065.2 Penaeus monodon | reverse complement strand
GCAATTCAAATGCAAAGTTCAAGCGGTAAGTACCATTCATATGGATATTAAAGTAATAAGTAGAAGTAATGAGCAATCAATCTAATTGGGTCTGTTATTAGATTTTAGAAAGGCTCTAAGCATGTTGCAGAGCAGTTCTTCCCTTAGATTTTTTTTTCTTCTTTTTATTTTCCTTTATTACGTGATTTGGTCAAGTATATATGGCCACACGTGTCATTCAGCGCGTCACTCTATACAACAGGCGAGTAAGCCCAACCTTCCTGTTCCATGTCACTACCTCTATGCCGGTTTTCCATTATAATGTAT
>NC_051417.1:22819791-22819937 GCF_015228065.2 Penaeus monodon | reverse complement strand
TTTAGCATTTTCTCTTTTCTTTCCCTTATTTTGGACTTACTATCCAATCCCCGCTATGAATATTTTTCCTTTTCCTTTTACTTCTGCTTCTTCTCCCTTCATGTTCATTCTAATAAAAAAAAATCTTTATGCCATATGTATTTCCA
>NC_051417.1:22819495-22819708 GCF_015228065.2 Penaeus monodon | reverse complement strand
ACTGGAAATATTTTCTGTTCATCTTTAATTCTGGTTTGCCTCTTGCTCGCCTGCAGAATTCATAGGTCTTTCATTTAACTTCAAACGCATTCAATATTCAGCAAGTTCTGCTTTAGGCAAATTACCGCCTTTTAATGCATTAAACATCCATCGCGAAACCACTCAAACGTCACCTGCTAGCGTCGTCCGCTTGTAAAACTGTTCCGAATATGT
>NC_051417.1:22817968-22818584 GCF_015228065.2 Penaeus monodon | reverse complement strand
GTATATGTGTCCACCATTACTCTTAGCATGCCCATTTTTAATCTAAATAAATTCCAATGTCTCTTCTTGAATTCCACAACTGATGGACCTTCTATTACACAAGGTATACCTAATTAATGTAATCCCGGAAGTCATCCTCCTCTCCAGACCATTATAACATGAATGTACACTCCGTATTAATAACTATACAACTTTCCTCAGACTCCCAAGAAACGTGTACGATAAGCGAAGGTAGCCACTGTTACAGTGGTGTGGAGTCGATACTACGAGGTAACGTCAGTGATGAAACCGAAAGCCAAGGTAAGAAGTTTTACGGATTATTTTGTTTTTGAGTGGTGGATGAGCTCAACGAGGGGCAGGTGGATAACAATTATGCGATGGAAATTGCCTATTTCATGAAAATAGTGGGGAAAGAATAGGAACGTGAATAAGAATGGGTCAGGGTATATCAACGAGGAAAAAAATAACTCAATAAAAATGTTGTCGTCTCCACATAGATTGCCCGTATGTGTGTCAGGAGGACAGCTATGTAACATACAGTTCCAACGACGAATTCCATATGTTTCCTGCACTGCAACAGGTCTTGCAATTCTCGAATGAGTAAGTGCATCATCAG
>NC_051417.1:22815761-22817744 GCF_015228065.2 Penaeus monodon | reverse complement strand
CTTTAACACTCTTAACTGATATAAACTTTACATTTTTTTCCGCCTCGTAAATCCTCCCCTGGACAACCCCAGGCCTTTGGGAGACGCCGATTTGGCTGTGGTGACTATTCAGCATGCGAGAATGCAGTACAACGAACTCCTCGTGTGGACAGAGAATGGTCTCGACCTCCTGGGTGAGCATCTCTTTGCAATGCTCAATATCCTGAGCTTCTAAACGCATTTCATGTATATATCGCAATGCTAGACATTTCGAGGCATCGGATTTCATTTCCAAGAATTAAGGATCTTTGCACCCAATAGGGAAGATTGGAGGAACCATGGGACTCTACCTGGGCTGCAGCATCATCTCTCTCACCGAGCTGCTCGTTGTCATCTGCTGGTGCATCTGCTGCTGCCCGTGCAAGCGCTCGCCGCAGCCGCAAGTTGTCCGACCTGTCACTTCTTAAAGAGCAGTTCGCCTTTTCTTCACTTATGGGAGGGGAGAGATTGCTCGCACTGCTGGATTTCATTGGGAAGCTCCTCTTCTACACCACTACAGTGAAAGAACCGCTCTTTTTCAGATTGTAATAAGATTCGAACCTCAGCGCCTCTAGAGTTAGGTTGCAAGATGTGGTTCTAGGGTTGTTGAGAATCATTAAGTAGCATAGGGCATGAATAAAAAAGTCTGCAATATGTATTAGTACTTTAAAAAGGTAAATGATTGACTGGGGAATCAAATTATTATTATTATTTTTTCAAGTGAGAAGTTATGAATATGGACAAAGCCAAAGCTCATGTCTCAATTCACAAAGCCACATGAAGCTTACAGTGGATGTCTTTGTCTCCAACTGTTTGCAAACCTCACATCCTCTCCTCTGAGGCGCTTGTATGGTATGCTGCACATGATTTTGTGAAATACTGACCTCACGCATGGCAGTTGCTTTTCTAAACTCAAGATTCATTTACCGTCTCTTGTCTGTGATATGCGGGATTCATCATATTCAAATAAAGTAAGATAATCATATACAAAGATATCAAACTTTGGTTTAATCTTAAGTAAAGCGTAGGGCACCTTTATGTACGATGCACTCAAAAAAGCACCGTATTTTTTGCAAATAATGTGTGAGTTTGAAGAACACTAGAATTTCAGTGCAGATCAATCTTGCAGACTTCTATTGGCATTTGTGAAGGAAACGATCATGTTACTGTACCGGCTAATTATGCATGCGGCAGATGCAGGAGTTTTATCATTAAATATTTGTTTATTCTCCTGTATTTTGAAGGACTTCGCAGAATAAAAGAAAGATTTCACAAATAGATGATTTGAAAATGAAACATAATGATACCGAATAAAGCCTGAATTCACGCATATATCATCGTGTATTTATCGTATCCCCAAATACAGATCCATCATAACCCCTTTTATTGTGCCATGGGTCTGAGTTGGCATTTTAGCATTAAAACACCAGGAAATTATTTCTTGTGACCCATAAATTATGAGCATATATTTCTGTCTGCCTTTCTGGCCTGAATATGTGACGATGTTCTGATTTCCACACTAATTGTTTCCACTCTCTGATCTCATAAATTGACATTAAAGAGCTTGTCATCAGTTCACGTGACATCAATGTGGCAAATGATTTGACGCAAACGCCAAAACATTTAATCGCTTGCATCTTGGAAATCATTATTTCTCTGAATAATGATTTACCAGATGCATGAACACAGTCGATTGGTCAGACTTCTATAGATGATTAATTAATTCATTAATAAGTATTCTGACATAGTTTGCTGGAGCATTTCTTCCAATTAATTTCCCGTCTCTTTGTCCTATTACCACGTCATATTTGGGCAACAGTATTATCAGATCCCACGTCTTGTACAACCTAATTACTCTGTAATTTGTGTCTTGCTGTGTTTGTAGACAAGCTGCGCTAATGGTTTGGTCTTGTTACTAACTTTGGACAAATAATACATGTTGATAATTTATAGGGTTATTATGTG
>NC_051417.1:22811357-22811591 GCF_015228065.2 Penaeus monodon | reverse complement strand
CATCTTATCTTATATTCAGTTATCAATTACGTATATTCTTCTTTCCAAAATTGAGTAGGATTTGTATAACTGTCTACATGGATGCAAGCTTCCTTCTTGTTCCATCACCCGTGACACTGTAAAATGCAGTACTAAAATACAGGGCCTTGAAGAGTGCAGCCATTGCCTCGTAAATATCAACGCAAGTTATGCCATGAGAGTTGCTGTTGGAGACATATTGCTATATACGTTCGT
>NC_051417.1:22810575-22811312 GCF_015228065.2 Penaeus monodon | reverse complement strand
ATGAGTCTTACTTTTGAGAATTTTGTGTAAATGGATATATATCTCTGCTTTAAGAGTTGGAATATCTTTTATGGTAATGTTAATATGAATATCGTTAACTCTTGGTATTGTAAATTTAAGCTGCCGAGTAATATTATACCATGCAAATAACAATAAGGAAATACCGTTTATAGAATCTGTATAAATTCATGTATTTCTACTTCATAGTTGAATCAAGTTTCAAAGATACACATAGTCTAAAAGGTCCAGTGATGTATAAAACTTTACCTTTTCTTAAAAATAAAGTTTCATATCCAGTCATTTATATCTGCGATTTCCGCTAAGATTATCGGATTTTTAAATGAAAGTATGGACGCATAAACTTATTTTTTCCTTTATTATTCAGTGTGTTAGTATCATATCATAAACATAATAAATCAACTAACCTCCCCTTAAGGCATTAAGAAACAAAACGGCTTAATACACAATACGACGCCTTATATCATATGCTAGTTACGCACGCTGTTCCTTGGTCAATGACTAGAAGAATAATTTATACGTTCATTGACCTTGTTCACTTCACGCCGCTCTGAAGCAATTAATGTTTATCGATTGTTAGTACTTCCTGCTTCATGGAGTGGGACGTTTTTAATAGATGACTGGGCTGACAATGTTGCATATTATGCATTGAAGTGATGAAGTGAATTTAATTTATCTAAATGAAGTGTGAGAATAAGCGAAACACTTAGGGAATGTGA
>NC_051417.1:22809332-22810502 GCF_015228065.2 Penaeus monodon | reverse complement strand
AGGAACAGAGGGAGAAAGGGGAATAGGAAAACCAATCTACCGAGAAAGCAAGAAAGGTTTTGAAATAGAACATTTAAAGACAGTGGAAAACCGGGAGAGAATGGTAGAGAGAGACGAGATTATGCCTTAAAGTCACTTTACACGATACCTCAGCAACATAAGAGTGAGTATCTGATACGCTGCAATTCAAGTTCGAACACAGACTAAATGTGGAAGAAGAATGAATTAAAATCCAAAATACGTTATTTAAGAGGTGGATTAAAACAGAGTACTGCTGTGTAAGACTACAAGACGCACCTGATAAACTATTACAAATTATTAAGTGGGTGCATTATGAAATAGCAAATTGAAATATGCGGACTCTGTACATATTCCATTTACAGCAGATGTTTCCATCTATAACATAATATCTCCATATTGGTTGAATAACCTTGAAGTCTAGTTTATTACAGTTAATATTAAAGTGCTTTATGCCTTTATAAAAAAATTAATGTAAGACTATGTGCTTCACTAGAAGCTTAATGATGTATGTAAAATGCGCATTGTAAATTATCCTTATAGATTACTTTGTAGAACTGATTATTTGGTGCTTTAATGTAATAATACTTCTAGATCTCTTTAAAGTCTGCCTTCAATATTCTCAAGTACAACAGAGGATATAGCATGGACTCAGAGACAGACATTTCTCAAGAGCCGAGAGAATCTTCCCCGGCCATAAAGTCCGGAAGCAACTTTAAGAAAAGTATGTTCGGCCATTTCGCGAGAGAAGCCGAGGTCTTATCAATTAGGTAATAGCTGATCTATCGTCGCACGCCCTATAAAACGCCCCCCAATTAATCTAGATTAAAAGGCAATCTCATTATTTCCCCTTCCCATTGGGTGAGTCAGGCTGTGCAGGTCTGACAATATCTTTCTGCGCTTCCCCTCCTTCGAGGTCGTTTTAGTCGTCTTTGAGGTCGTTCGGGGTCAGTCCTACACGCCGAGGCCGTGGATCTTAACCTGGGGGCGTCTTTGCTCATTTCCAAGGGAGGTGCGAGTCTTAGGGGTATGGGGGGTTAGGGATGAGTTAAATTATATTTGTTCTTTTAAAAAAGACCGTGGGTTAATGTTAAAGTATCGCCTTCTGAACCTTTTCTCAATCTACCCAGGCTTGCTATTCTCTGAACTTGT
>NC_051417.1:22808303-22808667 GCF_015228065.2 Penaeus monodon | reverse complement strand
TCAGTATATATTTCACTCGGTCATGTACAGTATATTTCTTTACAGTGTAGACCTTGTTACACTCATTCTCTGCAAAACAATAACTTGTGAAATAAGATTTTCAGGAAATTTCATTAGCGAACGAGACAAATGTGCTGATTAATTCAAATGAAACAGAATAATATGAAGTATTTTTTTTCAGTTCTTGTCTCATTCTATCGCATTACTTTGTTTTTTTTTTATTCTCTATTATGACGGATTTATACTTTTACAAAACACAGTTTCCTCTTATATATTTCCCTTAGTAATGCAAGAAGACAATTTATGTATCATTCTTCATACAAAGTGCATTAAAATCTAAGCAAATTCTAGAAGTATACGTTAT
>NC_051417.1:22807984-22808140 GCF_015228065.2 Penaeus monodon | reverse complement strand
CTCTTTTTTTGTGTGTGTGTAATCTGCGCCATTTATTTACAGTGTAGAAATGCATACCATTAAGTGATTTCGTAACTTAATTAATGTATAAACTGTACGTAAGAGACATCTTTCTCTTTAAGTTTAAGATCTTCATAACTGCAATAAGAAAATGAG
>NC_051417.1:22805436-22806341 GCF_015228065.2 Penaeus monodon | reverse complement strand
TTGCCGAGAAGTATCTTCATCACTATCTTGAAGATGGTGAAGCAGAAGGTGATGTTGTAAATGACGATTTCGATCCAGGTGATGATGCTGCTTCCGAGACACAGGCCCATGTAACCACCCAAGTCACCTGCGTGGGAATGGAATGCTTGTCAGATGGGAGTGATGGGTCGTATGGTAGTTATGGTGGTTATGGTAGTCTGTTAGAGTAGTTACGATAGTTGTAGAACGCTGTTATGACAGTTACAGTAGTAACTCATGGTTGGCGTAGTAGTTATAGTAGTGTTACTGTGGCTATAGTGATAAAAGCATTCTATGATAAAAGTTAAATTAGTCTGTTTTAGAAGTTATAGTTGTACATCATAGTAGTTATAGAAGCATGTTGAAATAGATATAATCTTGCTGTAATAGTTATACTATTTACATGAGTCTGTATGCTATTTGCAGTTGTGAAAGTAAACTACTATAATATTCACAGTAGTCTGTTATGTTGGATTTAACAGATATAATAGATATGATAGCCGTAGAAGTTACAATAATCTTTTACAACAAAAAGCGGTATATTAGTAAAGATACTTATCATACGATTGATGTCATTAACTCCCTAATCAAGTCTTTGTCTTTGTGCATATAACTATTTTACTATTGATAGAGCACTTGGTTAGATATCTTTCGTATCTTTGTACTGTAAACATTTCAACGACAAAGAATCAGCTAAGTGAATCAAATTAAATCAGTTTGAAATATCAGTGTACGGCAGCATAATAATCGTACGATGTGCAGCTCGATCAACAACATTGCATGAGCTCACCGATCAGCTCCCCCTGGCCCATGCGAGAGAGCTTGATGAGTGTGTAATCCATCGTGGAGAAGAAGACCGTCACTGAAGCAACTTTCGATCTGAGGGC
>NC_051417.1:22804583-22804842 GCF_015228065.2 Penaeus monodon | reverse complement strand
TAAAGTGAAAAGAGTATTTCCAATTGACGGTTCCAACACAGAAGTTCCTGGGATCACTTCGCGTTGTCGTGGCTTCAGATCAAATGCTTTTGAATGCAAGGAAAGATAGTTAAACGAAACGCCATGTGAGAATGCGGAAGTGATGAGTTCGTTGAAAAGGAGAAATATCTGTTGATCTAAAACTCTGGATTGAAAAGGAAATGATTGACGTTAACCGAAAGTTGCATCGAACGGAAAATGTCCATCAGCAGGTGTATAG
>NC_051417.1:22803387-22804548 GCF_015228065.2 Penaeus monodon | reverse complement strand
TGTGGCTGTCAGACGGGATGCCAAATAAGAAGGAACGAAATGGGAAAATGAAAATACAAAACGAGGCAGACAGCGTAATGAAGGGTAAATAACGAGCCAGTGAGAAAACTGAACAGTTCAGAGAAATAGCATGATTTATAGCCACAGAATCCACGTCCGTCATGTATTTACACGGAAACTGATAATAACTAAGAGCGAATTCAGAAATCTGGAAAAAAAGGATGAGAAACACGATTGGCACAGACAGCGTTTAGAGCAAAGATCCTCATTTTCGATACTACGGGGGCCAGTTCGAATTAGTTCGTCTCAACGACACGTGTCAACATTTTTTTTCATGTGTTACTAGTACTATTACATTATTCAAAAATACTGATAACTATAGAGATGAGAAACACTGCTGCGGACCACAGAATAAAAAAAAAACTTGGTAAATGAGTAGGGAAGCAAAATGATGCCTTAGCAGAAAATAATTGAATACGATTACGACTGACCCGACCTTTTCATCTGAAGAGAATACAGGTTCTGAAATGGAGAAACTGTATGGATATAAAACATACCTAATAAAAACAAGTGAGTGACAAAACACCTTTTGATAAACCTGTTCTGCTCATAGTGAGTTGTTTTTATGACCTACATACAAATATAACGAAAACAGCCAACAGACTTTATTCATAGTGTACCGTTACTCAGAAAAGAAATTGTACAAAAGAGTGTAAAAATCACAGGACCATACACTTTTTGTTACAGAGGATTACACTAAGAGGGTGGAAAGTAAACCATAAATCTTCTTATCTGACGACTAGTAAGGATTTAGGAAGAACTTGAAACACGAGAAGAAACATATGATAGTAATGCGACCATTAGGACTTTTGGACAAGATGCGTACACGGGTCTGGTAGAACGTGGAGCTACATTTAATGGTTTAATTAAGCCGGAAAACAGAAACAGTCGTACCTGGGAGTGGCCTAGAGAATCACAGAGGAGTCGGTTCCGCTGTTCTTTAGTATTTGTGGTGAACTAAAGGCGAGGAATGTGCTGGGTTGCTATGAGTTACGGTGCTAGGATTTAGTGTAAACAGTAAGCTCGTATCTGAGGACGAAATATTTATTAGGATCGTAATATGTCGTGTGTAGAGATGTCACCTGTGTGTGTGGGAGAACG
>NC_051417.1:22802390-22803360 GCF_015228065.2 Penaeus monodon | reverse complement strand
GACTGAAACATCACCTACAATACACCTGTCCCCCCAAGAGCAAACGCCTTTACTCCAGCACCAGACACTCCTAAGGCTCCCTCCTACTCACGCGTTCTCGATGTCCAGATCTTGCATAATCACGTCCATTATTTCGGGCTGGATCGGAGACGTGGTGACGGTGTAGTCGTATTCGGAGTGGCGACACACCCTCTTGTTTCGGCACTCGCTGTGAACTGTGATGCAGCTTCAATAATCAAGTTGGAATGGTTTTAGAATATAAGAGTTTTTCATATCAATTTTAGTGTGTACTTTAAAGTCATTGATTGAGTTTGTTTTAAATGTTTTGAAACGTTCATTTTTATATATAGATCTAACATTGTTCCATCCTATCACAATAATCAAATTAACTGCATCATTACTCTTACACAATTTCCAAAACTAATTTGAATCGTCAGATGACAACACAAAGTCATCCAGCTATGAAAAAATAATGAATTAAAAATAAAACAAATCTGGATTACCTACCACGACAAATTTACCATTTCCTGCATGCCCGTAAACCGAGAGGATTCTCACCATCCTACTATAAAACTTTGAGATGCCGCAAGATACCACCATTGATCATGAAAACAGCATCTAAATCATACAAAACACATACATCTGACCAGGCAACTTAAATACTCCAACACTAACTAAAATACCCAAGGAAACACCGAAACAAACTCACTATCCACGATGCACTGCCTGGCTTTTTCGAGAACGCCCTCGTCCTCGTCTCCGGCAGCCAGGTCATCGAAAGCGTTCGTCTTCATGAATTTACTCAGTTCGAGGAATAGCAGCCTGTAGCAGTTTTTCGTTTCGTCCACGGTGCACATGGGGGCTAGGGGGGAGGAAGGGGATGGCCACGGATGAGGATATGGGTATGGTGATCGTGGGTATTGATTAGAACGAATCTTCTGCGTGATTAGGAAATGGGGGTACGATGTGT
>NC_051417.1:22802082-22802195 GCF_015228065.2 Penaeus monodon | reverse complement strand
CTCACGGGATGATTTGTTATATGATTTCTATTCTTATCTCTATTTGTTCTCATACTATTTACTGACTGATAAGTGCAAATGTGTCGTTCATTCATATCTGCCTTGTTCTGTAG
>NC_051417.1:22801819-22802004 GCF_015228065.2 Penaeus monodon | reverse complement strand
GCTTCTGCCTGTGCATGTCCGCGGACTCGTGTGTACGCGTGTTTACCAATCCGTCTATCAGCTCACCTGAATATCGACTTAATTTAAGTAATGAAATAAAAACACCAGGAGTTCAGTCTAAATAATCATACAGTATATACAGATTTTTTTTAAAAATAGGTATTTAGAGTTTACAAAATATACAC
>NC_051417.1:22801171-22801349 GCF_015228065.2 Penaeus monodon | reverse complement strand
GCCGTAGAGCGCGCAGCCACACAGCTCCAGGAAGCAGCTGAGGACGATGCGGTCGAAACAGTTGATGTTGTTGTCGAGGAAGGCGCCCACGTCGTGCCGGAGGTCGAGGCTGTGGGCGGGGATGCAGGGCGGTTCCCACACGTCGATCCCCGTCCTCACGTTCTCTTCGTTGATCTGC
>NC_051417.1:22800697-22800928 GCF_015228065.2 Penaeus monodon | reverse complement strand
AGTCAACAATGGGGATTTGGATAACAGAATTACCAAGGTCTACTAAATAAAATCTAACAGAAATAAAGAAAATCCTGTTAAATAAAAGCTATCTGACGTGTTTTACTTTTGAAGCAAGATATTTCATGGCTACACCGAGTAAATTATATAACAAAGTAACATGCAGAATAAGTAAACAAGACGAGAGGGAATTAAAAAACAACACAGGACTTCAGAATGACCAAATAAGTC
>NC_051417.1:22800393-22800636 GCF_015228065.2 Penaeus monodon | reverse complement strand
TTTAAACAGAAACTCTCCAAAAATAAAGACGTCACAGACAACTCAACGCCGTGACCTCTGACCTCGGTGAGCTGCAGGGCGATGGAGGTGAGCGCGCCCGGGGTCAGAGTCGTGCCCTGGGATGCCACGGCTAAATTCGGGTAGGTCAGGTTGCTGGTCACCGTGATGTGAAGCCCGAATTTCGTGACTTGGGTCATGTCGAGAATGTGCCTTGACAGTTCTGGCGGGACGGGAATCGAGGTC
>NC_051417.1:22799029-22799461 GCF_015228065.2 Penaeus monodon | reverse complement strand
ACTTCTGCTATCATTATCTCACCTGGCACGTCGTCCTCAGGCACCCTCAGGTATAAGCTGACGCCCATGTACTCTCCGTTCAGTAACTGTCGTGTCTGCGGCCGAGACACAAACATATGACACAGACCCACTTGGGTTTCTGTAGGATCGTAGTACTTGCAGCACTCCTGGCCTTTGATGTAATTGAAGTTATGCATGCATCTCACGATTAGTTCCTCGCACCTGTGGATAAGCGCGCGATGGTAAAAAGGGAGCATTAAAAGGAGATAAGAGCTGATATTGATAAGAAGTGTGTCTCTTGAAAAGCATAATATATTCTTTCGAATCTCTTTCTGTTGTGGAACGTATGGCGGTATTGGATGGGTTATAGCACTGTTATCATAATCCTATTGTTTCTTTGGTATTAGAGGAACAGATGACCGTCTGTTCTAT
>NC_051417.1:22798561-22798901 GCF_015228065.2 Penaeus monodon | reverse complement strand
ACTCAGCTTTCCTCTTTTACCTCAATTCACTGTTACACCTTTAACATCCCTTCAACTCATGCAATCGGACCGACACATAAGCCCCAAGCACACCCACTTGTAGGCCAGAGCGTTGATCAGCTGCGACAGGGTCAGGTTGCGCTGCCTGAGGACGCTGTGAACTGCGAGATCAGCCTGATGCAGTACCGCCTGGTCCTCCTCACTGAGGTTCGTCTTGGCGAGTGAGGGGTTGCCCGCCATCAGCATGAGGTAGCTGGAGGCGTTGCCGTCCAGGCCGAAGTCTGCGGGAGAACGAGACGATTGGCGGCGGCTCAGCCCTTGGCTCTACTGCTGCGGTTCG
>NC_051417.1:22794497-22794954 GCF_015228065.2 Penaeus monodon | reverse complement strand
CCCAACCAATCAGTCGAAATGAATAGAGGACACAGAGTTAGAAGTGAAGCATATTTCACTGTTCATGGTGTTTGTTCTATTCTAATTAATAACGAATTCCACGTGAATTAATTTGAAACAAACATATTAAGTTTTTTAGAATATGAGGTGAATTATTCAGCAAAATAGTTCACGCAGTATTAACTCAATATTTTCATGGGCGTTTTATTTTATTAAATAGTGTTATGATACGTGGCTTACGGAGGTGACCTGGAATTCATTCAGGTCGTTTAAATTGGGATATTTTATTTAATTTTTATTTTATTACGATGAAATACACCAAGAGGCTCGATTACCATATATGTGCGATGTCTTAGAGAACTTTTTTTAATGTTGATAATTTGCTTTACTTTATAAGAGAGAGTTGTACTGAAATTTACATCGATAATCTATCTCTGTTGATATCTTTAATGAAATA
>NC_051417.1:22793429-22793660 GCF_015228065.2 Penaeus monodon | reverse complement strand
TTTTATTTGAATGTGATCTCCTCAAACCCATGAATAATCTACGTGCCTTGATAAAGCTTAAGATCATATCATGCCTCTTAATTCCACATTGCACTTACTTTGCAGTTTCTTCTTTGAAAAGTAGTTACGGTTGCAGATGATCAAACTAGGTATCTGAAGTCCAGTCATGTCTGCCTTCTCGGTGGTTGTCTAAAAACGGAATGCGACAAGAAATGAAAAATGTACGGATTA
>NC_051417.1:22792808-22793198 GCF_015228065.2 Penaeus monodon | reverse complement strand
TGAATTCAGATCTTGAAAACCCGTAAATTCGAGCTGAAATGTGTATCTATACACTCAGTCTGGTATTGGTCTATCAAAAAAGATTATTGACATTAATCCAAGCTCTTAGATTTCCATTCTCCTCCGCACACTTACCTGTGAAATGATCTTCCTCTCGAGGAATTCCGAGAGGAGGGAGAGCACGGAGAACCAGTAGAAAACCATTAGGATGAGGAGGCTGATGGTCCAGAAAGCCTTCATGGACACACTCTTACTCCTGTAGATGTGGCTGAAGCCGTGGCAGGAGGTCGTCGACATGAAATCCCACATTAATTTCTTCAGTTCCGAGAAACTCTGTAACAGTTCAGTGAAACAGTAATTTTGTGTGATTGGCAGCGACGATAGAAAGTA
>NC_051417.1:22792435-22792570 GCF_015228065.2 Penaeus monodon | reverse complement strand
TTGAAGCCTAGGGTATCTCCAAAACGAGGGTTCGACTTCTACGCCGAATATAAAATGTGTCTTTACCCCAGAGGACCAAACGAGTGAAACTGCCTAACACTCGCTGTACCCCGCTTCCCAAAGTGTGTGTTTATG
>NC_051417.1:22791595-22791683 GCF_015228065.2 Penaeus monodon | reverse complement strand
GAATACCAATACAAATCATAATTATATTCTATTAATCTTCATGTTTTCACTCATATGCATGGAAGAAAAAACCCACGATACAAAAAAC
>NC_051417.1:22790704-22791298 GCF_015228065.2 Penaeus monodon | reverse complement strand
AACTCCCAGAAACAAGCACCTGAAGAACAGCAGCAGCGGCGGGAAGGAGAGCTCACATTGGGTCGACCGCGTCAAAGCTCGTCCGCAGATACTTCCCGCTGCCTTATTCTTTCAAAGGATGTCCTCCCCAGCGAACAGGGTCCTTCCCCTCCACCTCGCCCTGTCCTCCTGTCTCCCCCTCGCTTCGTCCTCCGCCCTCCTCTGCTCCCTGAACAAGACCAGCCATCAGGGGATCAGAGATTGTTAATGACAGCGGCACAATGGACCCTTTGAACCTTACCTTCTCTCTCTCGGTCTGGCAACAAACACGGGTCGTCCTCCAAGCCTCTTGTCGTGACACTTAGAGACCCCCTTTTTCCCTGTCCCTTTTCTCCCGTTGTCGTTTTTTCGTCTCTCATTTCCGATGGGTCTTCCTTTACCTCCTCACTCTTCTCCACTCCTTTCACTACTCTCTCTTATTATTTCTTGAATCTCTTCTATATTATTACACATTAATTGTCCGCTACCTATATATGTCTTCATATGGCCTTTAGTGAAGTGAAAGAAAGACAAAACGAGATATAACGGTGGATCGCAGTTTAGAAAACAAAACTG
>NC_051417.1:22790366-22790680 GCF_015228065.2 Penaeus monodon | reverse complement strand
GACATTCACAGTTGAGACTTACAACATATGTTTGTTAGTTAAAACCTTAACCTTGATTTCTTTCAGAAGTGAAAAATACGTCTCTTTACCATGATCTCTTATATATAATATACATAGGTATCCTCTATAGCTAATGACCATATCTGTGTACCAGAAAACATACAAAATAAGGATAAAAATACAGGAAAATAAAAAAGAAATACTATGTCTTATATAATCATCAGCGGCTGTGTTTGTTCGTCAGGGAGACTCAGGTCGCCATTGAATATGAAAGTAAAGAGTCGTTCTTACCTGCTTGTATGTATACATTTATA
>NC_051417.1:22789424-22789604 GCF_015228065.2 Penaeus monodon | reverse complement strand
AATTTTAATTTAGCGAAACTGTTTTCGACATCTTTAATGGCTAATAAGAAATGCGCATCTATATAGTTAGTACACACATTGAAGCTATTATCAAACTATCTGGCGTGACCTTCTGCAAGACGTATCGACCTAACGTCAACTGGCGTTATTACACAGCACCTCAGTCTTTGCTCTTACGGA
>NC_051417.1:22788823-22789229 GCF_015228065.2 Penaeus monodon | reverse complement strand
AGACTCAGTTCGACGTGGAACACTGTAAAAAAAAAGAACACAGATGGAAGGAAAAACGGAAGATCATGCTCCTGCAGAGGAACTTGATGATCTAAAGGTAAGAAAATGACTGATAAATGTCTCATAACAACACAAGGAACGAGTAAATCTAAAAAACAAACAAAATAAATAATAATAATTAGAAAATACACTAACAAGTTTATGCTTTCTTTATGCATTCTTTTTAATAGGCTTAAATAGGACTCGATACCATTTGAACCCATAATGCCAGATACTTAGATTAAAAGTAAAGTTCAAAGTTTTTATTCTCTTGAACTTTGACCAAAGGTAGAGGAGGCAATTAGTCTACATGTTTCTTCAGCATCTAGGATTATCGACATGACATTGTCAGTAGTTCAGGTTCTGA
>NC_051417.1:22787856-22788210 GCF_015228065.2 Penaeus monodon | reverse complement strand
GAAAATTGTCAATTCAAAAGTGGTCGACACTTACATCGATCAGGCAAAAGTGGGTTAAGTTAACAAGCACCATACACATGAAAGCCATTTTCCGAAAGCTATACACATAACTCAAAAAAATATCATGGGATATAATGATAAACAAATTCCCTGACATCTTTTCTGCATTTATCCAGGCCATGAGCCCCGACCGTCGAATCGTGGACATCATCGGCCATGTGTTCCGCGTCACGAGCAATCACGGCTTCGGCCACGCCTGGACACATGGCAGGAGCTTCAAGGGTTGTCTCTGGCTGCTCGTGTCCCTTTTCTTCTTCGCACTTTTGTTTACCTCCCTAATTACGATTTCGGGCT
>NC_051417.1:22784892-22785100 GCF_015228065.2 Penaeus monodon | reverse complement strand
AGACGAAGGTCGTATGGAATGAGAACGACGAGGGCCTCCAGCTGCCATCACTCGCCATCTGCAATCTCGGGCTCCTGTCGAAGTCCAAAATACAAGGTGAGTTCTTTTCTGAATACAAGTGAGAGTTTCATACTGACCGAGGTGTAAACAGAAGGACGAAAGGAAAAACAAGTAAACACCTAAATGCTGACGACCTTTAAATTCCATT
>NC_051417.1:22784257-22784342 GCF_015228065.2 Penaeus monodon | reverse complement strand
GTATGTATTATTTATAGAGAAAATGTCTAAAGACCCTTATTTCAGTAGTAAATGTCAATATAAAAGTGTGCAGATAAAGGATACG
>NC_051417.1:22782286-22782619 GCF_015228065.2 Penaeus monodon | reverse complement strand
CCTTCGCTTCAGCCATGGGGATACCCGTGAACGTGTCCAATTTCATCATGGGTTTGGTGGCGGGGACGCTGCTGTATCGGCCGGCGGTGTTCGTGACGGAGGAGGGACACGCGTTCCTGCAGGAGTCTCGGCGCTACGTCAGTGACCTCATGGCGGAGAGGAATATCACGCTGGTGCAGCTGGTTGGGGCGCTGTCGCTTAGGTGAGGCTCGGCTTGCTACTGCGGTGTGTGTGTGCATGGCGGTCTTGGTTTATTTACTGGTTTCTTGTTTGGTTTGTTGGGGAGAGAGGGGAATGATATTGGGAGGATGAGGATGGGATGTGAGGTGAAGG
>NC_051417.1:22781444-22781685 GCF_015228065.2 Penaeus monodon | reverse complement strand
ACAGACTCACCCTTTGTTTCCGCGCCGCCTGCCGGACGCCGCAGCTGCCAGGACATGATAGCCTACTGCGAGTTCGGGATCAACGGCGGCGGCACTGCCGAATGCTGTAGCTTTATGGCGCCCATCCCGACGACGCTGGGCCAGTGCTACGCCGCCTACTCGAGTGAGAGGACAAGGCAGATCTACCGCGGGGCTCACTCCTCCTTCACGATGATCTTCAAGGACGTCACTCACGAGCATC
>NC_051417.1:22780489-22780710 GCF_015228065.2 Penaeus monodon | reverse complement strand
AAATCACTTGTTCTTTCCACACCCAGACATTGACACAAACATCATAGACCCCATGAGAATAACGAAACAAGGGCTCCAGATTTCCCTCTTTAGCAACCTGACTCACCCAGGGATGTTGGTAGCAGGAGGAGGGACTGTCATACCACCTGGCACTCACACCGACCTCGAGGTCTCATTATCCGAGGTGAGTAAACTTGAGGCGGACGCATGTTCAAAACATG
>NC_051417.1:22780137-22780467 GCF_015228065.2 Penaeus monodon | reverse complement strand
GATAGCACTGTTTTCATGGCACAGGATATGACACTAAAATTGTATCTGGATACCCTTTTTATGTGTTTGAAATGCAAGATAATGAGTCCTGTTTGAATGACTGCAGTTTTTTTCACTAAAATCCTTCTCACAAAATGATAAACTAACAAGAAAAGTAAAGATACCCGATTTTGGCTTCTTTTTCTAGTATTCATAGTTCTTATACATTTTTCCTCAATAATGCATTGTGAAGGAAACAGGGGATCAAATTGTAAAAGGAAAAAAATGATGATAGCAATTACTACATTAATAATAGCGGTATCAGTGATAATTAAAGTACCTGTAACAGTA
>NC_051417.1:22777353-22777659 GCF_015228065.2 Penaeus monodon | reverse complement strand
CTGTTGTCAATGGTTAACTGAAATTTCAAATCTTACTGTATAAAATTATGGAGGGCAGTGTATATATTAAATTGTAATTAAATGATTAAGATATGATCGATAACCTGCCATGAGTAATTTTCTGTTGACATTAGGCAATGTTAATGGAATAACAGAATGTAGAGAAGACTGCGAAGGGACTTACGGGTGACTAATGTGGTTATGAGCTAAATACTCGGTGCCCTTCAAATCCAAAGGCTTTCTAAAATGCTAAAATCGTATCTTTATATGCCTTTTTCAAATAGCTGACCTTATCCACACACCGGC
>NC_051417.1:22777059-22777201 GCF_015228065.2 Penaeus monodon | reverse complement strand
TAATCGAATCAGTTCTTAGAACATAAATGAAATGGGCCTATGTAGGAAGGTTCACATAACTAATGTTTGTCAGTTGGTACAATATTTTAATGACGCTTTTGACATCAAAAATGGCCAATGTTGGATACGTTTTGATATTCTA
>NC_051417.1:22776611-22776893 GCF_015228065.2 Penaeus monodon | reverse complement strand
CTTTTGCTGACTGCTCATATACCGGAGGGATCTTTGGATTTGTGTTTGGGATTTAAACCAGAGAAATGTCTCATCTTTAACTTACAATGGTGTTAGGGTCTAAAACCAGAAATGAAAACCCACAGCATCACAATCAACTTACTTATGCCATATCACATGGAAGGAGAACACGAAGTCTTAAGTGATAATTGCCAACAATTCCTTGTTTGGAAGATAAAACTCCTATTCACAATAGCTTTGTTTTGTCTCTTGAATCACTATGATCACACTCACTCACTCACT
>NC_051417.1:22775981-22776518 GCF_015228065.2 Penaeus monodon | reverse complement strand
CCTGATGTCTAAACGATATACACATATCCATCCATAAACGCATCTCCAGACAGACCGCAGGGGACTTAAACAGCCGGTGCTTGACTGGCGAGAGAAGCCCTGTGTTCCGGCCGAGTCCTTCGACTTCCACAAGGACCTGAAGGCGTTCCTGTTCACCTCCGTTAACTGTGAATTCGCCGTCAGAGGAGAGGCCGTCCGACAGCTCTGTGGCAAATGTAACATGTATTTGACCACTATAACTGCGGGTGGTGAGTAATATTCACAAGACATTTTTTCTCTTGTGTTTGTCTTTCTGTGTGCATCTAGTTAGCAGTCGTATCAAGTATGTTTATTTAATGTTTGTAAGTTAATGATGCTCACAAGCGTTTGTTCTTATCGCAAAAGGGGTGTGTCCTGTACGATGTATGTATTTATTTTTTCTTTTCTTTTAGGATGAATTTATTTTGTACTAAGGTACTTGAATCAAAATAAGAATTCTTTATAATCATTCTGGCAGTAATATAAAGAAATCATATGACATCTAAACATAACAATACA
>NC_051417.1:22775586-22775753 GCF_015228065.2 Penaeus monodon | reverse complement strand
GGAGACTACAAAGACTGTTCTTTGGACGAAATTTGGGACTGCTACGAAATGTACCACCGGATGATATACATCGGCTCAAATACTTCGGAAGCCGCCAACTTCACCAGAATGGAATACCAGCTGCACCATGACCGTAGGTCGATTTCGCTTGTGAACTTTCCCTGGGA
>NC_051417.1:22772561-22773629 GCF_015228065.2 Penaeus monodon | reverse complement strand
GAGTTCTCCTGTGCAGTCCAGAGGCAGTGCGTGTCGATCTGCCAACAGTACGACTTCCAGCACACTGCCGTTACCACTATCATTCCTCCTGACCTCGAGTCAAAGATTAGCCAGCAGCTCGGTCTTCCTGAGGAGTAAGTCTTTATGTTGAAAAAAAAGAGAGAAAAAGAGAATGAGTAACATGGTAGAGTTACTCGTCCTCACTCATAGCCTTTTCAAGTCTGTTTGTCCTTGGGTTATCTACGTAATGATTCTGTAGCCCCAGTGGATGAACATAGTCCCATGGCTCTTCACTTGACTTTGTAATAGTCTTTGCCAGTCCTATTAGTTGCCTGCATGACTTCATAGGACGTCAATAGCCTGAGTTTATTTTAGATATGGATGGATAGGGAGATGTGCAGTATAGTGCTATTAATTTTTTTCCCAAAAAGCGAAATAAGAAATGAGAAATAATATATAACATGTTTTTTTTTCTACAGTATAGCCTTGATTTACCTGTTTCTGAGTATAGGGCGAAATGTGCTACATTTCTTTTTTATCTACATATTTTGTTCATGAATCTTAGGCAACACTTGAATGGTTTTAAAAATGGAATAACAGTACTAGTTAACAATCTAACGTTTGACCCAATATAATTTAATACATTGAATAAATACAACTATCCAGAGATCGAGTCCCAAACCCCCAGCACTTGGTTCTCACCCCCCCCCACCCCAGGGCCATGAATACCCCCGATCAAGAACCACTAACCTAAAGATGCTTTCCCTGGAAGGTACAAGAAAAGCGTTAAGTTAAGAAAGTCTAATATTAATTCTGAAACCTGTCAGTATTATACTTGCGCACATGAAGTTTCTAGTCATCAACACCCTGCTAATTATTTTCAGTGAGAAAATATCGCTGGTGACTATCTTCTACCCAAGACTCCTCTACCGACTGAATACTCTGACTCGCATGTCTCTCTCGGAAATAATAAGTAAGTGGTTAGTCACAGTGTATCATTCTGTGAATTTTAGTTATACATACAGTTATATACTTTGCAGTGAATTCCATATCATGCAGTGAACTATA
>NC_051417.1:22771428-22772167 GCF_015228065.2 Penaeus monodon | reverse complement strand
CTTTCATTCCGTCCTTTCTTCCTCCTATTTCTCCTTGTTTCTTTTTCTCCTTCCCCCTTTCCCCCCTTTCTCCTTATTCTCCTTTACTCCTCCCTTTTCCTCCAATTTCTCCCTCTCTTCTCGTTTATCTTCCTTTTGCCTTCCCCTATTTTCATCGTCTTTTCTTTCTCTCCCTCCCATCTTTCCTTTCTTTCATTTTCTCTCTCCCTTTTTTGCTTTCTCTCCTTCCTTTCTTCCTCCCATTTATCCTCTTTTCCTTTCTCCATCCCTTTCCATCCCAGTTCTCGTCTCCTTTTCCTTTTCCCCTTTTCTCCCTCTCTCCAATATTTCTTCCTTTCCTTTCTCTCCCTCCTATTTTTCCTTCCTCTTTCCTTCCATTTCTACTTCCCTTTTCTCCCTTCCTTCTTTCCTTTCCCTCCCTCCCGTCTTTCTCTCATTTTTCCTTCTTTTCTTTCTCTCTCTCCCATCTTTCCTTTTTCTCTCTCCCTTTCATTTTCTCTATCCTTTTCTTTCCCTTCTCTCCTTCTCTTTCATTTTCTCTATCCTTTTCTTTCCCTTCTCTTCCTTTCTTTCTTTTTCTCTATCCTTTTCTTTCCCTTCTCTTCCTCTCTTTCATTTTCTCTATCCTTTTCTTTCCCTTCTCTCCCTCTCTTTCTTTTTCTCTATCCTTTTCTTTCCTTTCTCTCTCTGCCTTTCCTCCCCATTTCTCCTTGCCTTTCTCTTTCCCCCAGTTCTTTAT
>NC_051417.1:22771169-22771320 GCF_015228065.2 Penaeus monodon | reverse complement strand
TTTCTTAGCGGCTGTCCTCATTCTCCAGGTGTCTTGGGGGGGAGTATGGGCCTCTTCCTCGGCTCGAGTCTCATCTCCGTCTTCGAGGTTGTGGTCTTCGTCGTCCTCGCCTTCTGCGCCTTCTGCGGGAAGCTGAGGTCGTGTTAATCAC
>NC_051417.1:22770466-22770539 GCF_015228065.2 Penaeus monodon | reverse complement strand
ATTACAATTAAGTGTCAAGGCTCAGAGTATTTTCGCGTTTCCTTGAATGAAGGTACATTGATATAGCGGTCTT
>NC_051417.1:22769768-22770099 GCF_015228065.2 Penaeus monodon | reverse complement strand
TATCTAAGTTATTTACAATTCTAAAATGTTGTTACGTGGGATTTTTACTTTACCCTTATGATTTTTCTTGCTCTTAATTTTTCCCTCTGATTCTTTTGTCGCAAAAATCTCCCTGGTGCGCAGCGCAGGTCAGCTTTAACCAGCCTTATTAATCTATTTATACTCTACTGAATCTGGCTAGTGCCACTTTCATTTTAGAAATTAACTTAGATCATAAATATCCTTGCATATTTATCTTTATTTTCGTCCATTATTGGAACAAATGCACTTTGTACAATACTTTTTCATTTTTGTCTTTTATATTGATTTCAGAAGTTCCGTTAGTGTTTGC
>NC_051417.1:22767595-22769308 GCF_015228065.2 Penaeus monodon | reverse complement strand
CATGTTTCACTTTCGCTCATCTTGAAAGTCTTTGCATGCTGATTGACCCAAATATATCCGTCTGTCACATAGTGGTTGATAACTCTTTTCCCTTTATAATAGATAATAAATTGTCATATTTACAAATCGTATTGCATACACTATCGCACTAATATGAAAAACAATTCCCTCTTTTAATGTCTAAATATTTCCTGTAGATCTTGTGATCTGTACTTATCATCTGCCTCATCTTTTACTAGAGGAAACTACAAGACACAAGACAGAACGAAAAGAGGTTCTTAAATGTAACATAAAAAAAAAGTTTTATAACCACAAATACAAAGTTGTGTTCATATTCTTGTGTGTAAATACATTGTTCTCATATTATTAGTACGTGTATTCAAAACTGAGCATTAGAAACGTTCCTCCTTCATTTTATGATCATGATTCCTCTACCTTATTTCTTAAAAAGAAAATAATGTCAACCTGTCCTTCTTTGAATAAAACAATGTGTCGCTGTTATACGAAAAAGAAAAAGAAAATATCTGAACGACCCATTAATTCTCACGAATGTTTTTTCTCAGTCTTCTCTCTTGGAGAAAATGACGTGCATCAAGTATTCAGAAAGCACACCATGTCATCGATGAGCACTTACCCTGTCTTATGTTGTGTATACGTTCTCATTTCTCTGCCAAAGCAAACGTTGATCTTAACAAACAGCTGGTCGTTATCACCGCAAGATGTAAATTGTTGCTTGTTTGTACAGCCTTTCACCTGGTACGAACAACGTCTAATCAAATCTACATTTCCAACTTTTCCAATTCTATAACTATAAGTACCTTGAGATGAATTTCATAACTAATTGAGGGATATTCCTACATCTGAAACGGGGAGCGTAATAAACAATTCTAGCTTAATATATAGTACTGTCCAGTGTAGAACTTAGAGGGGGGGGGAGGGTGGCAATTACTCCCCCTGCCCCTCCTTAGTGTTATGTATTGGCCCTCACAACATACAGTATGCTAATGCACAATATAGAGAGATGTGTGAATAACTTTGGTCACGATCTGAATACGCCCGTGTTAAAATTGGTAATAAAATGTCGGCTGGAGTTATATGTGCATATGATTTCCTGAAGATTTTCATGCTTGTGTATGACAGCATACCCTTCTTTCTCCCTTACTGATCCAGTGGGAATTTAGATCTTACTACCGATATATTAGCACTAATCGAACCTAGAGGTGCTTGGAAACACCTCTGAAACACTTGAAATGCCCAATAGAGGAGCAACTCTCCCCACTCCCCTGACTTAGAAACCTCGTGAAGGCGCCCGTGGTATTGCCGACTTGGCGGTTCGGAGTTTTCTGCAGTCAGACAAAAATTAAAGATTTAAAACGATAAAAAAAACACATCCTATTTCCCATTCTTCTCTTTTTTACCTAAAAAACAGTGGAAGAAAAGCAATATGGTGAAGATACACGCACTTTCAACGGCATTAGTTACCTCGACATGGAGCGAACGAACAAACATCATCGATTAAGCTCACACGAACGAACGTCTTGCCGGCTAAAGTGCACAATATAATTGTTTCTCGTGAAGGACATGAACGCCATTTGGGTCTTCCAGCAGTGATGAAAAAATGAGCGAACTGTTTGTCGACGGACCGCTCGGGCGGGAAATTCCCCCGAGTTGATTGCTTGCAAGAAGAGAGTGGCCACGGCTGGCGGGTCGTTC
>NC_051417.1:22766614-22766910 GCF_015228065.2 Penaeus monodon | reverse complement strand
CCCTTCTAAATATAATCAAAGACTTTACCGAGGACATACTGGTTATACATTAAACAAGTAATGAGGTAAACGCCTTGTGCTAAAATAACCCTCTTCATCAATACAGTCAACAAAACGCTAGTGATCACCTCATTAACCCCTTGTAGTTCGCAACCATAGTGTCTCACGATCTCTAATAATGTAGTGAAATATTAAAGACAGTTTTAAGCCCGTGTTGTAGTAATGTTATATAATGTTAATCAATAGCAGCACGTGCGTGGTACTAGAGTAGCGGGAGGAAGGTGAAAACTTTTGGA
>NC_051417.1:22763792-22763980 GCF_015228065.2 Penaeus monodon | reverse complement strand
TTAAGGCATCATGACTGAATGAACGTTGGGGTATATATTTGAACAAAATTCCTGAGAGAGAAAAAATTGCATAACTTTTAATCTGGACCAGAGTCCATTCAGTTTACACTTTCACATGTGACAACTGAGAGTGAACTACTACGACCATTTCGAGTATTTTCTAATTCATCGGAATGTAATGGGTAATG
>NC_051417.1:22760983-22762921 GCF_015228065.2 Penaeus monodon | reverse complement strand
GTAAAGGCGGTAGGTTGGGAATGAACATTCCGAAAACATTTTGGGATTGATTCAAACAAACTTTCACAAGGTTTCTCTGTATAATTGGTCAGCCTCGATAATTCAGTACCCGGTTTATATGGATTAAACAAAAAAAATCGTTGTATCTAGATTTTACTTTTTTCTCTCCACACTTGTACATCTTCCATGAGCTTGGCCACAGTCGATTCTCACTCGGGACGACTCGCTGGCCGTCTCTGCGGTCTGGTCCTGCAGAGGAATCCCAAACAAACCTTAGTTCGTTTCAAAGACAGGGCCTTTGTCGCAACAGATTCAGGTAACAGACCAAATGTGGGCCTTGTTTGTGTACTAATTTTACCTAAAGCAACGATAATTTTTTGAATGAAACACCTTAAGAACTTTTCGAATGTATTGCTTCCCTTCTTTCGACATCAGTCGTGTATTTTCTTTATTCTTCCCTCCGTTGTTTCATCACATATTCGTCATCACAGCAAGAATATGTGAATGCCCCTCGTAAGACACATACACACGCTGGTAATGTTGATATTTGAAAATACTTACCATGTACATGTGTCTTCTCCTTGCGGAAAAGGCCCTCTTGAGTAATGCAAGACGGATCCATAATCTAAGGCTCCCCAAACCCTGTGGCCACATCCTCTGGGTATGTCCACGAAGTTATGCTCATAGCCTGTATAGCTGCCAGGCTACCGAAGAGTTGCAAAACTTTGAACTTTGTTCAGAAAGAATAATTAAGTGATAATGTTCGAAAAGCTATCATTTGCTCAGCTCACCTGATGCTTCCACAAGAAATCCTAAGAGACCCCAAATACAGGTGCAGAACAAATACCAAGCATAACTTATTTTTAAACCAACCATTTACACATTAGTTTAAAAACCAACCATTTACACATTAGTTTTAACACCAACCATTTACACATTAGTTTTTTAATCCAACCATTAACTCGTTATTAAACCAACCATTTACTCAGTTTTAAACCAGCCATTTCCGCACTCCTTTCCTAACCCAAGAACCCCCACTGCACTGTTATTCCACAAACGAGGAAATTTGCTCACGCGCCCCCAACACACTACGCCCAATGCTGATGTTCTCCACCTGATAGTGACGTGCTCATTTCGGTCAAAACGGGACTGCTCGGTGGAATCCCAGGGTGTGCGCTTTCGTGTTTTCCCACTTTGCCGAGCTTCTTATGCAGTTCGGGCTTCTCCAGGTTTCTGCTCTGTGGCCGCCCTTTTTCCGCCTAGCGCTGCTATGGCAGCCATAGTCTCGCTGAAGGGAAGATCAGTGAAATAAGCCAAGTGTAAAGATATAATTAGACTAAACTTATGGCAGATGATTATGGGCCAAGTTCTAAAGATTTTTTAGAATTGTAAACTAGTTTAACATAATTACCATTTGAAGTTTTTTCTGAGCATTGATGGTAAGCATTTTTATTTATGATTTTCACTAGATACGTTCATATTTGAATCAGATAACTTACCAAACCATGCAGTAGATAACATTTTTACAGTATATTTCTATTGTCTGATATTTACCTTGTGATTTTTAACATAGTCGTCCTCCTGTGTGTTCATGTGAAGTTGATGCAGCCACTAGTCAGATCGTAGAATTATTCATGGCTGTCTGGATCGAGGCCAGCTCGTCTCCGCTGTAACGAGATGTTTTCCTTGAGCCCTCGTGATTTCATTCACTGCCCGATTTTGTGTCAGTGACAGAAATGTATCTATAAGACTGATATAAGATGGGTAGATGTGATAGATAAATAAAGATTCAGACTAATTATTTAACTGCTAGAGAAGAGAGAGTCTTAGAGAAAAAATGCTTTGCAAAACTCAACAAACTGACTGAAGGGAGGAGATATCACTGAGCAAATGGCGAAATAAATGATAGAGAGGTAGATTAGTAAGGAGACAAAGGTG
>NC_051417.1:22759728-22760908 GCF_015228065.2 Penaeus monodon | reverse complement strand
GATAGGGAGGAGAGAGGCCAGGCAGAACCCAAGAAAATAAACGTACTGAAGTCTCCAGCAATCTTAATAAATAACCGTGCATCCCTGCAGCGTATTCTCATCTCTAGCCCTTCTAAAGGGTGGCGTAGCGGTCCTTCCTGTCGCTGCCATTGAAATGTGTCTAGTTCGTCTGCGTTGACCGGGAGAATCAGGTGTCCCATCCTGTAGAGGCGACCCAATGGAGCTGGCCACGACTCCCGCAAGCACCGTTTACGACTGTAGACCTGAGGGAATGTAAATGCATTACGTTCCTGGCCCTATCCCTTGCCTGTATTGTACTACAATTACAGTATCTTGGTCGTATTGCTGTAGTCAAGGAACTATAGTCCTCTGAAAGTATACGAAGTTCTTGTTATTTGCTGTCTCATACTGATGGTGTATTCTAAACCATCAGTAAACTCCATAGGATATGTGGTTTGTAAACTTTGATATCTGAATGTTGCCCCAACTCGCCGGCTACTGATCATGATCATAGTAAAAGAAAATGAGAATATAAACACAGTAAACCGACGAAATACTCATATTCCTCTCTGAGAACCCCTAGAAGCTTCCCTCCAGATTATGCTTTCCTTCCTAAATTCTAACTTACAATATATCCTATTGTATCACATTACTGCATTAATGTTTTAATAGTTTTACAGCACCATAATTCATTTTCCCTCTTTACTTAAGTAAGAGGAGTATTATCCTCCATTTTTATAGGTCCCCAGGCAGACAAAATTAAGATATAAAGAAATAGCAAACCAAAGCTCCTAGAAAAATAATGCACAGAGGCTGCCCTTTTGCACCATAACCTCTCATCTCCCTGAGATCGTTACTTACCGCTGGCGCTTCTGTCGAGCTCGCACTCCTATTATAAGCGGTCGCCAGCGTCCCTATCTGCGTATGCGGGAAAATCACAGGTGTTTATTCCGCTTATAAGGATTATTAACAGGCTTAATCAAATCTGGTGGTGGCTAATGTTCGTTATATAAACAGCAGTGTTCTGAGATTTGATTTTATTATACTGTAGGCAATGTCACCTATAAAATGATTAATGCATGGTACCATTTGAGCTATCAATAAGATAATTATGATTATGGTTTAATGTTTGGTTATTAGATTTATAAAAAATATATTGCTAGCAACCCTAATTGCGTTT
>NC_051417.1:22758761-22758916 GCF_015228065.2 Penaeus monodon | reverse complement strand
TAATTTTTTTCCCTACCCGTTTGCGCTTGTGTTTTCTATCATTATTATTCCCTAAAAGTTTTCAAAGAAAATAGACTAACATCACATCAAGGAATGCCTATCGCCACAGACTAATAATAATTAACAAAAAAAAAGTAGAGAGTAATGACGTCATC
>NC_051417.1:22758312-22758532 GCF_015228065.2 Penaeus monodon | reverse complement strand
ATTTTCCTTGATGCTATACCTGTCACTTTCTAATTATAAGTTATTTCGCTTTGTTTCCCATATCACCTGCGTTTCTTTTACCTTGTAAATAACCGTTCGCTGCTTTTTTGATGGGTGTAAAATTCGTTTCTGTTATATAGATGATAAAATGAAAGTAATGTTATATATATATATATTTTTTTCTTTTTGCTGCCTGAGTGTCCTGTATGTCTGTCTCGTC
>NC_051417.1:22757374-22757765 GCF_015228065.2 Penaeus monodon | reverse complement strand
ACAAATGCCTTTCAAATATATTTCGTCTGTACAACAAGCATTGTTATTTGCCATATACCTGCATCTTCTGCAATTGTCCGTTATGCAACTAAGAATGACCAAGATTTCTGATTTTGATTTCGCTTCGGCTAATACAACAAAACCCATCCGAATCAAATCCAGAATCCCTGTTCTCCTTAATTGTGAGACGTTTCGTAAAATATCTCGAATTGAAATTAGTCAAGACATTTTCAAACGCGCATTCGTCGATGGCGCGTTGTTGCTGTAAACTTTCTGTGCGTAATCTTATCTGATGATCGAGGGAGAGTCTGGCCTTGAGGCGTGACAAGCTGTTGCTTTTGTCCAGTCTTGGTCCCGGGAAAACGACATTGCAACTGCATTACCTATTGTA
>NC_051417.1:22753030-22754162 GCF_015228065.2 Penaeus monodon | reverse complement strand
CTGTGGGCGCACTCGGTGCATGCGCTTTTACGTACATGCGATCGCGCGCGTGTGTGTGAGTGTGCAGGTAGTAATGATGCAGGCATCAATCAAACAAAATGTACGGGTGGGGCTATCGGTGTGGTGTTTGTAAAGGAATATGGTATCTAGATATTGCATTTAGATATAACTGAATCATTGATTTTATGATATACACATAAACATATCAATATAACAATCATTGAGGCGTGGTTGTTTCGACCATGTAAGTGTGCCATTTTTTTTTTTTTAATTTCCATGCGCACCGGGAGAAGGAGAAATGACCCTGAAGACCTGCACGTTTATAGCATTGTCTCATTGTGTGAGTCACCATGACATTGCAAGCTCTCCATTACAGACGCGCTGCTCTAACCCGAAAACAAGCTTTTCAGAGACAGACAGGCCTTCTGATTCTCATATTGATTTTAAGTTTAGATTGTTAGGATGAAACAATCATATATTGATGTTGGGTTTTCTGCTGAGAAACGGGAACTTGAATTAATTTTTCAATTGATGACTGTTTTTTTTTCCTGTGATTAATTGAAATAAGATAGGAAGTGATGCTAGGTACTTATTCAATGTAGTTTAATAAGATAAAATATAAACATTTCCTAAATCTGTAGCAAATATTTTGTCAATGGGTGATGACAATAAATGCAATATAGGAACAAGTTGATAATTTAAAGAAATGTGAGTAATGAGAAAGAATACTTTCAAATTGAAGACATACAGAACTTGTCCCCTTTAGAATATCCGAAAAAGCTTCATTTAAAACTGTCGCCTATTAATGTCATTCTCCTCCTCATTTATACCTTTTATCACAAAAGGCCCAGCTAACCATATCTATCATGAGTTTTTATTAAGTAAAGGTCTCGAATCAATCGATTCACAGCGTTCGTGAATCCGGATCGCCTCCGAACGAGTTTACGAAACGGAATGTTTGTAAACCACAACCTTACGAAGGCGTGCCACGCTAGTCTTTTCCTTCCTGAAGCTTCATAATATAGTTTAGCATAGTGTCATATGTGCGAGTATTCATTTATTGGTATTTTTGCTAGCCGACGCACATACCTCTCGATAATGTACTCAAGTTCTACATTAATAAATTATCAAT
>NC_051417.1:22750436-22752647 GCF_015228065.2 Penaeus monodon | reverse complement strand
ATTTGATTGTGTAAAATTGAATTTATTATCAGGAACGTACTCTACTCTTGGGTCTTGCAATTTAAACAGAAAACTGCCAGAAAATGTAATAGATAGTTTTGTAAGGATGTGTGGGAAGTAAAATCCCAAATTATATTATGCCTGTTTAGCTATGGAGATTTCATGTGAATGTGAAATACTGTATTTTAGATAATTTAATGCTATAGGGAGCAAAGAGTCCCTGATTTGTTTCACTTTCGGCTTTGTATCAATGATTTTTGGTCATAGTTTACTTCTCCTTGTACACCCCACCCTTGTAATAGGAAATAGGCTATTCCCAAGGAAAAATTTGGGCAAGGTAAAACCACCTCCCTGGGTAAATCATCAAATTCCCAATAATGAGATGCTTTGTTCCTAAAATCTCCTTCAGACAAACCTGCTCCAATTTCCTTTGGATCTGCAGAATCTTCCCCTCTATATTCTGGCTTATATAACTCTGCAAATATACTATAGTGGTGCATATTCTCAATATATAGACGGCTTCACTCGCTTCTGTACTCGGTGCATTACATAGGTGAGGCATCTTTCTTTTCCATGCCTGGTCCTGCAAATGATCATCTCAAAAGTCTATTTGTTTAGAACCTCGGGCCTTTTCTGCTACAGAATTAGATGATTTTTACTAGTTCTATTGGTCCAACTTGCAGGTTGTTGTGATCCTCTCTGTCATTGTTTGAGGTTTATTATGACTGCTACCTGTCATGTCTGATTAGTGCATACTTTCTGAAGTGGAAATGTGCTGTTGACATCCTGAATTCATGGATTTGAACCTCTGATGTTTGTATTATCATCTTGCAAGCAGAAAGTATTATGATGTTTTGTCGTTATTGCAGATTTTGGAAGGTCGAATTCTTGAGTTTCAGTGTTAGATGTCATTTTCGCAATTATAACAAAACCAGTAAGATGGACGTAGAATAGGAATCTTTTCAGTTTTTTTGTATTTTAATGAAGCCAGATTTGTTTGTGTAATTTGTGTAACTATTTATAACATGTAAAGTTATATTTTTCCTTGACTTGCTCTTATGGTTGCACAATGAAATTCCAGATTTTCGGAGATTCGGTGTTAGTCGTTTTGGCAGCATGTCGCTTTCAACCAGTTGGCAGCAACACGTACTGCCATGTTCCAAAAGTATGCATAAGTTGGCAGGGCCCAGCAGGGTTTATATGCACACAACAAATTATACAAGGGTGTTTTGCAGAAATTTTATGTTTAATATCTTTTCTAATATTTACATAATTTAATGAAGTTAGGAGTATCTCATTTTTAATCATTTAAATTATGTGTATTTCCTCTGATTATATTTAAAAACAACTTTGTTTTACATTTATAATGGGAAAAAATATATGCAGTGTTTTTTGATTGTTTTTAGTTGTAAATTTTTATTATCAGAGTCATGACAGCATAAGTAGATAGATAGAAAAATTGCCGGTTCCTTTTGGGTAGTGCAGATATGATGTTTGCCCCCAGATCATCCTGAAGTGAAGAATTGCATTAGACACATTTACCCAGACTGCAAGTAAGTCAGTGTAACATTTTGGGCATGTGGATATTGGCTCAGATGTGAACTTTTCACAGCTTCGGCAAGCTTATCATGCATTATTTTTGGTAAGTTATTTTATTTTGTATAAGATTATGAATATAATTAATTCTTTTCCTCTCCTTAATCAAGATAGCAGTTATCTACAATTCATGTTTTTGTAATGAAACTAACTCATATTATTTTCTTTAAATCTTACCCCAGGCTATGTCATGCAAAAGATAGAACACTAAACATCCCCGGTGAAGATTACCAAATGGGTACTATCAAGCAAGGCAGTTTGTTGTAATGTACAATTGTCTTCCTGAGAGATGCTGGCCTGAAGTAACCTTGATGGAGAGTCTGTAAGCTGTTTGTTGGACAAGGAAATTGTTGCTTTGGAGTTGCAAGGAATTCTTCTCACACGGGCCAATGGATATGTTAAGGGTGAGTGAAAATATATTTCACAGCTAATATTTGGTTTTGAGTAATTTTTCCAATCATGTGTTACCCAAGTTTTGTGCCATATACTGGGTCATCATTACTACAACACTTTTCTGATAATCATATAATGTAAGCAGGTAAGAAATAATGGAAATGCAATATGTTTCTCCTTTCCTTCTAAACTGACATTCCTGAAATTGGCACTTTGGAGTGT
>NC_051417.1:22750253-22750409 GCF_015228065.2 Penaeus monodon | reverse complement strand
TTAATAAGCCACGTGAAATTGTAACCTAATATGTCGAGAGGAACCACAGAATGTTTGCCTTACCATCAAGGAACTGCGAGAAATGGTCAACCTGCCGGTTGTCGACCTAACTTAATTAAAGGGCAATTATCACATTTGAAAGATTGTGATCCCAAG
>NC_051417.1:22748866-22750227 GCF_015228065.2 Penaeus monodon | reverse complement strand
GTATCATCATAGATTGACATTTCTTAGTTAAGTCAACTGCAGCAATGATTTACACTAACAGACTTGACTATGCCCTTTTTAAAGTCCGAATGTGTTACCCTTCCTTTTTGCAACAAGGAAAAGGATTTAGCTGAGAAGTTAAAAGCTTTTTATGATGAAAATCATGATCTAATTTTTACTCTTTATCAAACCTCTATTCCTAAATTTAGGTTTTGCCTCGCCCTCGTAACGGTTGTTTAGAATGGTTACCAACTGCATTAGCCGCTCCTGCCCCAGCCCTTGCTGTTCCGCTGGGCATCAGCACAAAGGAATTGAGACTAAGGTTTCTGTAATCCCTCGTAGAATTTCTTGCAGGAGCTGATGGTCAGACTCTTGGCTTTGAATTAGCTCATACAGTTAGAATAGCAGGTGTATGTATATATGTATGTAGTTGATCTTTTGCAAATGATAAACATTCTCCAGTATAAACTAAATACTGATAACAAATGGCAACAGGCCCTGTAATGTTTTTTTTTTACATTTCATATGATTTTCTTGCTCCTTGTTTAAAGAATATAACATGTCGCAAATGTTCATTATGCATTTTGCTATGTGAAATTATAATTTTTTTTATTTCTCCTTTTTTCCACAATTTTACAATTGATCATAATAACACCTGGCTTTGGCAGACTGGAAGGTGACCGGTGAAAACCAACCGTGCTGTGTCAGAACAGACGAAACCTAGACTCTTGAATGTGTCTTGTCCTGGAAGCATAGAGCTACAAGGTCAGCCCCAATTGACTCTAGTTTGCCCTTTTGACAACGCACAGGCACAATGCCAACAATAACGGCGAGTCAAAGGACAGAATGAGTGTTGTCAGTGTGATGGATTGGCACTGGGCCGGTTGGTTCATTCTGTCCCGATGACAAGTGGATTCACTAGTGGAAAGATATTGGTGGCCGATAAATCAGGTCAAAGTTGATGTTTCCAGTGCGAGAGGTGGAAAGAGAAGTACCCCCTTTGGGATATTTTAATCCGGAAAGGTTTGTAGATCTCTCTTTTTTATATCTGGGAGGGTAGGTAGTAGTGAATCTACAATACAAGTGTTTGTGATTGTGTTGGCATTGACTCTGATTTATATCAGCAGTGATTATATCTACTATGATTATATTTTGATTGGCATGACAACACGCTGTGTGATAATATACTAGAATCCTGTTATGATTCTGTTTTTATATTTTGATTGTTGATATTTGCATTGCACTTAAAGTTCCCTTCCTTTACCTTTCGGTCATTACTGCCTCTTAAGCACCGAAATAATGTAAGGAACTTCCATATCCGAGCAAGATTTTCTGTCTTTGTGCATGATATTTTGATCTTT
>NC_051417.1:22748072-22748805 GCF_015228065.2 Penaeus monodon | reverse complement strand
AGATGTATATTGTTTCCCACAACCAATTAATATCGCAATCATTTGATAAATTTCACAGTAAAACCAGGCACCTTCTCCGACTGGAAACAGACTAACAAATTTGATACTGAAGTAGGGGCCCAAACTTGGGAAGCCACGAGAGAAAGTTACCAATATTCAGAGAATGTTAGACATCAGCCATGATTGATTGAAGCAGTTTTTTAATTTTTTCCTGCAGATATAAATCATTATACTTTATCGTATGTACATATCTAGCTGTTTACGTTTTGTTGTCCATATTGGTGAGTATGTTGAGTCTTCATTATTAAAAGTGTTTTAGATCATTTTACAGACTGAGTCATTTATAGAATTTTGGCCTCAGGATCAGCCATTTGAAGTAAAAAGGAGAAAAATCATATGAGAATACTGTATTTTGGTGCGATATGCATAGGAAGTGCATCTTGTTTGAATATTTGAAAATCAATTGTATAGATGTACAAGTAATATTTGTATAGTATACATTAACTGTTATGCTCTCTTGTTCGATGTTTTGCACAAAAGTTGAAAATGATTATAATGTAAATATTTTTAGTAATATTTTTTACTATATCAGGCTGGAAATAAATATAAAAATAATATGGAAGTAGTTTTTCGTTGAACCAGTCGGTATAAAAGTTCTAGATTAATTATCAAGTAAATTATGAATTTTGTTCTGTGGTTAATTCCTTACTTTATGTAAAAGATTAGTTGTTAT
>NC_051417.1:22747446-22748042 GCF_015228065.2 Penaeus monodon | reverse complement strand
GGCCTTTTTTGTTTTTTTTTTGGTTTAAGTGTTTCTGTATAGGGTGTGATCCTTATGACTGTGCAGTACCTGTTGCTATATGGTTATTTCAGTCAGTAGTCCTTTATATTTTATGTCATTCATTTTTTGCAGATATGCAAAAAGATATCCATAATAGATATACATTTCTAAATGAGGCGGTATTGATTTTTTTTATAGTGCGTGGCAATAAGTAGAATTTTGGTTTCAGACAACATGAAAATTCATGAGATAAAACACACTATCGTTTCTTGTGTCATCATAGTATGGTCTTCTGCTTTCTCTTATTCCTTTCTGATATTTACAGTTGCTAATACATTACTATTATGGTAAGTATCATTGCAATCTAGTATATAATCCATTTTATTTTGATCTCACTTTATAATCAGTTTTTCTTTAACAGCCGCCATGTGATACGAATATAGATATAAGTCCTCTCTTAATTTTATCAACCTCTTCCTAGTATCAGTTTTTTGTATGCTGTATGATTTAGTTCCCCTTCAGTTGAATTTTGTTTACCTCAATTATAGTTTTTACGCACATGATTATGTAATATGATTTTCAGTTGTCTTTTTGTG
>NC_051417.1:22747092-22747408 GCF_015228065.2 Penaeus monodon | reverse complement strand
ATACATTACAACTTGGCTTTTGTTTGCCATTAAATTCCAGTGGCTTGAAACTAACAAAACTTAGTTTTATATTGTACCAACCACATTGTTCTTTTGTCGTTGTTACATTGCTTTGTTCAAATTGCTCTCTAAAGCAAAAGTCTTCATCAAAACTATTTATGTTTTTATGCCGATTCCCGTGATTATCAGTCTTATTTAAATTAGCCTGTATGATTTATCAGGAATTATTTATAAATATGATTACTAAATCACATTGTTATTAATATATTGATATATTCAATCTTACTCACTATTTCCAGAAAGTAACTGATATTAC
>NC_051417.1:22745838-22746668 GCF_015228065.2 Penaeus monodon | reverse complement strand
TGGCGATGTTGTGATAACTGATGACAAATTAGATAATTTTTTTCTTGGTAACTTCTCATTTGTCCTGATCCCCAATTCATTTCCAATATCTGTTTAAATCCAGATAAAAAAATATATCTCATACTAAGCCATGCCAATTCATTCAGTAATTATTGACATCCACTTGATAAGAATGAAGCTTAGCGGGATGGGAGTTTTGGTTTGGACAAATCTAAATGAAGTTAATTTTTTTAAAACCTATTCACCTTAAAAGAATTTTTCATGTTAATGTTAGGCTCTGTACTGTAAAATGAAATTGAATACCATAAAAAAGGCATAAACCACCACCTATTAATGGTTATTAGTCCAATCTTTCAGACTTTATAGGAAGTGAAAAGTCTCTAGAACTGTTAAATATTTATATCATACAAATTTTCTTTATGTCTTACCTGTTGTTTGTTCATTAATTGTGCCCATACTTTAAAAGCCAAACTTATTGGGCTAATCCTATCCTAAAATGAGCATGAAGAATTCAGCTATTTTTAAGTCGATACTAATATCATTTCTCTAATACTCTTCCCAAATTCAATATCTATACGTTAGAGTGTGAATAAAATTTGTGTAACTGTGCAGAGATCTTTTAGATAGGATTCCCCACTATAGCATAACAAATGTTTATATGTAAGAAATGTACTGTATATTCTTTTGCCTTTTTCCTATATGTTAAAAAAACATTGTCATTTGCAAAGTATTTTATCATTCTCAGAAATTACAAAAAAATGAAGAACTTGAATACAGAGGGAAGATATTTTTTGTAATTTTAATTCTCATGAATATTAGTAAATGTTAGT
>NC_051417.1:22744513-22745341 GCF_015228065.2 Penaeus monodon | reverse complement strand
ACTAACATTTACTAATATTCATGAGAATTAAAATTACAAAAAATATCTTCCCTCTGTATTCAGTTCTTCATTTTTTGTAATTTCTGAGAATGATAAAATACTTTGCAAATGACAATGTTTTTTTAACATATAGGAAAAAGGCAAAAGAATATACAGTACATTTCTTACATATAAACATTTGTTATGCTATAGTGGGGAATCCTATCTAAAAGATCTCTGCACAGTTACACAATTTTATTCACCTTCTAACAGTACTAGATATTGAATTTGGGAAGAGTATAGAGAATATACTTATGTATAGACTTAAAAATAGCCTGAATTCTTCACTGCTCATTTTAGGATAGGATTAGCCCAATAATTTTGCTTTAAAGTATGTGCACAATTAATGAACAAACAACAGGTAAGACATAAAGAAAATTTGTATGATATAAATATTTAACAGTTCTAGAGACTTTTCACTTCCTATAAAGTCTGAAAGATTGGACTAATAACCATTAATAGGTGGTGGTTTATGCCTTTTTTATGGTATTCAATTTCATTTTACAGTACAGAGCCTAACATTAACATGAAAAATTCTTTTAAGGTGAATAGGTTTTAAAAAAATTAACTTCATTTAGATTTGTCCAAACCAAAACTCCCATCCCGCTAAGCTTCATTCTTATCAAGTGGATGTCAATAATTACTGAATGAATTGGCATGGCTTAGTATGAGATATATTTTTTTATCTGGATTTAAACAGATATTGGAAATGAATTGGGGATCAGGACAAATGAGAAGTTACCAAGAAAAAAATTATCTAATTTGTCATCAGTTATCACAACATCGCCA
>NC_051417.1:22743147-22744101 GCF_015228065.2 Penaeus monodon | reverse complement strand
GTTAATATCATTTACTTTCTGGAATAGATGAGTAAGAAAATTTTAATAATCTAATATCATATAACAAGGTGATTTAGTAATCATTATTTATAAATAATTCCTGATTAAATCAGACATGGATAATTAAAAATAAGACTGGATAAATCACGGGAAGATCTGGCATACAAATATAGTTTTTTTATGAAGACTTTTGCTTTAGAAGCAATTTGCAACAAAGCAATTGTAACAAAGAAAAGAAACAATTTTGTTGGTACACATATAAAGACTAAGTTTTTGTTAGTTTTCAAGCCACTGAATTTTAAATGGCAACAAAAGCCAAGTTTGTAATGTATAATCATATAAATAAAACTACAATAATTAATACATATACTTCACAGAAAAGAAACTGAAATCATATTACATAATCATGTGAGTAAAAACACTATAATTGATGTAAACAAAATTCACTGAAGGGGAACTAAATCATACAGCATACAAAACTGATACTATGGAAGATGTTGATAAAATTAAGAGAGACTTATATCTATATTCTGTATACACATGGCTGCTGTTAAGAAAAAACTGTTAAAAGTTGGGAGCAATAAAATGATTTATACCTAGATTGCATGATCTTACCATAATAGTAATGTAGTAGCAACTGTAACATATCCCAGAATTATAAGAGAAAGCCCAGAAAAGAACGCAACTCTTATGACAAAAGAACGATAGTTGTTGTTTTATCTCATGATTTTCATGTTGGTCTGAAACGAAAATTCTCTATGCCACAGCACTATAAAAAAAAATCAATCCGCCTTTAGAAATGTATATCTCTTATGGATATATTTTTTGTATAGTCTGCAAAATGAATGCATAAAAATATCAGACTACTGACTGAAACCCTATAGGCACACAGGTACTGCACAGTCTACGATCACACCATATTACCATAACACTTAAACCAAAAAACAAAAAAAG
>NC_051417.1:22742730-22743117 GCF_015228065.2 Penaeus monodon | reverse complement strand
ATACCAACTATCTCATTTTACATAAAGTAAGAATACCCAGAAAATTCATAATTTACTGAATAATTAATCAGACTTTATACCAACGGTACAAAAGAAACTACTTTCCATATATTTTGTATATTTTATTCCAGCCCTGAGTATAGTAAAAAATATACTAAAAATATTACATTATAATCATTTTCAACTTTTGTGCAAAACATGAACAAGAGAGCAAACAGTAATGTATACTATACAAATATTACTTGTACATCTATACAATTGATTTTCAAATATTCAAACAAGATGCACTTCCTATGCTACGCACCAAAATACGTATTTCTCATCTGATTTTTTCTCTTTTTACTCAAATGGCTGATCCTGAGTCCAAAATTCTACTCAAATGATCAG
>NC_051417.1:22742402-22742684 GCF_015228065.2 Penaeus monodon | reverse complement strand
ACCAATATGGACATACAAAACAGAACAGCTAGATATGTACATACGATAAATTATAACTGATACTATATTGCAGAAAAAATTAAAAACTGCTTCACTCAATCATGGCTGATGTCTAACATCTTCTGAATATTGGTAACTTTCTCTCGTGGCTTCCCAAGTTTGGCCCCTACTTCAGTCTCAAATTTGTCTAGTCTGTTCCAGTCGGAGAAGGTGACTGGTTTCTTACCTGTGAAATTTATCAAATGATGGCGATATTAATTGGTGTGGAAACAATATACATCT
>NC_051417.1:22740985-22742346 GCF_015228065.2 Penaeus monodon | reverse complement strand
GTTTATAAAAGATCAAAATATCATGCACAAAAGACAGAAATATCTTGCTCTGATATGAAGTTACTCTACATTATTTCTGTGCTAAGAGCAGTAATGACAGAAAGGTAAAGGAAGGGAACTTTAAGTGCAATGCAATATCCAACAATCAAAATCATAAAAACAGAATCATAACAGATTCTAGATACTATTATCATCACAGCTGTTGTCATTCCAATCAAAATATCATCATAGTAGATATAATCACTGCTGATATAAATCAGAGTCAATGCCAACACAATCACCAAACACTTGTATTGTAGATTCACTACTACCTACCCTACCAGATATAAAAAAGAGAGATCTACAAACCTTTCTCGGATAAAATATCCAGTACTTCTTCTTTCCCACCTCTCGCACTGGAAACATCAACTTGACCTGAGTTTATATCGGCCACCAACATCTTTCCACTAGTGAATCCACTTGTCATCGTGGACAGAATGACACCAACCGGCCCAGTGCCAATCCATCCACTGACATACACTCCATTCTGTCCTTTGACTCTGCCGTTATTGTTGGCAATTGTGCCTGTGCGTTGATCAAAGGGCAAACTAGAGTCAATGGGATGCCCTTGTAGCCTATGCTTCTCAGGACAAGACCACATTCAAGAGTCTCGGTTTCTTCTGTCTGCACAGCACGTGGTTTTTCCCCGTCACCTTCCAGTCTGCCAAAGCATGGTCATTAATGACTCATTGTAAAAATTGTGGAAAAAGGGAGAAATAAAAAAAAATTATAATTTCACATAGCAAAATGCATAATGAACATTTAGCGACATTGTATATCTTTAAACAAGGAGCAAGAAAATCATATGAAATGTAAAAAAAAACATTATCAGGCTGTTGCCATTTATCATTATTAGTTTATACTGCAGAATGTTTATCATGCAAAAGATCAAATACATCACATATATACATACACCTGATATTCTAACCTGTTAGAGCTAATTTCAAGCCACAGACAGTCTGACCATCAGCTCCTGCAAGAACTTCTACTGGCTTAACAGAAACCTTAGTCTCCATTCCTTTTGTGCTGATGCCCATGCTGAAGCAAGGGCTGGGCAGGAGCGTCTAATGCTGTTTTGGCTAACAATTCTAACAACCTTTTCCGAGGCGAGGCAAACCTAATTTAGAATAGTAGGTTGATAAAGAGTAAAATATTAGATCATGATTTTCATCATAAAGGCTTTTAACTCTCAGCTAATATCCTTTTCCTTTGTGCAAAAATGGAAGGTATACACATTCTGACTTTAAAAAGGCAATAGTCTTTTAATTTTACTGTAATCATTGCTGCAGTGACTAACTAATAAATGTCAACTATGATGATAC
>NC_051417.1:22738614-22740960 GCF_015228065.2 Penaeus monodon | reverse complement strand
CTTGGGATCAAATCTTTCAAATGCTGATAATTGCCCTTAATTAAGTTAGGTCGACAACCTGGCAGGTTGACCATTTCGCAGTTCCTTGATGGTAAAGGCAACATTCTGTGGTCCTCTTCGACCTATTAAGGTTACATATTTCACTTGGCTTTTATTAGCACTCCAAGACATTTTCAGGAATGTCAGTTTCTAGAAAAGAAAGGAGAACCATATTGCATTTCCATTATTTCTACCTTTTACATTAATGATTACAGAAAAGTGTTGTAGTAATGATGACCACAGTATATGGCACAAAACTGGTAACATGATTGAAAAAATTACTCAAACCAAATATTAGCTTGAAAATATTTTCACTCACCTTAACATATCCATTGGCGTGAGAAGAATTCTTGCAACGTCCAAAGCAACATTTCCTTGTCCAACAACAGCTACAGACTCTACATCAAGGTTTACTTTCAGGCCAGCATCTTCAGGAAGCCCATTGTACCATCCAACAAACTGCCTTGCTGATAGTACCCCTGGTAATTCTTCACCGGGGATGTTTAGTGTTCTATCTTTGCATTACCATAGGCCTGGGTAAGATTTAAAGAAATAATATGAGTAGTTTTCATTACAAAACATGAATTAGTAGATAAACTGCTATCTTGATTATATGAGAGGAAAAGAATTAATTATATTCATAATCTTATACAAAAGAAAATAACTTACCAAAATAACTGCATGATAAGCTTGCCGAAGCTGTGAAAAGGTCACATCTGAGCCAATATCCACATTGCCCAAAAATGTTACCCTGCTTTTACTTGCAGTCTGGGTAAATGTGTTAATGCAATTTTCACTTCAGGATGATCTGGGGCAACACCATATCGCACTAACCCAAAAGGAACCGGCAATTTTTCATATATATCTACTTCTGCTGTCTCATGACTCTGATAATAAAAAGTTTTAAACATAAAAACACATCAAAAAAACACTGCATATATTTTCCCATTATAAATGTAAACAAGTTGTTTTAAATTATAATCAGAGGAAATACACATAATTAATATGATTAAAAATGAGACTATCTCCTACACTTCATTAAATTTATGTAAATATTAGAAAAAGATTATTAAACATAAATTTCTGCAAACAAACCTTTATAATTTGTTGTGCTGCATAAAACCCTGCTGGGCACTGCCAACTATGCATACTTTTGGACATGTGCAGTACTTGTGCTGCACTGGTAAAAGCGACATGCTGCCAAAACGACTAACACCGAATCTCAGTAACATATCTGGAATTTCATGTGCACCATAAGAGCAAGCAAGGAACAAATATATACTTTAATGTTGATACAATAGTTTACATAAATTACACAAACAACAATCTTGCTTCATTTACCAATACAAAAAACTGAAAAGATTACCTATTCTACCTCCATCTTACTGGTTTTGTTATAATGGAAATGACACCTAACACTGAAACTCAAGAATCGACCTTACCAAAATATGCCAATAAAAGAAAAAAATCATAATAATTTCTGCTGCAAGCTGATAATACAAACATCAGAGGTTCAAATCCCATGAATTCCAGATTGATCAAGCACATTTCCACTTCATGAAAGTATGCACTAATCAGACATGACAGGTAGCAGTCCTAATAAAACCTCAACAATGACAGAGAGGATCACAACAACTGCAAGTTGGCCCATCTAGAACTAGTAAAAATCATCTAATTCTGTAGCAGAAAAGGCCCAAGTTCTAAACAAATCAGAACTTTGAGATGATCATTTTGCAGACCAGGCATGGAAAAGACAGCTGCCTCCCTATGTACTGAGTACAGAGGAGTGAAGCCTCCTATATATTGAGAATATGCACCACTATAGTATATTTGCCTGAGTTATATCATGCCAGAATATATGAGGGAAGATTCTGCAGATCCAAAGGAAAATTGGAGCAGGTTGTCTGAAGGAGATTTTAGGGAACAAAGCATCTTCATTATTGTGAATTTGACTGATTTACCAGGGCGTGTTGGTTTACCTTGCAAATTTTCCTGGTAATAGCTATTTCCTATTAGCAAGGTTGTAACAAGGAGAAGTAACTATGACCAAAAATCACTGATACAAAGCCGAAGTGAAACAAATCAGACTCTTTGCTCCCTTATTAGCATTAAATTTATCTAAAATACAGTATTTCACATCTCACATTGAATCTCCATAGCTAAACAGGCATTACATATAATTTGGATTTACTTCCTACAATCCTTACAAAACTATCTTTACATTTTCTGGCAGTTTTCTGTTTAAATTGCAAACACAATACAGTAGACATACTTCCTGATAATAATTCAAATTCTACACAATCAAAT
>NC_051417.1:22737109-22738228 GCF_015228065.2 Penaeus monodon | reverse complement strand
TGATAATTTAATAATGTAGAACTTGAGTCATTATCGAGAGGTATGTGCGCTCGGTAGCAAATACCAATTAAATGAACTACTCGCACATCTGACACTATGCTAACCTCTATTACTGAAGCTTCAGGAAGGAAAAGACTAGCGTGGCACCGCCTTCGTAAGGTTGTGTGTTTACAAACATTCCCGTTTCGTAACTCGTTCGCGCGATCCGGATTCACGAACGCCTGTGAATCCGGATTGATTCGAGACCTTTACTTTAAGAAAACTCATGATAGATCTGGTTTAGCTTGGCTTTGTGATAAAAAGGTATAAATGAGAGAGAGTGACTTAATAGTGCGAGAGTTTTAAATGAAGCTTTTCGGATTATTCTAAAGGTGACAAGTCTTATTTCTTGCAATTTGAAAGTATTCTTTCTCATTACTCACATTTCTTTAAATTATCAACTTGCTCCTATATTGCATTTCTTGCTCATCACCATTGCACAAATATTTGCTACAGATTTATGAAATGTTTATCTTTTATCTTATTAAACTACAATTGAATAAGTACCTAGCATCACTTACCTCCTTATTTCCAATTAATCAGGAAAAAACAGTCATCAATTGAAAAATTAATTCAAGTTCCCGTTTCTCAGCAGAACAACCCACACATCAATATATGATTTTTTCATCTAACAATCTAAACTTAAATATCAATATGAGAATCAGAATGCCTGTCTGTCTCTGAAAAGCTGTTCGGGTTAGAGCAGCGCGTCGTACTGGAGAAGCTTGCAATGCATGGTGACTCCACACAATGAGACAATGGCTATAACGTGCCAGGTCTTCAGGTCATTTCCTTCTCTCCGGTGCGCATGGAATTAAAAAAAAAAATGCAAAATTACAGGGTCGAACACTCAGCATCAAGATTGTTATTTTTAAAATGTTTATGTGTATATCTATCAAATAAATTGATTCGTTTATAATCTAAATGAATATCTATACATATTCCTTTACAAACACACACCGATAGCCCACCCGTCATTTGTTTGATTGATGCTGCATCATACACCTGCACACTCACACACACGCCCCGCGCTCGCATGTACGTACAAGCGCATGCACGAGTGCGCCCCCATAATATAAA
>NC_051417.1:22733547-22733860 GCF_015228065.2 Penaeus monodon | reverse complement strand
CAGCTGTCACGCCTCAAGGCCAGACTCTCCCTCGATCATTCAGATAAGATTACGCACAGAAAGTTTACAGCAACAACGCGCCCTCGTACGAATGCGCGTTTGAAAATGTTTGACCTAATTTCCATTCGAGATATTTTACGAACGTCTCACAATTAAGAGAACAGGGATTCTGGATTGATTCTGGATGGGTTTGTTGTATTAGCGGAAGCGAAATGAAAATCAGAAATCTTGGTCTTCTTCTTGCATAACGGACAATTGCAGAAGATGCAGGTATATGCAAATAACAATGCTTGTTTGTACAGACGAATATATT
>NC_051417.1:22732748-22732926 GCF_015228065.2 Penaeus monodon | reverse complement strand
AAAAAATATATATTATATAACTACGTCATTTTATCATTATCTAACAGAACGACTTTTACACCCATCAAAAAAGCATCGAATGTGTTATTTACAAGGTAAGAGAAACTGCAGGTGATATGGAAAACAAAGCGAAATACTTATTAATTAGAAAGATGACAGGTATAGCATCAAGGAACAT
>NC_051417.1:22732353-22732423 GCF_015228065.2 Penaeus monodon | reverse complement strand
TCTTTGAAAATTTTTAGGTAATAATAATGATAGAAAAACAAGCGAAAACGGAGCCTAGGGAAAAAAATTA
>NC_051417.1:22730515-22731552 GCF_015228065.2 Penaeus monodon | reverse complement strand
GCCTACAGTATAATAAAATAAAATTCTCAGAACACTGCTGTTTATATAACGAACATTAGCCACCACCAGATTTGATTAAGCCTGTTTAATAATCCTTATAATCGGAATAAACACCTGTTGATTTTCCCGCATACGCAGATAGGGACGCTGGCGACCGCTTATAATAGGGAGTGAGAGCTAGACAGAAGCGCAGCCGGTAAGTAACGATCTCAGGAGATGAGAGGTTAGTGGTGCAAAAGGGCAGCCTCTGTGCCTTATTTTCTAGGTAGCGTTGGGTTGCTATTTCTTTTATATCTTAATTTGTATGCTGGGCCCTATAAAAATGGAGGATAATACTCCTCTTATTAAAGTAAAGAGGGAAATGCATTATAGGGTGCTGTAAAATTATTAAAACATTAATGCAGTAATTGATACAATAGATATATGTAGTTAGAATTCAGGAAGGAAGCATATCTGGCAGGGAAAGCTTCTAGGGTTCTCAGAGAGGAATATGAGATATTTCTGTCGGATATTACGTGTTTATATTCATTTTCTTTTACTAATGTATGATCAGTAGCCGGCGAATGGTCAACATCAGATATCAAGTTTACAAACCACATATCCTATGGAGTTTACTGATGGGTGTAGAATACACCATCAGTATGAGACAGCAAATAACAAGGAACTTCGTAATACTTTCAGGACTATAGCTCCTTGACTACAGCAATACGACAAGACTACTGTATTGTATGTACCATACAGGGCAAGGGATTAGGGCCAGGAACGTAAAGCATTTACAAAACCATCAGGTATACAAGTCGTAACGGTGCTGCGGGAGTCGTGGCAGCTTCCCTTGGGTCGCCTCTAGCAGGATGGACACCTGATTCTCCGGTCAACGCAGACGAACTAGGACCTTTCAATGGCAGCGACATGGAAGGACCGCTGCCACCCTTTAAGAATGGGCTAGTAGATGAGAAGTACCGCTGGCCGGATGCTACGGTTATTTATAAGATTGCTGGAGACTTCAGTACGTTTATTTTCTTTGGTTCTGCCTTGGC
>NC_051417.1:22728350-22730433 GCF_015228065.2 Penaeus monodon | reverse complement strand
CACCTTTGTCTCCTTACTAATCTACCTCTATATCATTCTCTTCGCCATTTTCTCAGTTGATATCTCCCTCCCTTCAGTTCAGTTTGTTGAGTTTTGCAAAAGCATTTTTTTCTCTCAAGGACTCTCTTTCTCTAGCAGTTAAATAATTAGTCTGAATCTTTATTTTATCTATCTCACCATCTACCCATCTATATATCAGTCTTCTCAGACTACATTTCTGTCACTGCTACAAATCGGGCAGTGAATGAAATCACGTAGGCTCAAGGAAACATCTCGTTACAGCGGATGACGAGCTGGCCACGATCCAGACAGCCATGAATAATTTCTACGATCTGACTAGTGGCTGCATCAACTTCAAAGAACACACCACTGAGGACGACTATGTTAAAATCACAAGGTAAATTATCAGACAATAGAATATACTGTAAACTGTTTATCATTGCATGGTTGTAAGTTATCTCATTTCAAATATGAATGTCATCTAGTTGAAAATCATAAATAAAAATGTTACCATTGCTCAGAATAAAACTTCAAATGGTTAATTATGTTAACAATTATTAATAATTCTAAAAATCTTAGAACTTGGCCCATAATCAATCTTCCCCATAAGTTTAGTCTAATTATATCTTTACACTTTGGGTTATTCATGATCTTCCTTCAGCGATGCCTCTGGATGCCATAGCCCGCGTAGGGCGAAAGGGCGGCCACAGAGCATGAACCTGGAAAGCCCGAACTGCCTGAAGAAGCTCGGCACAGTGGAACACGAAAATGCTGCACACCCCGGCTTCCACCACGAGCAGTCCCGTTTTGACCGAAATGAGCACGTCACTATCATGTGGGAGAACATCAGCATTGGGGGTGTGTTTTGGGGTCGCGTGAGCAAATTTTCCTCGTTTCGTGGAATAACATGAGTGTGGGGTTGGTTAGTAAGGGGTGTGGAAATGGCTGGTTTAAAAACTGAGTAAATGGTTGGTTAATAACTGAGTTAATGGTTGGATTAAAAAATAAAGTGTAAATGGTTGGTTTAAAACTAATGTGTAAATGGTTGGTTTAAAACTAATGTGTAAATGGTTGGTTTAAAAATAAGTTATGCTTGGTATTGTCTGCACCTGTATTTGGGTCTCTTAGGATTTTCCTTGTTGGAAGCATCAGGTTTAGTGAGCAAATGATTAGCTTTCGAACATTATCACTTTAATTTCTCTTTCTGAACAAAGTCTCAACGTTTTTTCAACTCTTCATTGGTGCCTGACTTAAAAGGTCATGAGCATAACTTCGTGAATACCCAGAGGATGTGGCCACAGGGGTTTTGGGGAGCCTTATGATTATGGATCCCTCTTGCATACTCAGGAGGGCCTTTCCGCAAACGGAGAAGACACCATTGTCCCCGTGGTAAGTATTTTCACATATTCATACATTTCCAGCGTGTGTATTTTTCTTACGAGGGGCATTCAAATATTCTTTCGTGTGAAGAATATGTGAATGAAACAACGGAGGGAAGAATAAGAAAATACGGACTATGTCGAAAGAAGCAATACATCGAAAAGTTCTAAGGTGTTTCATTCCAAATTATCGTTGCGTTTAGGTAAATTTTACACAAACAAGCCACTTTGGTCGTCACATGATCTGTTTCGCAAAGGCCCCTGCTTTTAAAAGAACTAAGGTTTATTCCCTCTGCAGGCCGACCCCAGAGATCGGCCAGCGAGCGCCCGGTGAGATGACGGGCCAAGCTCATGAAAATGTACAAGGGGGGAGAAAAAGTAAAAAAATTTGAACAAAAGATTTTTTTTTTTAAACCCTAATAAAACCTGGGGATGAATTACGAGTGACCAATTCTACAAAACCTTTAAAGTTTTTTTGAATCAAACCCCAAAAATGTTTTTGGAAGTTTTTTTCCCAACCTACCGCCTTTTTTTAATAAATGTTAATAAATGTGTGTTTTTTATAATAATATATAATTATTATATAATTATTTTAAAAATAATATGTATTTATATATATTTAAAATATATTAATATAATATAATAATATAATAATATATGAATGTATATATTACATATAACCCTATTTTCTACTAATTATAGTG
>NC_051417.1:22727448-22728253 GCF_015228065.2 Penaeus monodon | reverse complement strand
TTTTGTGTATATAAACAATTTTATTTTAAAATATATAAAATTTATTATATATATATATATATATATTAATTATTTATAAAATAATATAATCATAAAAAATTTATATATTTTTTATAATATTTTATATTATATATAAAATTTAGAATAATATTAAAAATAATTAAAAAAAATTTTAATAATTTATTTTTTTATTTTTAAAAAATATATAATATAATAAAAATTTTATATAAAACACTATATTACAATAATATACTACCACTTTTATATATTGTGTTACAAAATTTTACCACAATATAATGAAAACAAAGTAATTTTTCTCTTAAAATATATACCGAATAAATCCATTTTGCCGTGGTTGGTAAGAACAAACTCTCAATAAATTTGAATCTTTTCATTCAATTTTTTTTTATATTGTAATGGTTTTTATTAGCTTTTTTACACATCACTGCGTTTTTGTTTTTTTACATAAATAAATTTAAAGAAATTTTATTTATATTATATTTTATATATATATAAAATATTTTTATATTAATTTTATAAAAATTATAAAAAATATATTTTATATATATAAAATATATTTATTATATTATATATAAAATAATATATATATATATTATATCATACCCCTTACTTCCCTGAATTTGAAAAACTCGAAATGGGGTTAGTTCACCTCATTTTTCACAGGTTAAAAAGGTGTAAACGAAGGACTCTGGTCCAGATTAAAGATTATGCAATTTTTTTATCTCATTTTTTTTGTTCAAATTTTATACCCCACCCTTCATTCAGCCATGATCCTTAATGGTAA
>NC_051417.1:22720996-22721217 GCF_015228065.2 Penaeus monodon | reverse complement strand
TTCAGATATGATAATTTTGGTAGAATGTCTCCTCCCCGCCAAAAACTATATTTTCACTACTTCTTATGTTTTCTGTTACTCTGTTTCTAATTTCGCGATTATAGATTTCGTAAAACATGGAGCATTTTAAATTTTCTTATATTTTCTTTCTTCCTTGAATCTATGTTCTTGACACTGCAGTGTTTGCCATTCGTCTATATATAAGACTGCTATGATAATGG
>NC_051417.1:22720846-22720950 GCF_015228065.2 Penaeus monodon | reverse complement strand
CGTTTTTTAACCAGTGTTGTTGAGTTGCCATCAGTATTGATTACCAGTTATTTGGTTATTGTGTAGTAGGAATATAGTGGTAGATGTCGTATTACAATACTGTT
>NC_051417.1:22720299-22720749 GCF_015228065.2 Penaeus monodon | reverse complement strand
CACGAGTTCTCCTATCTATGCCTCATAATTCCCGTTTTTATGTCTACTGCTTTCAAAGAAAATCGAAGTATTTGCTTTTCTATGTCTCTTCTTTTAATGGCTTTTGCAAAAGAAAGAAACACCACTAACTGAATCAACAAGAAAATGTTTTTGTTTGAGGAATTTAAATACATGTGTTTTTAGAATTTTGTATATGCACTTCAATTATAATTATTCCATTGTTTTTTTTCCTCCCACGTCTTTTGCTTTTCTGTGACTCCTTGAAAACCATTTAATTTACTTTTTCTTTTATAGCTTGGCATTCTGCTGACTGATTCATATTCAATATGAATAACCCTAACTATTCTGATAGTACCAGGAAAAAAAGCGATTGGCAACATATAATTTAAAACTGCAGAAAAAGGCTTCCCCGTTAATTCAAACACCTTGGTAGAGGGGGAAATCTAAAAA
>NC_051417.1:22719629-22720257 GCF_015228065.2 Penaeus monodon | reverse complement strand
AATCCATAACAATTGACGGATCAGACTGGAGATTTATACTCGCGTATTCCATTTTATCCCTTGAAAACTTTATGATATGCCACCTTCCTTCCTATCCGTCATTTAGCATAGTCCACTCCCTTATATGCAACTCTTACCTACTTTTTTCAAGATTTTTTTTTTCGTTCCAAATGCTTTCATAAATCTGGTTGATCAATATTCTTTATGCCTATGTCCTTCCAACCTAGAACCTTCAAAAATGAGCGAGATTGGTTCATGAATATACATGACTGACTCCAAGTGCATCTGTAATCGACCTATGTTTGCACGTTGTCTTTTATCAGACAAATAAATATAATATAATACTAAGGCAACTGATATTGCACAGTTTCTCGTTACTTCATTTCCCCTTGGTAAACGTCCGTTCCTTGGCTGTCACGAAAGATTCAGTTGAACTTGAAAGTTTTGTGTACTCATTTCGAAAGACTGGTTTATGCAATTGCCCTAATCGAGTATACAGACACGCGCGCGCGCACGCTCAAAACATATTAACTATAATACTTAAAGTTCGTAGCACGCATTTTTTAAAATAGGGTAATATCATGTATAGGGATTAATTCTAGATATACCTTGATATATTGTGGATGTC
>NC_051417.1:22719160-22719572 GCF_015228065.2 Penaeus monodon | reverse complement strand
ATACATCAATCATCAAATTCAGGGTCAGGGAAAGGCCTAACACTTTCTATAAGTTTTCCTGGAACATTACTTCTACAATGAGTTCTGGATCACCTTCATACAGCAGTAATAGAGAAGTGGTAAGGCAGAAGAGTCAGAGTCAAAGTACAAGAGCAACAGCGGCTGAAAAGAATAATATATTGTTTTGTTTTATCTTACCTGTAACTCCTAGACCGTATGGGTACGAATTCAAACACACGTCCGTTTAGGCTTTACTACAGTTTGCTGCTTTTGTTTCAATTTAATGGAATTGTAAGTACTATTGGAACACTCTACTGACTGTGCATTCAATAAGAAATCTACAGATATATTTCTTGCCTGAGGCTTAAACTAATAAGTACACAGAACCAAAGCTCCTACCCACATAATATTC
>NC_051417.1:22718065-22718170 GCF_015228065.2 Penaeus monodon | reverse complement strand
ATTATTTTCTAAGCATTTTGTAAAAGCAAGGCTAGGAGGACAGTGATGCAGCGAGCGCTGGCAGGTCGCTCGGTCACAGTATTTTTTTTCAAAATTTTTAGTCTC
>NC_051417.1:22717305-22717441 GCF_015228065.2 Penaeus monodon | reverse complement strand
CATGTGTAACTTTCTTTTTTTTTTTTGAGAATGTTGCCTTCAGAAACCAAAACTCTCTTAATGTTCATGGTTGAAAGAATGTAGCTGCATGCTTGGAAATTCTTTATGGTTGAGATAGGCTCCGCCCTGTAGATTG
>NC_051417.1:22716216-22717167 GCF_015228065.2 Penaeus monodon | reverse complement strand
AATTCTACAATTTGCCCAACACCACTTCAAAACCTAGTTTATTTCTTTCTCCTACTTCGCTCCTTGGCCTTCCGAAACCCCATGCAATTTCGCGATATGATAAAACCGGAAATAATACGAATGCTCCGATAGTACGCTGATTCAAGTATGGCCCGACATTGCTTCATGCCTGTCTGGAACGGTCAAATTAAGTTTTTGTCTTCTTCTCTACTGGTTTCCTTACATAGGGATGCGGTTGAGTTTTTTTCCCTGTGCCCTCTTTCACTGTTTTTTCTTTGCTCCTTTATTGTTTTCCGATGTTTTCCAGTTTCGGAATTAGATTTATTTTCCTCGCTCTCCCTTCCCTATGTCCTTTTCCCCGCTGGATGAGCGGTTTCTCCCTCTCCCCGGTCAGCCGGCAAGGTGGGATGAACGGAGGTGTTTTGCTTGTCAATTTCCTTCTCCCCTCTAGCCCACTCTCTTACAGATGGGGTGGTCTGAGCAAGGTTCGAGTCTCTCCCTCTTCCCGGCTCTGTTTTTTTCGCTCCCACTTAATTCGCGGCCGTGCCAGTTCGAGGCGTATGAATCGCCGAGGACCGAGGGTACTTATTGCCTGTGAGCCACCAGGGGCTATCACCTGTCCACCGTGACGACCTATTCTTCAGGTTGACCGAGACTTTGCGACTGCTCGAGTCTGAGCTCCTCGCTAGTCATGATATATAACTCCAGTAAAACTCCCCCCTCGCCCACCGAATTGCCAGCACAACTGATCGAGAGGTGCGGGCCAGTCGCAAGCCTCCCTAGCCAGCTTCCGGTCATCGGCGGTGTGGCCAACCTCTCACTGGCGACCTTGACGTCAGGAATAAGAGACGAGGGACCAAGACCCCTAAAATATCATAAAAGTAAAAATATAAGAACGAATAACAGAACTAAAGACCTTAGACTAAAAATCATACTTAAAGCTATACTTAA
>NC_051417.1:22715210-22716010 GCF_015228065.2 Penaeus monodon | reverse complement strand
ACTTACAACGAACTTTTAAACTAAAGAGCAACCAGTAAATAAGAAACACGGCTACCGCTACTAAAATGAAAGCTTATAGGCACAACAATAAATCCCACATACCAAAAAATAAAATTATGTTAAAAAATTATAAAGGCGGATCTTAGCCACTAACCATGAGCGGTTAGGCCCAGCGGATTCTCTTTAGTTTCTGGGCATCGGGCGAAGTTCGTTGTGCGGGCGACGTAGTCTCACTCGGAAGCCCACACACACCTTTAATTATTGCTTTAGGGGTCTGTATTGATAGCTACATAACTTCTTTCTTTTGAAAGTGATTCTACCTTCCCTCCCCTCTACTACGACTGACGTGGGAAGACGTACTGCTGAGAAAGCACATCGTTGGACCTGGCTCGTGTTGTTCGGTAGCCCTGGTAGACGTAATTAGGGATACGTCTGGAATGTCGGCTCCGAGCTTAAATAGTGCCGACTGGTACCGTGACAGTTGTGTCCGGTGGCCGTCTAACCATCTCAGTCTAGAAGGCCTTTCACTAATGCTGCAAGGGCACCTGTTGCAGAGTTGCCTCCAAGCAAAAGTGTTAACAAGGCGTTGGTCTCATCTTCGGTCTTTCCACGGTAAAGACTCCTCCCGTACAGAAGGTAACGGAACCGCCGTGATCACGTTTCTCAGGCATCTCAGACAATTTTGAGTTCCTGGTTCTTCGCCATGTTTCACTAGTACTTCATGTAACGTGATCAGCCTCCTCACAGCTCATCGAAAGGCGGTTTTCCTCGTGTACATCATTGCTCGCTCCAAGCCAGTG
>NC_051417.1:22714841-22715164 GCF_015228065.2 Penaeus monodon | reverse complement strand
TATCATCTCTTCCCCACACCATAATTGACATGTACGTCCGAAACTGGAAAGACACTTTTATAACACTGCGACTCACCTCCATTACCTTTATCATGTAAGCACCACGGTTGTAATGTTACGCACCTACATCACTGTATTTAATCATTGTTAATATAGGCACGGTCCATTATCTCTACTATGCACGTTATTTTATTCTTATTGTTGTAATAATATAATTACAAAAATCATAACTGATAATTACAATACTAATGATATGAAATAAAGATAACAATTCTTTTATTTAATAGGTTTATTATTGTTTTTTTATTAGTATAAATTCCATT
>NC_051417.1:22713396-22713749 GCF_015228065.2 Penaeus monodon | reverse complement strand
GGTTTTTCCCTAACTAGAAGAGCTTCTACATATTTCTCCGGGAGCTGCCACGTGTCAAATTTGGTCTTGGTTCTTGTCCCCTTAAATTTTTCCTTGCTACTTGTGCCTAAGTTTTCTGGATTATACCCCCATATGGGGCCTTGTGTTCTCTCATTCTGATACATTATTAACATAACCAAAGTGCATCTTTAATTATGTATTAAATTTTGGAATAAAACTATCAACTCTAACTATTGCATGTCTCTTATGTACACTGCCAAAAATTCTTTATCCTCAATTTTTTGGGCTTCTATAATCTCCTATTTTAAAACTGTACCCCCCCTCTTTTACTTTCTCTTCCAATGCTTTTCCTC
>NC_051417.1:22711356-22713046 GCF_015228065.2 Penaeus monodon | reverse complement strand
AAAATAAAATAGAAATACCACAGACCCCTTTTTTTTAAATTTTTCCCCCTGGTACATGTGGTTAAGGGGGAAAATTTTTTTATTTTTTTAAATAAAATACTTCTCTTCATGGGGGGACAGTATTCCCTACTTTTTTTGTCCCTTTTCTTTCTTTTAGTTTTAGGGTAACTAGATCCCTTTCATGCCTCTTTTCTAGTGTTTCTGTAAAATTTTGATAAAGGGTAAAGCTCATTTATGTCTTTTGTCAATCTTTGCCCCCACAAATCAGTTTTTTTTTTTAGGATTAAACTTTCAGGCAGTTGTGCTACCAAATCTCATTAAAAATTTTTATTTAGTTTCCATAATTCATATTAAATCAATTAGACTTAACCTTTCTAGAACTAGTTCTTTGTAACTTATGTAACCCATGCTGGTGTATGAAGTGGCAGGATGTAGATATTAACATGTTTACTCAATTTCCTTAACTATCAGTGACCTTTAATTTGCACATGTATTATTGTTATTACATGTAGTATAATGCCTACATTTCTGAATGTGTCTTTGGGGTGTATAATGCATACATGAGTGGATACCATTTTGGGGGTTGTGTCTTTTTTGATACATGTACCTTGCAAAAATTTTTCCAGCTATTTTTAAAAAATTTTGTGGATACTTGGAAAAAAAAAAATCAAAAATTTTTTTTTATTTCATAAAATATCACCTTACTAACTTTGTATAACCTATTTCGACCAAATTTTTCTGAAATAAAAAAAACATTTTTGTGAATGTTCCCCAATATCACTATTAAAAGGAAATCAAGATAGTAAAATTAATTTTATAAATGGAAATGAAAAATCTGATGAATGTACAATAATCTATATGCAACGTGAGAATATGGAAAGTTCTAAAAAAGAAAATGAGGTGACAGTCAGAAAGACTAAGATAAATTCACTTGCACATTTCTGCATTGTCTAGTTATATCAAAGTGACTTTCATATGCTTACTGTATGTAGTTACTGTATTGTGATGCCCCTTTTTAGAGTTAAACCCTAAATCTAGTTTTGTTCATTTTTCATTTTATAAAAAGTACTAAAGAAACACTTCATTTGGAAAAAAAGTTGCAAAATAACATTCATTACATAAAAGTACAGGAAAAGTACCCCTATAGTACATGTACATGTATAAAAGTACAAAACTTACTTCCTGTAGCCATATACAATGATGCTGAACTATTAGTACAAATGTACTATATGAATGTATGACTATTCTGATGAATCATCTTGTGGTTTTAATTCACAATGATTTAAAAAAACTGCCTAATCATTTTCATTTTCAGTAGAGCATGGGGAATTTTTGCAATCAAATTCTCATTACAAGATCCCTTTTATAAACAAAGGAGTGTTCACATAATCAATTTAAGTTCGTCCAAAACTTGTTACAAACAATTATTTCAGTAGAATTACTGACTTTTTCCTGGGTCAAAATTTTTATGAAAGTTTCAAAAGGGCACTTTTTTTCCCAAAAAAAGAGTCAAAATATAATACACTCAACAAATTATTTTCCCTATAAATTTGTCTATAACTGTAAATTTCAATGAAAATCAAAAATTCACTTCTCTCCATTAGCATTTGCAAAGGATAGGTCATTGCATTAACCAAAATTTTGATGCTACCATAAAAAAAATATACCTGAAGGAATAAAATAAATTTAT
>NC_051417.1:22710817-22710936 GCF_015228065.2 Penaeus monodon | reverse complement strand
AAGTCATGTTTAGTAGCACTGTCACAAAATTTCTTTATCCATAAAATTTTTTTAGGCTTCTTAATCTCCGATTTAAAACTGTAAAACCCCTTATTCCTTCTCTTAAAGGGTTTTTCCTC
>NC_051417.1:22708633-22710404 GCF_015228065.2 Penaeus monodon | reverse complement strand
TTGGACCAAAACCCCCTTTTTTTTAAAGATTTTCCCGGGTAGCATGTTTTTTTAAAAGGGAAAAACTTTTTATTTTTTTACAATAAAATAAACCTTCTTCATGGTGGACGGGTATTCTACTTTCTTTGTCGCCTTTTTTTTTTGGTTATTTTAGGGTAAAAATGATCCCTTTTCATCCCTCTTTTTTAGGTTTTTTCCTGAAAACATTTTGATAAAGGGTTTAAAGTCATTTTGTCTTTTGTAAATCTTGTGCCCCCCAAATCATTTGTTTTTTTAGGATGAAAAATTTTCGGGAAAGTTTTGCTACCCAAATTTTTTAAAAATTTTTTATTTAGTTTTCCTTTAATTCTTTTTAAATAAATTAATTTAAACCCTTTTCTAGAACTAGTTCTTTGTAACTTTTGTCCCCCATGCTGGTGTATGAAGTGGCAGGATGTAGATATTAACATGTTTACCCCCAATTTTCCCTTTAAACTATCAGTGCCCTTTTTAATTTGCCAGGGAATTTTTTATTAATGTAGATAAGCCAAATTTTCCCGGGAAGTGTCTTTGGGGTGTAAAAGCATCCCATGGTGGAACCCCCAATTTTGGTTGTGTCTGTTTGCATACATGTACCTTGCATAATTATTCCATGCTATATATTTTAACATTTTGTGGATACTTAGGAGAAAAAAAAATCAATAATTTTTCTTTATTTCATATAATGATCATCCTTATCTATACTTGTGTATAACCTATTTCTGACCAGAATTTGACTGAACTTAAAATAAACATTTTTGACTGAATGTTCCACTAATAATCAGCTAATATAAGAAGGAAATCAAGATAGTAAAATTTATTTTAAATTAAATGGAAATGAAAAATCTGATGAATGTACAAAAATCATATCCCAAGGGACATGTGAAAGTAGGGAAAAGTTCGAAAAATTACTGAAAATGAGGTGACGGGCAAAAAGATTTAAGAAAAAATTCTTTGCACTTTTCCCTGAAAGGGCCCTAGTTATTAAAAGGACTTTCATATTTTTTACTGTATGTAGTTACTGTAGTTGTGACTGCCTTGTTCAGAGATGAACCATAAATCATAGATTTTGTTCATTTTTCATTTTATAAAAAAGTACTAAAGAAACACTTCATTTGGAAAAAAAAAGTTGCAAAATAACATTCATTACATAAAAGTACAGGAAAAGTACCCCTATAGTACATGTACATGTATAAAAGTACAAAACTTACTTCCTGTAGCCATATACAATGATGCTAAAATATTAGTAAAAATTTTTACTATTTTAAGTATGACTTTTTCGGGTGAATCATTTTGGGGTTTTTAACACAATGAGTGAAAAATACTGCCTAGAGTGCATTTATCATTTTCAGTATGAGCAATGGAGGAATTCTTTGCAATCAACTTCTCATTACAAGACCCCTTTTTTATAAAAAAAAGGAGTTTTTTACATAATAAATTTTTAATTGCCCCAAAACTTGTTACAAACAATTATTTCAGTAGAATTACTGAGCAGTTTCACATGGCTCAAGATTTTTATGAAAGTTTACAAAAGGACAGCTTTTTGCCCGAAGAAAAAGAGTCAAAATATAATATCACATCAACAAATTATTTTCCAGAAAAATTAGCCCATAAACAGTAATTGCAATGGAAACCCCAAAAAGGGCCCTCACATTCATCTCCATTAGCATTTTCAAAGGATAGGTTCATTGCATTAACCAAAATTTTTATGCTTTAAAACCATAAAAAAAATATAACCTGAAAGGGAATAAAA
>NC_051417.1:22707165-22707708 GCF_015228065.2 Penaeus monodon | reverse complement strand
AGATAAAATTTTTTAATGAATAATTTTTTTAAATTTATGGAAAATGAATTTAATTTTTGATTTATTGAATTAATTGTTTTATATAATTATATTAAAAATAATTTTTATTTAAAATTATTTTTGATTTTTTTTTTTAAAAAGTGTTTTTTAAATTTTCATAAAATTTGAAATTGGGAAAATCTTAAAATAATTTAATAAATAATTTTTAAAATTTTTAAGAATTTAAATTAAATTAAAAATTATATTTTTTATAAAATATTTTTAATAGAATTATTCCAAAAAATTTATTGTTTTTTTTAAATATAAATTTTCTATATTATTTTTATATTTTGAAATTTTAAAAACAAATATTATAAAATTATAATTTATAAAATAATTTGTATAATAATTTATTAAAATTTATATGGTAATATAATTTTGATTTTTATATTTAATGTATATATATTTTTTGTATTTTTTTATTAATGAAGTTTTTTTGCAATTTTAAATGAAGTGGAGTATTTTAAAAAAATGAAAAATGAAAAAATTTTGATTTTTGGATTG
>NC_051417.1:22706839-22707123 GCF_015228065.2 Penaeus monodon | reverse complement strand
TTTTTTAAAAATTTGAAATAGAAATGGAAATAAATTTATATTTATTTTTGATGTATATTTTATATTTAAATTTATATTTAATGTTTATATAATTATTTAATTATAATTTTTATTTATTATAAAATTAATTTTATATTTTATTTCCCTTTTTTTATAAAAATTTTTTTTTGGTTCATCAAAAATTTTTTTTTTTTAAAAAAATTCTTTCCCCCAAAATTTTGGTAAAATAGGTTTAACAAATTTCCATTGGAATTAAAATTTTTATGAAATTTTAACGGAAAAAA
>NC_051417.1:22706440-22706817 GCF_015228065.2 Penaeus monodon | reverse complement strand
CTCCAAAAAGCCCAAAATTTTAAAAATTAGCCCTGGAAAATAATTATGAAAATAATGTTTGGGCAAACAACCAAAAATTTTTGTGAACCCTCCTTTGTTTTTAAAAGGGGCAATTAGGGAAGTGGTTCAAAAATTTCCCCCATGTTAAAAACTTAAAAATGGGATTTAAAGGCACCCGGATTTTTTTTAAGGAAAATTAAAAACAAGTTAAAATTTTAATTGCAAAAATTCATAAGCATTTTACATAAGTTACAAAGAACTAGTTCTAGAAAGGTTAAGTCTAATTGATTTAATATGAATTATGGAAACTAAATAAAAATTTTTAATGAGATTTGGTAGCACAACTGCCTGAAAGTTTACATCCTAAAATACAAACT
>NC_051417.1:22705432-22705793 GCF_015228065.2 Penaeus monodon | reverse complement strand
GAGGAAAAGCATTTGAAGAGAAGTAATAAGAGGGGTGGTACAGTTATAAGTCAGGAGATTATAGAAGCCTAAAAAATTGATGGATAAAGAATTGTGTGACAGTGCTACATAAGCATGACATGCAATAGTTAGAGTTGATAGTTTTATGCCAAAATTTAAGACATAATAAAAGATCCACTGTGGTTATGTTAAAAATGTAGCAGAATGAGAGAACACAAGTGCCTCATATGGATATAATCCAGAAGACTTAGGTCACAAGTAGCAAGTGAAAGATTCAAGGTGGACAAGAACCAAGACCAAATTTAGACACGTGGCAGCTCCTGGAGAACATCCATGTAGAAGCTCTTCTCAGTTAGGAAAA
>NC_051417.1:22699240-22699337 GCF_015228065.2 Penaeus monodon | reverse complement strand
TCAGTTAGGAAAAGGGAGTTGAAATCAGCCATAAAATTCAAATGATGCATCTAAATTTTACACTTTATATGCATGTGCATTGTCAAATGTATTGACT
>NC_051417.1:22698251-22698625 GCF_015228065.2 Penaeus monodon | reverse complement strand
AGCTAAAATCTTATTTCATATCATTTAAATCTTCATAATCATCACCATTTTCTTCTTCGTCTCTTTTTTGAGGCCTGAGAATTTTCAGGCCAATTCTCCTTGGAGGATCATCCACTCTAAATTTATAGTACTGAACATGATTAAATTTACTTGACTTCTGGTTCATAAGAATCTGCAAAGAAAAAAAAATTGTTGGCATTCTTGGGTGTGTAACTGATTCAAAACAGTGTGATTAATATAGAGCAGGGAAACTATATGTAAAAGAAATTTCAGAGGAAGGGAAGGAGGAGGGGAGGAGGGGAGGAGGGAAGGGGGAGAGGGAGAGGGAGAGGGAGAGGGAGAGGGAGAGGGGGAGGGAGATGGAGGGGGGGAGG
>NC_051417.1:22697780-22698068 GCF_015228065.2 Penaeus monodon | reverse complement strand
AAGGGAGGGGAGGGAGAATTGGAGGGAAGAAGGGAGGAAGGGAGAGACAGTATGAGGAAAGAAGGGAGAGAAAGGAGGGAGGTGGGGGGGGGGGAGGAATGAGAGGCAAGAGAGGGGAGAGAAACAAGAGGGCACAAACCTGATATCTTGGTGGGGTATTTATTGCAGCTGGATCTAAATAATTGTCCTCGTCATCATCCGAATACACAGGGAAGGGAGCAGGCACTGGTGGTCTTTCTTTGATGACCGTATTTTGGGCACCATCGTTTAAGGACAATTTTCTCTGAG
>NC_051417.1:22696784-22697097 GCF_015228065.2 Penaeus monodon | reverse complement strand
GGAAGCAAGAACTCAACAAAGAAAGCAGAATAAATACCACAAATGAAACCTCAATGGTGGGAGAGACAGCACTCGCAGTAGAAACCGGGGATGGTTCATGGCTTCTCGCAGCTATCTGACCATTGGCCACTGGCGATCGACCATTTTTTTCCTCCTCACTATCCGACACAGTCTCTGAAAATTATTTGGTTATTTTATGAAAATGGTACTCAATTGTCTTGTTTTTTTTAGTTTACTCACTTTTTTCTCTCTCTCTTTTTGAAAGATATTAGCCCAATGCTACCAGAAACTTATGATGCTTACAGTCGTTTTG
>NC_051417.1:22695848-22696415 GCF_015228065.2 Penaeus monodon | reverse complement strand
ATATATACCATCTCCAGGAACACTGGCTCAAACCACCACATAATTGTATAATATTTATTTAGCCAATATCTATTCTTTAGTATAATCTAAAAATAATTAGTTCTTGATGATGTCACCACAAGCAACTGGCTAATGCTGCTGCTGGGCCTGATGTCAAACCAAATGATACTTTCTCAGATCTACTTAATTTTGAAGACAAATTGTTTTACAAGCCAATGCATAGATGTAGCAGAAGAGACTGAGGTGCTGTCAAACAAGTTTAGAGTGGCAACCTGTCAGCCATATAGTTAAGATGATCCGGCACTGAAAAAGGAAGCTAACGATGGCTATGGTTTGGTTTGAGAAACAGGAAGAGGGAAATTGTAATTGGATAAATATATGAATGAGGGCAAAATGAAAGAAAGAGTACAAAGAACTAGTATAAAGAATAAATGAGAGAAAGATAGAGAGGGTGAAAAAAAAGTAATGGAAGAGAATGACAACTGAAAAAACGAGAAAGAGAGAATGAAGAAATGAATGGAAAGAGACAGACAGTGAGTGAATAATGAAAATGGTGACAGAGAACGT
>NC_051417.1:22695277-22695423 GCF_015228065.2 Penaeus monodon | reverse complement strand
CCCAGTCTCAATGGGATAGACATGACAGAGACAGGCCAAGGGAGAAAGTCTGCTTCTGTGACATCTTCACTGTTTCTCAAATTATTTTCTGAAACTCAAATTAGAGATGTTGACAAAATGTCAAATTCTACAGCACTTCTAACAAC
>NC_051417.1:22694670-22695233 GCF_015228065.2 Penaeus monodon | reverse complement strand
CTAAATGGTACTTAAACTTTTGACAAAATATCTTCTATAGATGTTACTGACAGAGCACTAAGTTCTGATGAAATGCCAGCTCTCAGTAGATCCCTTTCTTAATACAACATCTTTGGTGAGCCTTACAAAAATAATCATTAGTCACTCTGGTATTCATGGTTTTCTAATAAAAGCCAAAATTGAATGGAAATCATTCCAAAAACCTCAGTGCACATCTGTAGAAGGCTCTTATATTTCTCCTCTTCATTTTAAACTTGCTACTTGTAAGATTTTGTGATAGAGAAAATGCTTTACCTTTTTGATATCTAGTCCTCCCAGCCTGGGTATTTAAAGTTGGATCATCAATGTAGTAATTGGGTTCATCACGAAGGGAACGTGTTCCTTCCATATGAAGAGGTCTACGTCGGCCTATTGGGTAAATTGCAACTCTGTAGTTCAAGCCTTCAAATTCTGAACTAGTCTACAGAACTTGCACTGAGAGTGTTTAAATTCTACTTCTACCATTCAGTCTATGCATACCACTTCTACTTTAATATTCTGAGTCATGCTTTTTCTCAATGCAA
>NC_051417.1:22693792-22694645 GCF_015228065.2 Penaeus monodon | reverse complement strand
CAAAACTCATACCCTACTAGAAGAAATTTCAATGCTTTCAATATCTGATAAAGACATAACATTGTTGGCTCAATCCTTGCTAGTTCTTTTCATAGCAATTTTGAATACAGTAAACCAGTTTTCAATATAACTACTTCCAGGCTGTCATCATCTTCCCCTACTTATATATAAATCATATATAAATTAATTTATTGATGAATGTCATATCTGCATAATTTACACAGATCATGGGAAAGCTCACTTCAGACATCTGAAAAACACATATCTATCTGATCTATAGGTGAAAAGCACACATGAATTAAACAAGTACATGGAGACAAAATTCATCTTTCCAACTTCAAATGTAGTAAATTCATGTTATTTTTCAATGATATAATGGTTAAGGTATGCTTACTGTTATTTCATTAGCAACCTTACTACTCATCATCCAAATTTATATGGATTCTTTAATTGCCATTAAATATTTTCTAATACGTCTAACTAGGGTCTTTCTTATACCTGGTTCCATTATAATGATTTCTTCCACTTATTATCAAAGATGTGAATCATTTTACTTTAGAAATAATCAGCTGATGTACTGTTACTATTACCCTCTAATGCATCATTTTTTGCTTTTCTATAGTAGCACGGTAGAACTTTATCATAGAAGATCAGTGACACTATAATTTAATAGTAGTGGTTATTTCTATAGAACTTTTGACATTCTCATCATCTTTTCTCTTTTTCATGCAAAAGACTCACAATCTTCCATAACCTTACCATGGATTGAAATAAAGTACAGTCATCTATAATATCGATAAGGCAGACATTCCCACTTAAATGCTAAATATTAAAGCCTGGTATGACAACCTAT
>NC_051417.1:22691758-22692064 GCF_015228065.2 Penaeus monodon | reverse complement strand
GTAAAGAAAGTGATCATACAATGTTACTAGTCTATAAATACATGCCATGCCAAGTTGTTAATATCAAAAATGTAAAAAAAAAATGTACATGTGAAGCAAAATAGTGACATTTAATAAGCAGAGACTATTTTGATATTAAACAAGTGCAAATCAATTAGCTGGTGCATATGTTAAAGATTAGCAATTCTCCTGTTAAAAATGATTTATAAATGCTTGCTGATATAACCTGCAATCTGTAAATACTTTGAATACTACCATTATCATCAACCATACATGGATCCAATGACAGGTAGGAAAGAGGTGGAG
>NC_051417.1:22690827-22691146 GCF_015228065.2 Penaeus monodon | reverse complement strand
CAGACATTTCATTACAGTACTTGCCATAGTGATGAATATAACAGATGGTAATGAAAGTTTAACCTTGTTTATTTTCAATTTCAGTGCTTTACTCTTACAGTGAATGGCAGCATCTCACTGTGCGGAGTGAGGACATGTCATTTGTACAAGAAGTTATTCATAAAGCTACCAGTATTCTCATCAGCAGTGAAGTCTACTCAGGTTATCGAGATGAAAGCTTAGCCCGCTTTAAAGTCATACCTCGGAAAATTACCTTGGTAAAGACATTTATTTGTTTGACGTTATATAGCTGTATAATTTTGATGATTAAAAATTGATT
>NC_051417.1:22686601-22690625 GCF_015228065.2 Penaeus monodon | reverse complement strand
AATATATTTTTATCAGAATCAAATATGAGAGAGAGTATGGAAGATAGAGGAGCACTGTGTAATCTACTAGATATTTACATGACACATCTGATGACCTGCTGTTTGTTGAACTCAGGATTACATATATTCTTACTCATTTTTGGTATTTCTTTTGTAGAAGATGAAGTGGCTTCATTGGCCATTTTATGGATTGTGGGTCAGTTAACAAAATATATTTGATGAAATAAAGTTGATGTGTAAGATTAGACACAGTTACTGATTTTCATGGAAAATATATGGGACGTGCAGATTTTTTATTGTGAATGTGAATATTAATGCATTGTAATTTACAACTTTATAAAGAAATAGGTATAGGTAGTTGGTTGATCAAGTATTTTGATAGACTTAGCAGACTTGGTTACAGTGATATATGCATGCCATACTAGTCCATTCTATAAACAATTGTCTTGAGAAGATAAAAGAATAGTATGTATTTTTTTTTTAAACTCTGTATTTGAAATGAATGTAGAACTAATTGAGAGGTATGTTACAGTAGTTTGCTGTATTTAAAACATTTTGTTTTTTTCAGACACATCCACAGGTATATATAATCATGACTGATGAAGTGCAAGAGGAAGTCGTAATAACGGTGAACAGCGCAAACAAAGAACCAGACATCATCAGAAAATGGCGCTTGCAGAACCCCTATACCATCAGTTTCCAAATTCCAGGTTAATAATTTATTTATATAAATTCCTATTTGTATAAATTCCTATCTAAAATATAGAAGATGGCATATGACTTGGCTGTATATAACATATATAATTAAAAATCAAATTCAGTTGTTAGCCAGTTTTAATGCTGTTGGACATTTTATTTATATTACTACAGAATCCTACTTGGAAACCTCTGCCTTCCTGTATATAGAAGTGTCAGTGAATGGAAAGAGTCAGGGATCAAGGCAAGTGAAGTGTGAACGAAACATGGATACATTGTCACAGATTCTTTCAAATTCCAAAAACCCAATTGACCTCATGTGTCAGGCAAGTATACTGAAAGCTGGTAAGCATTGTATTATGTGTGAAGAATATAATTTTATATTTTTTTAATCTCTAAAACTCCATGGGTTAAGGCAGTGTGCAATTTCAAAGGAACACTTAAATTATGATCAGGTCTTCAGGAGTCATTATTTGATGATTTCATTTACAGTTTCTCTACTCTAAGAAAAATATAAACACATATTGTTATTATATAACAAATGAAAATATTTTATTTATGTATAATCCTCTTCATAGTAAACTTTTCCTGTCAGGCCCTGAACCTGAATCCCTTGAACAATGATCTGGACCTGTGCCTGGCCAAGAACTTTAGTATGCGCACTCCTCCCAGCAGATGTTCAGATGATGACAGTGAGAAAGGTATGGATTGAGATTTGTGAATATTGCAGACACTGGTGTGTTGGTGGATTGCTTCTGCCTAGGAAATATTGTCCTTTTCATATATAATCATATTTACATTTTTTTACTGTTTCTAAAAAGGTTAGTCAGTTGATGTTTTGACTTTTCATTTTTTGTTCCTTTTGAAAGGCTAAATATACTTAAATGTGAATGAAAATTTGTTCAGAGATTTTGTGTGAATCTGTGTTGTGTGATTGGAGAGATGCTTATTGTTGTAGTTAGTCAACTTATTGACATAATTTGAAAATGAATTGTTAACAAGTGTAAAATTCATGACAGGTACTTCGTTTTTTCCTACTTGGATACACTTCAGTGCCTATTATGGCCTGAAAATGTTTACATGGGCCTTACTAGATGCTCCTGGTGGCAAGTGTGCTCTCAGTATTCCAAATTGTGATGGTGATACTCCATCCTTACTTGCCTTCAAGAGTGGCTATCTGACACTAGCACAAGCATTAGAAACAGAAATGGTAAGTGAACTGTTCACATAATAGCATGTACTTCTGTCACTGTTAATGTGTTAATTTTCTTGACTGGAGATGATAGTAGATTTTGAAAGGAGAAAGTAGGATCCAGTTGGAATGATAATAACTTTACAGATAGTGTTTAGGTTTGTGATTGTAGAAGTGATTTTAGTCATTTACTAGTTTGATGGGAAAGATTCTGTCTGTTTTTCTGCTAGGATAATGGTGATGTAATTTTTCAGATATTCTCTACCTAATTGTCACTTTAGCAAGAACATATGTAGGAATAGAGCAACTTATTTGGAAATATGTATTTGTAACTGTTTAGTTAGTATGGTATGGTTTCTCTAATGTTACTTCTTTCTAACCCAGATATGTTCAAAATCCAGAGGAGTATCATCACCACAACACATCAAGAAGACAGGTTTGAAGAAAACAAATGTTGCAACATACAACAATCCTCCACCCCCACGGCCACTGAAATCCAGTTATGACACATTGCCTGCACCAAGATTAGTGTCTCCAAGTAATTCGCCACCTGCACCTTCAGGTGCTTCTTCAGAGAGTTCAGTTTCTGTTACTCCTCCACCAGCATTGACACCTCCTATTTCCTCACCTCAGTTAGTTGAGGAAGACAACAGTTCTAGCTATATTGAAGAGGGGTGTCATGCATCCCAACAGTCCTTGCCTTCTTTACCATCTGCTCTTAGTAATACCGATTTTGCGCTTGATCCAAAATCACATTCATTAAAAGAGGTGGTTGAAAGCTACCTTAACATGAATGTCACAGGTAGACATGGGAAACATGGTAAGAACAAATTTCAGAATATACAATATTCTTATGAGTAATGTAGTCAGATGCACACTAATTACTGAGATTATGAATGGAATTGTAGATGTACATTATTAGAAGAAAAAAAAATGTAATAATTGATATAGAGATTTCAGCATTAAACTTTCATCATTCTGATACTAATAATTTGTGATATTAGACATGAATTAAACAAAATATTTCAAGCATGAATATGGAATAACTTTATATAGGTCATTTGAGAAGAGCATGGTTAGCAAAAACTGAAGTCTTATTAATATCTAGCAGTATTACAAGAAAAATCTTTCTCTTTTAGACTTCTTATTCTTCTTGAATTGTTATACAAAAATCCTCAGAAATTAAAGTTGTACTTTCAGAATCCAGCTAGTAGATCTAGATAATAATGGTATTACTGTGATTAATTTCTTCTGGACTGAAATGTTTAGTTTATGTTTGATAAACTTATTCCCTGTTTCTTCCAAAGCCCACAGTTATTTAATCTGTTACCTGAGTTACCTGCTTACCAGACAACAGTTAATCTTGTCTTGCATTTTGCTTAAACTACAGGAAATGATTTTGAAATATCATAAATAGAAGCTTATAAATATTACCCTTTGCAAAGATAAAAGATTGAAAAAAGATCGATATAATGATTAATTATTGGCAGTGTCATGATGTTGCTCTTATTATTTATAAAACTGAATACCGAGTTTTAATATAGCTTAGCTTCTTGCTTGCCTGCTTTTGATACAATATATCACAAAGTATCTACTAGTGATTAGTTAGCAACATTATAAATTACAAGGCTGTTCTCTAAATAAAGTAGATAATATATTTCCATCTTGAAATTATGACACATTACAGAATGCACTGTTATAGGAATAGGTTGGTACAGGTTCAGGATGGGTTATATATATTTATCTCTTCCTTTTGTCCCTTTTTCTATCTTCTATTTTCACTGTATGAAAATTGTGAAAGGAAAGAGTTTGAGTTGGACTTGAAATTTGACGATAGGAGTAATATACATCCAGAAATTTTTACTATAATTTTAATTGAAGAATTCAGATATATTTTAAGAGACAATTAAGGAATTGTAGTTTATGAATAAATGCATTTTCTTTTGCTGTGAAATTTTGATTAGAGTGATACTCAACTAATTTTTAAGTTTCCTTTTCTATATTATTTTTCAACAGGAATCATTATTGATAACCACTTATCTTTCTTCTCCACAGAAGAAAGTAAACATTTTTACACAGAAGTACAAAGTTTATTGAAGACAGGAAAGAAAACAAAAATGATGAACACTTCGGGGG
>NC_051417.1:22685171-22685684 GCF_015228065.2 Penaeus monodon | reverse complement strand
AGATGCAACCTTTTTCATAGCGATGTTATAATTATCCTCCCAATCAACAATAAAATTTTCTCTCCTCTAAAAGTATTCAGGAGTGTAATGCCATTTTTAAGTCAGGCAGGGCCTGGCATATACTTCTTTGCATATTGTAAACAAATTTACATGTACAAACAAATAAATATATTGGACCACTGACCAACAATACAATATACTGATCACAATACCTAACAGAAAATACATTCCAAAAAGTCAGTTGCAATAAAAACATATCCAGTTTCCGACAGATCTGAATACTTTATTTTCACTAAATACACTGAAACACACAGGTAACCTACCGGAAAGATGTGCAGGTGTAAAACTGCTCTTATCCACATTCAGCAGTAAACATAACACCTTCTTTGGCTTAAACACATGTCCAAGTTCACTTCTTGCATGGTTGGCAATGTGCTCCATAAAGTGCGGTGAGAGTATTACAATCTGTAGAAAAATAAAGTCTACTTTAAATAATCCATATTACGTTGCTTA
>NC_051417.1:22684128-22684199 GCF_015228065.2 Penaeus monodon | reverse complement strand
CAGCAAATTGTAACATTTTGAATACAAGAAAAGAGGGCAACATACAAGTACTTTGATATAAAACAAGTTTA
>NC_051417.1:22683443-22683668 GCF_015228065.2 Penaeus monodon | reverse complement strand
CTACTGACTGAAAAATAATGCCAACTTCAGTAGATTGCAGGAAATCACTAATAATTCTGAATAAAACATACCTATTAGGTAAAGGATAATTACACGTCACGCAGCAAAACGATCAGTGACCTTCCATTCCCACGCTCACCTGTAGCTTTGCGCTCTTCAGTGTCATTCTCTGGAGCAGTTCGACGTCCTCTTTGATTTCCTCCACGTTCACAGTTTTTATCCTAA
>NC_051417.1:22683206-22683404 GCF_015228065.2 Penaeus monodon | reverse complement strand
GACTGGATTATTTTGCTTTACTTCAAATCTGTGCTGCATCAGTCATATCATATGCACAATACCTACATATAATAAATGCACACTGACACAACGGCATACGCACACCACATCACGTACATCTCCAAGAATACGAAATAACAATAACAATAATTACAATATACTAACAGGCCTTCTACGACTGCCACTTCGTTTTGCCAC
>NC_051417.1:22680568-22681975 GCF_015228065.2 Penaeus monodon | reverse complement strand
CTTACCAGATGCCGCCGAAGTCCTTGTACCCCCTGCGGCATTGCGTGAAGGTGCTGTGCAGGTAGTCCTTCCAGACCGCACCGTCCGACGCGTACAGGATAGCGATGTCGATTCCGTTGTTCTCTCCTGCGAATGGTAGGCGACCGTTAGGAAGAAAGCCGATGCGGATTTTGGATGTAGCTTCACTCTGGCACTTCGCTGAAAAAGCTCAGCCTCTTTGCTAAATTGGTACGGCATCTTGGCACCCTGAAATGCTATAGTCGTTACACATCTTTGTTGAGATGATACAGCCCCTTGATACATGTTCACTGAAATGACACGGCCCTCTAACACACCTTCGCTGAAATGCTGACGTCCCTTGCTGAACCTCAACTTAACTGGTGGAGCTTCCTGACACACATTAACTACAACATCTCGGCTGAAACGGCAGAGGCCCTCGATACATGTCCAGTGCGCAACACAACGCTGATACACACCCTTTGGGCGAGCCACATTCTCCGTCGACCTAAAAATCGACGGGTCTGTTGGTCTTCTGTCCCAGATTCTGGCTCGTGACGATGGTGCCGACATCGACTGAGACCTGACGATAGCTACTCTGTGCCTCAGTGTCAGCGACGGCACAGAAGGCGGTTTCAGGTTCGGATAGTTCCTCGGTCGAGGAGGCAGGGTCGGTTTCTGCCGTTTTGTGGACATCGTCCAGCTACGTCGACCCTTTGTGGCGCTAACGAAGTCTGACGCCTCCACGGCAGTAGTGCGAGAAGTCCAGGAACGCGAGTATCGCTTCGGGAAACGGCGCTGATAAGATAACAGTTTTAAATGCCGAAGACTAAAATGCGCTCCGACGAGATTGGAGGGCCACAAACACCAGGGCTGTGTAGGAATCCTGAAAGGGGAATAATCTCCCTGATAAGGGAGGGCTCTGAAAGGATGCTGCAGAAGAGTGTTAAGAGACCAAAATGGCTAGTTAGCCAACGCAGTTGATAATAGAAATCCATAGGAAGGAAGCGTAATTAGGAAAGTGACCCGAGCGCTAACAAGATATACAATTTTAGATAAACATTTATTTAATACACCTTGGCAGTTACTACGTTGAAAGCATATTCAATGACGCACTCTACTGTATGTGCGCTTTCAATAAAATATCATAAATAGAAACACTGAAAGATGCTCGTCGAAAGGCTTTCACTTATTAACGCGCAGCATCAAATACCCAACTAAGAAAAAACAAAATCACACTATATACATATGCATAACACATAAAAATTATGGTTCACACGCGTATATGTCTCCCTATTTAGATTGCCTCCTACTTCCTCATTTCAGTTTTGTCACGACGACCAGGATTTTTAACCGCATGCTCTACAAGGCATCGGAAAAGATAATGCGCAGCAATAGGCTGCTTTTGGT
>NC_051417.1:22679639-22680094 GCF_015228065.2 Penaeus monodon | reverse complement strand
ATGCAGTAAGGCTTCTAAATTAACCTTGGCCCCCCTCCCTCCTGCCCAGCATGGGGGAGAACCTTAACAAAGGGGTATTCCCGAGGGGGCTGTTATCAACAAAGCAAGCTCGCCATTTCTGAAACAAGGCACTTCTGTTCCCTTCTGGCACTTTCGTGAACTAATAATCTCTGTTTTTCGTATGTTTTCGCTGTGAGAATGGGGTGTATGTATGTTCTATCGGCGTCCTGTCTTTGGAAAAAAACACTCCATTCTTTAAAGACGTCACAGGACATGGCCATGCTTAAAGAGACTACCGATCCTATTCTGTCAATCGCAATATATATTCTCGATCCTGTTTATATACTACGATATTTATTTCCCAAATGGCAACCGTTCATCTAAGGAAAATACAAAAACGCCGATTTTTAAAAGATGTCGATCAATATTTGGTCAATACAAAAAATTATTTAATA
>NC_051417.1:22678823-22679396 GCF_015228065.2 Penaeus monodon | reverse complement strand
AGATATAATGAAGGGTGAAGGGTGAGCGGCAGCTCCTTACTGTCATAGATGAAATGAAAAAAAAAAAAAATTGCCAATTTTAAGCATTTTGCTTACGCGTTTCGCAAGACGAAGATCGAGCGTCTGAATCCCCAAGTTGGACTACGGTTAACTGCATCCAGTCAGGAAGGAGGGCATTGCGGAATTAAAACAAAAGACGGCCAAGATTAGATCATGGACACAATGCACGCACGGACACACATACGTGTATGTAAATCAGTCCCTCCCTTCGGGTAGAGTTTACGCACGCGCTTCGTTCGAGTTTCTCACGCTTCGAGCCCCGCCGGCAGTTCAAAGGCTCGCTCCACGTCTCGAACTCAACGCGCCGTCTCGAGTTCGGTCGCCAGGGAGACTCTCGGGTTCCAAGGTCCTCCTTCTTGAATCATTTCCGTCGGCGCTGCCAGGCTCGTGGAAGCTGTGGCGTGTTTGTGCAGCGCCCCGTCTCAATTTGCGCGGTTTTCGTGAGCAACGGCAAGACAAAGAAAGCCGTCGCTCTTTGCGAGGGGAAGAAAGAGGGAAATGGGTGAAAAGGGT
>NC_051417.1:22678251-22678435 GCF_015228065.2 Penaeus monodon | reverse complement strand
CATAATAAAAGAAAGCGAAGCAAGGCAGCTTCCAAATTTATAAAGTGTGACTCGTAACCCCGGCATAAGGGACAAAATGTATGTAACGGACCAAGGAAATGCTGAAAGGCTGATACACATGCTCGCGCTCCTTCTCATGATGAAAGCGCCACACACACATCATTAGATATTACTGAATCGCTTC
>NC_051417.1:22672622-22673066 GCF_015228065.2 Penaeus monodon | reverse complement strand
CACATAATATATGATAAATATTATACGTGTCCGTATAATACAACACACAAAAGGCTCCGTGCAACACAACAGAGCTGGAAGACCGCGAGATGCAGAAAAGGGCGAAAAACAGTAACCTAACCTCCCGTTTCTTCGTTATTGTTGTTGTTTTTTCACACAATTTATAAACAGGGAAAAAATCTCCCTCTTTTTTTATCGACTTCCTCAGTACACATGGAGCTGTAAAAAAGCGAAATCCTGCCAGATGGCATTTCCGGCGACGCGACACCCGACGCGCAGCGGGACCGCAACCTGATGGTGCCCCCCCCCCCCCCTACACACACCGACTGGAGAGTGATGCGCTGAGGGTGATGACTGAGCTTGGGGGGAGGGGGGGGAGTGATGAATTCGAGGGGGGGATAAGCAGGGGAGCTTCTGAGTGGGGATCAAGCGGGGAGGGAATTT
>NC_051417.1:22672497-22672595 GCF_015228065.2 Penaeus monodon | reverse complement strand
TAGAAAATCACAAAGACAACTTTTTGAATACATGAAGCACAGAATCTCCCCTGATTTACGAAAACGCAACACAGCCACACCTCTGTCCTTCTCTCCTC
>NC_051417.1:22669321-22671269 GCF_015228065.2 Penaeus monodon | reverse complement strand
CCCTCCACACATCCTGCCTAAACATAATACTAATCATGGGAACAAGATCAAACCATTTTACAGAATACATCCCCATATTCTTTCTCTAGATAATCACTCCATTCCACAAAGCACCTCGACAGCATTAACTAAACCAATTATAAATAAATACAGTCATAAAGACTACCTCTCCGGAGGCATCTTCCACTGTCGCACATGTCTATACACAAGAATGGGTCAAGAAGTCGTAACCTGAAACGGTGACCTGACCTCTTGGCAGAAGCGGGTAAGGTGACGACCCAACTTGTAACGTGTGACCGCAGTTCCCAGCGAGCAAGTGCCCGATACTGAGACTGACACCCAGACAGATACCGAGACTGATACCCTGGCTTTTGTGATTGAATGAGCATGAAGAGTAGCCTTTGTGGAGTTTGTATGTTCTAAGTTAAGTAATAGGCTTAGTGGTAACATTAGCATGGCTATGAGAGAAGAATTTACTTTAAAATATCTAGCGCGCATAAGACCAGACGATCAAGTATAAACTATGGCATAAACAGAAAGGGCGGGCAACAGCTTTATAAACCACAGCTTATGTCTAGACTATATAAATAAAGTGGAAATGGACGTAAACATTCATCATTATAATGCAACCAGGGAGAGTCTTCCTGCGATAGCATGAGGGAAATCATACGCTACCACAAGAAACGAATGAGAGGAGGAAAGGGTGCCATAACACTGAATAAAGAGCGGTAGACAGAGAAAAAGCGATAAAAAGTATAGCCAGACAACTGTGTGAGCATAACAGAAAAACATTCATAACCGCTGCAATATCTTTTCATTTACAAAGAACCGCAGCGCTTTCTTTGAAATATCCCTCCGACTTTCTTTCGCTCTTGAAACGTTGCCGTGCAGTGCAAGCTCATTCATTCAGCAATAGAAAATAGAACAGAAGAAAATCAAACGATACGCAGGTTCTGCCCCAGTGTCACCCGCGGCTGTGGTGATCCCCGTGAAGCGAAAGGGATAAATGGAGGGAAAGGATCATATTGCGGACCAAACGACTGTTCCCTCCCCTCCCCTTCTGTCACGTCTTTGTGTGTGAAGTCTTAATTTCCTCTCCGTGGTTTCCCATAACGAGGAAGGATATACAGCCCTGCTTGTTATGAACGTTCAAAGCTTTATTTCCCGCGTCATTTTGAACCGGATTGCGTTCATCCTCAGTTTTAGAATACGATTTAGACTTTATCTATCTATTAACATACACTCTGGTCTTTGCCTATCTATCTATGTGTAATTGCAGAATATGTCTACTGCAACATTACGTAAAACGGAAAATGTATTACCCACTTGCATGAAAATGAGCCAACTTCGGGTACTGATTACGTACATAGACCCCCTCGAGCGCCATGACTTTAGTCGTTATTTGTCGTCAGTAGCAATTTGATCCTGCTGCCTCTCCTCCCCCTGCTTGGTCTCCCCCCCCCCTTCCTCCTCTTCCTAGCTTCCTTTTACTGCCCTCTCTGTTCTCTCTCTTTCTCTTCCTCCTCTTCCTAGCTTCCTTTTACTCCCCCCTCTGTTCTCTCTCTTTCTCTTCCTCCTCTTCCTCTCTTCCTTTTACTCCCCCCTCTGTTCTCTCTCTTTCTCTTCCTCTTCCTCCTCTCTTCCTTTTGCTCCCTCCTTTTTCCTACCGTTTCCCCCCCTCCTCTTCATCACACCACCCTTTCTTCCCTTCATTATCTCCCTTCCCATTTTTTTGCCTCTTCTACTTACCATCCCCTTCTCCCTTTCAATAACCCCACCTCTTTCTCGTATCCTTTCCCTATCCTTCTTCACCCCCACCCCCCGTTCCCTTCTCTTGTTCCTCTTATTCTTACTCTTCCTACTCCATCTCGTCCCCACCACCACCTTTTCCTCCATCACCACCATCATTTCTTCTTCGTTTTCCTTTAATTCTAAATTTCCGTCTTCT
>NC_051417.1:22668985-22669187 GCF_015228065.2 Penaeus monodon | reverse complement strand
TTTCATCGCCCTCACCTCCTGCGTCACATGACCACACACCAGCACCCGGATGTGGTGACGTCACAATGCCCAGGAAATAACCCGCGTTCCCGATCTGACATTCGGTATATGACGTCACGAGGGCCTCACGTCACAGAACTCTCTTGGCGGCAGAACACATGATGGGGGGGGGGGGGGGTAGAGGGGCAGGAGATAGACCGTT
>NC_051417.1:22668183-22668893 GCF_015228065.2 Penaeus monodon | reverse complement strand
TAAAAAAGGAAATGGAGCAAAGGCAATAAACACACAGAAAAGAAGGGGGGGGGAGAAGAGAAATAGACGGATCGCTCAGGAAAACCGCCATGGATTACTCCCGACAGACGTACAGCGTAAACAGAATCCTAAAAATATGAGAACCATGACCCGGGACAAGGCAGGCGGAGGGGCGGCACCCAGCAAAATACCTAAATGCCTTCTCCTCCGTCATTTGTCACGCCGCGTGTCTCCCGCCAGCGAGGCACTTGGCGACCCACAAGCCGGTCACTCTTCCCTCGCGCTCCAGTGGCCGGCTCGGGAACATCGTCCATTGTATACTATTAGTGTCACTGTTACAAACAAGCTGTTACTAATTTTATTGCTGTTCTTGTCACTGTTACAAACAAGCTGTTAATAATTTTATTATTGTTCCTGTCATAGCTATTGCCAAGTTGTTACTAATTTCATTTTTGTTCTTGCCACTGTTAAGTTGTCACCCATTATAATACTGTTACTCTCACTGTTATCACGAAGGTGTCACCATCATCTCATTATTACTGTAGTTATGGTGGTAAGTGTATTATTAACGGTGATAATTACACCATGATCATCACTGTTATCAGGCTTATTGCATTACTTTTCTCACACATTGAAATCACTCAAGCTCTAAATCTTGAACACTTGCATCCACATTCATGCAGTGGTGTGTATATATGCATATATGTGTG
>NC_051417.1:22667482-22667683 GCF_015228065.2 Penaeus monodon | reverse complement strand
TTCGTAAGTTGTGTAACCGGACCACTAATAATAGCTGGTACCCTAAATCAATCGTAACACACAAGGCGATAATCAAATAATAATTATAAACAGAATATGAGGATAACTCTGGACGATCTCGAATATAGTGTTATATAATAATTATTTCAAAGGCGTGTTCAAATTAACACTAACGGTTAGTCTTACAGACACGTACTAATG
>NC_051417.1:22667171-22667375 GCF_015228065.2 Penaeus monodon | reverse complement strand
ACAAATAAAGAAATAAGCATAATGCTAATGATGAATAGATTATTACATAATTAAAAAAACACTTTAGGCCAACCACGAAGTGTACCGTCCGACCACACCCATCTGTCGAGCTCCGCGCACTCGACACTTGGCGAAATTAAGAAGAGGGAGCAAAGGTGTGTTTCTAAGGTAAATAACCCGGCGAGATGAGCAACATTCCTCAGT
>NC_051417.1:22666104-22666623 GCF_015228065.2 Penaeus monodon | reverse complement strand
AGCACTGCCAGGTAAACAAGTTCCTCCTTCTTCAATCTTTCCCCTCCTTCCTCTTCCCCTCGATTTCTCTTCCTTTTCCTCTTCCACTTCGATTTCCCTCTCATTCCCTATCACTGTCTTTAACTTTCTCCTTTTCCCTTTTCTCCTCCCCTTTCCCCTCCCCTTCCCCCTTTTTTCCTCCCCTTAAACTACTTTCCCCTTCCTCTTCCCCGATTTCCTTTCCCTCTCTCTCTTTCTCCTTTCTCCTCCTATCTCTTTCCCTCTGTCCATTTATCCTTTTGTCCTCCTATCTCTTTCCCTCTCTCCATTTCTCCTTTCTCCTCCTATCTCCTCCCCTTTTCCTTTTTCCCTTCCCTTTCCCCTTTCTCCTCTCTCTCTCCTTCTTCCTCCCTCTCCCTTTCTCTCCTCCCCTTTCCCCTTTTTCCTCTCCTTCCCTTTCCCCTTTCTCCTCCCCTCTCCTTTCCCCTTTCTCCTCCCCTTCCCCATTTCTCCTCCTCTCTCCTCCCCGTCACCCTCTTT
>NC_051417.1:22665630-22666067 GCF_015228065.2 Penaeus monodon | reverse complement strand
GGTGTCTGACACACTCTCAACTGGCACCCGCTAATATAAGGCTCTGGTGCCAGAAATCCGCCCGGGAGATTAGGAACAGAGAAGAAAAATGAAAACGAAAAAACTACGAGGTATCTGGCCATTAAAATCGTCTCGTGTAACATACGGCGGCGGCGAATATGCGCTCTCAAATCCTGCTTTTTAAACATGATATACACATGCGAGCTAATCCGTATCAAGAATTAATAAAATGTAATACAATAAAATATTCGAAGTGAGATAAAAGCACAATCCACGAAACCATATCCTATCTCTGGTCGATCAAAAATAGAATAATAAGCTAAATTATTCATCAAATAGTAAAATAAACAAACATAATCCCTTCCACTATATCATACACCTTGTACACACCGCATTACATTAGAATTACCAAGTACACCGATTCATTAAACTAATTT
>NC_051417.1:22664764-22665368 GCF_015228065.2 Penaeus monodon | reverse complement strand
AAAAAAAAACCCACTCCCGTTACATCGCTTCTTCAGAAAAAAACCGGGAATTTCAGAAATTTCCTGCGCGGGGCAACAGAAGCCACCACACCACGGCCTGCTCGTGAGGGGGTCAGTACGGGGGGATCGCGGGGGGGGGTGAGTCAACGGGTAAAGTGTACGCGGAACTGCACTGACTAGGATGTGTAGGGTGATAGGCAGAATTATAGACAAGGCAGTGGGTAGGGTGGTGGGTAGAGTGATAAGTAGAGTACTGGGTAAGGTAGTAGATAGGGTAGTGGGTAAGGCAGTGGGTAAGGTAGAGTGGGTAGGGTGGTAGGTAAGGCAGCGAGTAGGGGTTGGGTAGATGATGGGTAGGGTGGAAGGTAGAGTAAGGTAACAGGTAAGGTAGAGTGGGTAGGGTGACAGGCAGAGCAGTGGGTAAGTTAGTGGGTAAGGTGGTGGGTATGGCGGAGTGATAGGTAAGGTGATACATAGGGTGGTGGGTAAGGTAATAGGGTAGGGTAGTGGGTAGGCTCATGGTAAGGTATTGGGTGTGTAAAGAGTAGAGTGCGTTGGGCAACGGGTAGGGTGGCGGGTAAGCTTCTGCTCACTTGTAGATCTC
>NC_051417.1:22664158-22664282 GCF_015228065.2 Penaeus monodon | reverse complement strand
TCCCTCCTCGACAGACACCTCAAGACTCTGACAGCAGCAGCAGTCTCTCTCGCGCCTCGAGCTTTGTGAATGGCCCTATGGCGGTTTCCCTTTTTCCCTTCTACCTCCTTCGTAATAATAGCAG
>NC_051417.1:22663819-22663992 GCF_015228065.2 Penaeus monodon | reverse complement strand
ACCTCCTTCTCTTCCCGTCTCACCCCGTCCTCTCCGTGCCCCTCTCCACCCACCTCCTCCACCTCCTCCCCTCTGTTCTATTTCAGTCCCCGAGAACATTTTCGTTCTAATGAGAACAATGCGCGGGGACATTCCGGTCTTGTTTTGGGCGATGGGCGTGGCTAGCAAGCAAC
>NC_051417.1:22662607-22662890 GCF_015228065.2 Penaeus monodon | reverse complement strand
GTATAGAAAAGGAGAGAAGGTAAGAAGAGAGCAGATTAAGAGATCAAAGGGGGAGGAGAAGGATGTGGAATGTGGGCGTCGAATAATGCAGCGAGTTGGCAAGCTGTGAAAAGGCTGTGAAAAAGCTGTCGGCATACTGTGAAAGGCTGTGAAAACGCCGTGGGCATGCTGTGAAAGGGATGGTGACACGCCGTCAAAGACCTGTGAGGAAGCTGTTGAATACTGTGAAAAGCCTTTATGAAAGTGTTAGTATATACCATGAAAAGCTGTAAAAAACGAAAAC
>NC_051417.1:22662373-22662509 GCF_015228065.2 Penaeus monodon | reverse complement strand
GATGAGAAAATATAAAGAATAGTCAAAAAAATAGTTTCTCACTTACAGCCCAAATCATAAAGTATCTTTTAGTAATGCTCACGAAGTCTATTGAAATTTATCGCTCCATTCTCCCCTTTTCCCCTTGGCCATTGCC
>NC_051417.1:22661542-22662319 GCF_015228065.2 Penaeus monodon | reverse complement strand
TCGCTCCCCTTTCTCCATTTTCTTCCCCGTCCCCCCATCCTCATCTCTTTCCCTTTTCCTTCATCTTCATCCTCTTCTCCTCCCCCTTTCTCCCTCTTCCTCCCTCCCCTCATCCTCACCCCCTCCCTCTTTCTCCCCCTTCACCATCTCCTCCCCCTACCCTCATCTCCCCCTCTCTTCCTAACCCCCACATCCTCATCTATTCCATCTTTCCCCCTCCTCCCCCATCCTCATCTCCTCCTTTCACCCTCTTCCCTTCATCCTCATCTCTACCCCCTTTCTTCCTCCTCCTCTCCTCCCCTCCTCCCCATTCCTCTCCTTCTCCCCTCCTCCCTTCCTCCCCTACTCCCCCTTTCTTCCTCCTCCTCTCCTCCCCTCCTCCCCATTCCTCTCCTTCTCCCCTCCTCCCTTCCTCCCCTACTCCCCCTTTCTTCCTCCTCCCTTCCTCCCCTCCTCCCCATTCCTCTCCTTCTCCCCTCCTCCCTTCCTCCCCTACTCCCCCTTTCTTCCTCCTCCCTTCCTCCCCCCTCCCCATCCCTCCTCCCCCCGACCCGATTTTTTTTTTTATCCTCCCGATTACGACGAAGCAGTTGTTTACGGCGAGAGTTTCAGCTGTTTATCCGCCGCCAGGTTTTCCCTCGGCGCGAACACCCCGGCGCGCGCTGCCTCTGCCACCGAGTTTCCATGTTGTGGGGCAAAATACGCCGCGACGATTTTCTGGTTGATTCCACTTATCAATTTCACTTGATCACTTTTGGGTTGAGGTCGGTGAGGCTG
>NC_051417.1:22659429-22661062 GCF_015228065.2 Penaeus monodon | reverse complement strand
GCATTATTCACCAATTATCCCGATATTCAAATGAGAATTAATGTTCACCTGCAACACATGAAAATGCATCAAACGGGAATGATAGTGCCAAGCTCAAAATCTTTGGCAATCCGTCAGTTGCAATAACTCCATGCACCAAGCGTTGCAATAACTACTAACACTAATTGACCCATTAAGAGTTTCCATAAATCAACCCACAATAATAAGGGATAAAGGACTTCAAACCCCGCGAGCTAAATCCCCGCATCTCAAATCATCCCGACGTTCATTTGTTCGTTTGTTCAGCTTGTTTCTTGGTTACTTATTTGCGTCTTTGTTTTTTCCACTCCGGTACTTCCCGCTTCCTCGCTTACTCGCTCATTCGCCTCTCTGCTTTTCAGCTCACCTTCTTACCCACTTCTCTGTTTACTCGCTTTTCTGCTTCTCTGCTTACCTACTTACCCGCTTTGCTGCTTACCCACTTCTCTCCTTACCCGCTTATCCGCCTGCTTACTAGCTCCTCGAGGCTACGCACACATCGCCGCGGTAGGATAGGTCTAATCGGGCGGATTCCACTTTCGTGCGATCCAATCCTGGGTCTAATCGCGAGCACCCGCCTCCGCCTCACGTCCTGTTCTATAGGATCCCCCATCCCTCACAACTCACTTCCGCGGCGGGACTACAGTGACACTATACTACCTTGGAGCCGCCGCAACTATATTCCGGCACCACCACGGGGGAAAGAAACCAATTCGCGCCCCAATCCACACACCATCAAGGCACTGTTATCGCGGCGCCACCACCCTAAGACCACACGCTTTCAAGCAACATTCTTTGGAGTATTAAAGTTTTCTAATGAAATATTCCTACGTCATCCTCAGCGCGGACAACTCGCAGACGAAAAGGGTCTGCGTACTTGGGAAATCTTCTTGCACACTCTCGACTGCATCTGCCATAAACAGTATAGACCTACGCACACTTCTGCCCACCAGTCTATTACCTAAATTACTCTAAAATACCCCAAAATGTCCTAAAATACCTTCATATACTCTGAAATTTCCTAAAATACACAAAAAATCGAAAATGTTACGGCGCTTAACCCCTAACAAGCACTAGTTGCGAAAAGAAACCACAATGATGCACAGCGAAAGTGCTGCGTGGATGTAAAGCAACAACAAACCCGTCAACCTTCAATAGTAATGTGCGGCGGTGAGGGATGGGGCATATAGACGGGCGCTCAGGCGTGGAAGAGCATGTTATTTATAGGATTAAGCGCCGCGATAATGGCCCATAACGTTTCAGAGGGAAGGCGCCCAGATTCCTCAGGTCAAGCGATAAATGTTGCGAGCAAATGACTGGTAGCGGCGAGGTGTAAATAAAGGATAATTTGCCGGGTGTTTCCGAAGACGGGGGAAGAAAACTGCATAAATAGTTGCAGGTAGACTAAGTGTTTGATTGATGAGACGGGATAGTTTATAAAGCCAAGGTTGCAGCGAGATATTTGCTTTGGGGAATAAGTCTAGATAAACGACTTACAATATCAAGAGCATATTTTATGCGGATTACTGGATCGCCCTACTTGAGTCGTATATATATATGAAGAAGGCATATAAAATAAACACATGAATAAATACATATATATGGTTATTTCATT
>NC_051417.1:22658853-22659331 GCF_015228065.2 Penaeus monodon | reverse complement strand
ACTGCGCGTGCGTCGTGCGTGTGCACGTGCGCTAATCTATATACATTTCTCTATATACATTATCTCATTTAGCAATGCATATATGCAGTACCCTTCATTACTTTCAAATACATATAATAAAAAAGATATATTACATACATAATTATTCTTTAAAAGATGAACCAATAATATACAAAGAATTTTCTTGATGCAAAATATGGCTATGACTCCAGAATATACAGACTAGCTATTTTTCGAGATTTATTTCACGAAATAAGGCAAGAATTATTACTGAGCAAGGATATCTAAATATTTTTCAGCTATTCAGTTTTCAGATTTAACGTTTTCAGCTGATAATCCATCTATCAACCATGCTGACTTTTATGCAATATTTCGTATGTTTATGGCGCCAGCATGGAAAAGTCAGCTTCGTATCTGCCAGTGGAGTATAGTACACACGATTCTTTTTTTTAATACGGTATACATTTACAAAAAATAT
>NC_051417.1:22658106-22658529 GCF_015228065.2 Penaeus monodon | reverse complement strand
AGAGAGAACGTAACCGAATGTGTATGCAAGCGAGCGGCGTCGCGCGCGGCATCCGCCCGCCCTTCCTCCACCGATTGGCTGGGTGGCTGGCCGGCCATCCCTGACAGCACGTGTTCCCCGGGCGCGGTCGCTGCCAACGCACCCATTCATACGACCTCGCCGCCTCTTCCTCGTCCTCCTTGTTATTCCTCGGAGTAAAGAAACCTTCTTCCAACACACGAAAGACGCAGGTGATCCCCACGGAGACAGCAACGCAACACCTGCTAAATATATCCTCATTTTTTTTTAAAGAACGCGCAGAATCTTGCGGGCAGGTTGGCCGTTCCTTGCGATAACCCCGAGATGTAAACAGAAGTGGAGGGGAAACCGCACGGGCGCCTGCCTGATAAAGCGGGCTCCTTGCTTCTCCCTCTTTCGCCATTA
>NC_051417.1:22657395-22657736 GCF_015228065.2 Penaeus monodon | reverse complement strand
GTGCAACGTTGTGTTCAGACCCCTACATACACATCCTAAACATTTTCTTCAAGCTATTGCGTTCCAGTAAGCTTTATTTACTAGTCAATATGGTCAATCCAAACCTTTGTTCGAAAAATGCCAAAAAAGGTTTAGGTGAACTACTCTCGTTTAAAAGTAGGTGTTTTACTTAGGATAGATTCAGCGCACCAAACACGTATTTATTTCTTTAAAAAAAAATCCCTTTAAACTGCGAGGAGGCAGCAAGCCACAGTACTAGCAGCAGCCACAGAACCCGAGTTATTATCAGTGTCACTTCATGCCTAACTTGGTCTGACAGGCATACATGTGACGATCATATG
>NC_051417.1:22656857-22657056 GCF_015228065.2 Penaeus monodon | reverse complement strand
TCGGTAAACAGCTGATCCCTGGGAGGGCGGGCGGAACATCGTGCGAGAAAAACTAAACATTTACGCCACGTCCAATATTCACCAGACTCGAGACGTCTACATTTTTTCCCTTTTCACGTTCCTTTGTAAGGCCGTGGACGTCGTCGGCGTGTCGTTTGATCTCGATGACAAGCCTGATAAAAAAAAAATAAAAAACTAC
>NC_051417.1:22655834-22656330 GCF_015228065.2 Penaeus monodon | reverse complement strand
ATAGCCTGTAATCGCCTACCCGACATACCCTACCTCCTAGCGCAATCCCACACAAAGACGTTTCTGCTACACCAGCAGAGGGCTATACCCAGGCAAGTCGTCCTCCGAAAGCGCCACGCCTGCAGGTACCCGGATCGCAACGCCCCTCCCCCTCTTACCCCATCTCCGAGAAATCCTTTCCCCTAATCACGCCTTACTTTCCTCTCTCCCCCACAAGTCCCCATCCCCTCGCCTTCCCCTATTCTCCTACCTCTCTCTTCTTTCCTCTCTCTCCCATGCCCTGTAGATCCCGCCTCCCCTTCTCCCATTCTCCTACCTCCCTTTTCCTTCCCCACTAATGGCCCCCAATGCCACGCCTGCCACCAACCCTGGCGGCGGAAAGGGAAGGGGGAAAAAAGGATGCGTGTTACCCGCTGCTCGACACCCTTCTGGTTTCCCCGGCTGATCGGAGGGCCCGGTGCAAGGTGGACGGGATGAGTTAGCGAAGCAGTGCGGT
>NC_051417.1:22654631-22654856 GCF_015228065.2 Penaeus monodon | reverse complement strand
GGGCTGGTTGGGGAGGGAGAGAGTCGGCGATGCCTGAGTGGCACTTATTCATATTAAGTAAACCGAAACTGACACTCGACCCTCCAGGACCCCTGGCACAAGAATAACAAAACAACTAAGACAAGCGTACGAAGAAAATCACACAAAAATAAACAAGAGACAGTCGATAATTAATGTATCCTCTGCCATCCATCAAACACGACCTCACGAAGGAAGTACCAACCA
>NC_051417.1:22653801-22653897 GCF_015228065.2 Penaeus monodon | reverse complement strand
GAGAGTAACATGTGACACTCTCCATGGCTACCGCATGGGGGTCAGGACCACGCTAAACGGTCCTTGTGTTCCCGGATTTATGGTCGGCAGCGCACT
>NC_051417.1:22653238-22653315 GCF_015228065.2 Penaeus monodon | reverse complement strand
TCATGGGGAGTGGGAGTCAGCAGGAAACCAGTATGAAGGATGGTAACCTTAGAACGTTAAATAAGGTTCCTAGGAAA
>NC_051417.1:22652958-22653212 GCF_015228065.2 Penaeus monodon | reverse complement strand
TCCCCTTTTTCTGCTGGTTAGTCACACGTACAAAAATTTCTGGGTTCTTCTCTCGCTTCCTTTGTGGGTCGCAGGTGATATAACTTAATTGTTGAGCGGATAATCCATCCTTATTTTCCGATTTCCTCATATTTTCCTTGATAGAAAGAAGATTTTTTTCGACTGATTCAGGTCTGAGAATTAGATCCGTATTCTTGCACGCCATTGCATGTCCTCTGTTTTTATTTTCGAGGGAAGTCTGCATATCTACGCGC
>NC_051417.1:22651159-22652282 GCF_015228065.2 Penaeus monodon | reverse complement strand
TGCCGCAACCCGACCGCACGCCTTGCATCTTGTATTCAAGCTCCTTGCAAGCAATTGATGGTTTCCGCCCCGATTACAAATTCACTAACCGCTGGACATCCTCCAAACTAAGAGAAGAAATCTCTACGAGAACATCCTTCACAATCCTAGTTCACTGCGAGGCTAAAATCTATGGCAGGGAAAAAAACGTGATGCGAGGCAGAGATTGTTAAAGAGACCATCCAAGTTGGCTACTGTGTGGTGAAAGGTCCAGCGGCATGGCGTGGCGGCGGCATTAGTGAGGCAGACCGAACTTTAACTGGAAAGCGGGCACGATTTATAAAACATGGCCGAGCCTGTGTAGTTATGATGCATTAGCATACGGGCGCACAGGTGTTGGGGTTCGCCCGTCTCTGAATCCATGTCCAAGAGGAACGCTATCGCTCACTGCCAACATCTGACATCACAGCTGATCGCGTGACTCACACGGCCGGAACTGCACATGGAAGACGGCGATCAGAGGGGGCCTGCCAGGAGGTCCGACCAGTGTTGATTTAGCACGAGTATGGCAAGTATGACGTCAGTATGACGTCGTGTCCCCGCGTAGCCAGACAGGCGCCGCGTCACACGTCCAATCCTCGCATTAGCGGAGATGTCACCATTATTTATACCTCTCGACGTGGCGAAGCAGGCCGTGATTGTCTCCCGCTAGCTCGACCTGCATTATTCACCGCTCTATTTATGCAAAGTCTTTGGGTGGCGAACCTGTCAACCTGCGCCATGCATAATTTCGCTCTCAGTCACAGGTGGGCAAAACAGCTGGCCTCGTTAATTATATTCACCAACACGACCGAGGTAAAACATAAGTATCCATCCTGGTCGGTGCGGCTTTCCCTAAAACCAGCCGGGGTGCAAAATGGGCCTCGCTCGGTTCCTGCTACCGGGGGCCTGCTCTCCTATCCTTGTTACCAGTACAACATACAACACCGGCGTCCTACAAATTTGTATGAAGTACACTAATTAGCCATAGAGCACACTGTCCTCATATTCCTCTACTGAAACATTCCAAAAACTCACCTAACTTCTTTCGTACCACTGTTGCCCGCCAAAAGATCAAAACATCAGTCTAACGAAACCCATTTCT
>NC_051417.1:22650661-22651130 GCF_015228065.2 Penaeus monodon | reverse complement strand
GCCTTACCGCGAATTGCCCACAAAAACCAACGACCGACAGCAACATTCTTGCACAACTCAAACAAACACAAACATCTGCACCCCACATAACTCTTCGTCGACGAACACCCAGAAGAACTTCGCGCGCCGTCTAAAAATGCCCCTCGATCGTCGCGCCGGAAAAATCAACGGCTCCCTTGATGGGCTCGTCTGATCCTAGAGAATGTTCGGGAATTTTTCATCACTGTTTGTCATCATGTTCATTGCTTCCGTGATATTGGCACCATATTCAATGCTTATGTAATATTACGGAACTTTTATCATATCGTTTGTCATCATGTTAATTGTTTCCGTTAAGTGAGTGAGATTCTGCAAGGCTGACTAATCAACAGGCAAACTTATTCGATCAATTGTTCGGAAGTCTTATGGAATGAAGAAACGGTAGCTTCACTCTGTTAAATAGTACTACTACTGGGTATAATTTAAATGA
>NC_051417.1:22649431-22650026 GCF_015228065.2 Penaeus monodon | reverse complement strand
TCACCATTACTACAATCGTTATCAAAAACAAAACAAAATAGCATATTCTGTAAAACAAGGCAGGCCAGACATCTGTCTTTCGTTGAGAGTCTAGAAATGAAAAAAAAAATCATTTTAGGAAACCCTAATAGGAAAATGCACCTATTATTTACAAAACAAAGCCGGCGTCGTGACAGAATCGCTCTGCATACCTCCGAAAATAATATGACGGGAGGGGTGTATAATGCGTGCCAGATATGCTATGGGGTATAATAATCAAACCCTTGATTTAATTACATTTCGCAGAGGATGGTATTCTCTGGCACGTCGCCCTCCCCCCTTCCTTTATTTATATAAAACAATCGAGAGGTAGAGATAACTGTGCCAACATTTTTACCGCGGAATCGAGTGCTTTTCACTACAGTTCCCGGACAGGAGGTCAATATAAATAAAGTTTATTGCTTCCCACTACAATATATGTCTTCCCTTGGAATCCCGAGTTTGAATATCGGCTCGCTGAAAACAAATTGTAAGTTTATACTGGATCGCACTGACGTATGTAAACACATATATCCATAAACGCGCATGCATACACGAACGCGCGCAAGCGCGCACG
>NC_051417.1:22648382-22649361 GCF_015228065.2 Penaeus monodon | reverse complement strand
AATAACATGGTTTGGTTCGTTTTGAATTCATAAAGCGGTACGAAACTCATAAATCTCGTAGAAGATTTGCTTGTGTGTTCCTGTTTGCATAAAAACGTATAACAAGAATTGATAAACATGGCAAGACCTAGCCTACACGCTGTGGGATTTCCTAAAGCAATATTCGTATTTCGATCCCGGGCCAAATACATGCGTAACCTGAGCCTTACCTATATAAAATTCGTCTGTGTTTGCTTTTGGAAATTTGCTATTTTTTTATCTCATGCAAAGGAAACAAGTTTTCCCTTTCCAAATTAAACTTTTTTAATGTAAAGGTAAATGTAAAATATGACTAAACTACATGAAATTTATGAATTCATTTTTGTGTATCAGAAACCGTTCAGTAAGAAAGATTTCAAAGAACATTAACTCAAAAAAGACGCATTCCACCTTCACCGATTTTCTCCCCGCTGACACAGGCATCGAAAATAAAAAAGAGGCCACAATGTAAACCGCAGCTTCGTGCACTCCAACGAAGTAAGTGCAAGGAGCAAATGAGAGAGCAGACCCTTCCCTGGCGGTTGCCGTGGGCTTGGATAACGATTTCTGGCAACGAGGCATTTCGAGGCGATGACAACTTTAGTTCCTGCGCACGCTCTTCGACGCCCGCCAGCTGATGCCTCCTCGGAAGATGCTACTTCAGGACATCCGACTTCGCCTCGTATACTAGAGTCCAACTTCCTCGAGGCTGTCTAGGATAAACGCCAGGTTTAGTCTCTCTTAGCGCGACCTCTCTTCTGTCTAATTTAAAGGGCTTTTGTAAGAGATATTGTTCCTGCGTTGATTCCCATTATATTGCTGCGCTGATTCCATCCTATTTTTGCGCTAGTCCTCGTTCTATTCTTGTGTTCATCCCCTTCATATCACTGCGATGATATCCATCCTATTATTGTGTTCATTCCCATCCTTGTCCCATTTCGAGTCCCAACCTATTCTTGCG
>NC_051417.1:22646217-22647940 GCF_015228065.2 Penaeus monodon | reverse complement strand
CGTTCGTATTTTTGTGTTATTTCCCATTCTATTTCCCACCTTCCTCTTGCATTCATGCTATACTATCCTCATATTCTTGCGTTGATTCCCATCCTAGTTTTCCGTTAATTCACCTATATGCTTGTGTTAACCTCCTTCCTATTCTTCTGTTTATTCCCATCTTATCAAGCGATAATTTCCATCATATTCTTTTATTCATGGCTATCCTATCCATTCCTTAATTCCCATTTTAACCCCATTGATTCACATCATATTCTTACTTTAACCCAAGGGTTAACCTTTAGTCTATTATTTGTTTCTATATTTCTCATCCTATTCAAGCGCCGATTCTCCTTCTTTTCTTTATTAATTACCATCCTTTTCCTGCGCTGATTCCCTCTCTCGTCTTGCGTTCGTTCCCATCTCATTCCTGCGCTGACTGCCACACCAGGCCCCCTCCCACGGCAGCCCAACCGCGCGCCATATGAGGGCACCGGATTTCGCCTCCACCTCCAGGCCGACGTTCTTAACAGAGTAATAACTAATCCCTATGTGTATACTTTCTTTTTGTGGTGTTCTTCTCTTCACCTGGACTACTTTCTTTAAGCCATCGTGTGCGAATCTCTTTTATCACAAATAGGTGGTTCATCTATTCCGGCGCCGATCCCTTTTATAGGTGCCCTGCCAAGAACCGACTCCTCACCCCTCTTTCTTTCCCCAGGTGACTCCCCTAAATTGGCCCTTCATGATGTACTGTCAGGGCGGCGAAAGAAGGCAGAGATCTTCCTTTTGTTCACCGGAGGAGAACGGGCTAAAAATGGACGACTTTCTTTGTAAAAACTCTTTCCTTGTCTTCAGTTAATATTTTCCTTAAAAGAAAACCAACCGAGTCTTCATCTTTCATTAATTTTCACTCATAAAATTTTCTTCCGTCAACAAATTATGGAGTCGAACTAAAGCAACAGAAATACTACTGCTCACATACGGGGAAACGCAAGGAAAACTAACCTAATCTCCGGGTGGCCGTGACACTGCGTCGCCAACCCGCCCACGTTTATCTTGGGCACGAGACAACCACAGGGAGACACGCCCGTGGCTTCTAGATGGAGCGTATCATTTCCGCCGTGGCCGCCCCCCCCTCTCCCCGTCCTATCTTACCCTTACTCCCCCAATCGCACGACCCACCCCCCGTCCCGCCTCCCCCTTTTAAACATACGCCACATTTTTAACGATGGTCCATATTTAGACCCCAATTACCACAACACGTGTTTCTCCGCGCTTCGCTCTTCCCATAATCGTTCCCTACCTTCGCCTCTACGCCCACGGCCTCCTTGGGGAAGCGACCTGAACGAAAGACTCTGAAACCAGCGCCTTCGAAGCGGGGTTTGTTTGACAAGGGAATTTCAGACGAATCCTGATGTTTACATGACGTCATCACAGTGCAGTAGCGCCACGTACCAGCGTACCTAATCAACATTAGTCCTTTACAATGTATCGGTAAGAAATTCCGTTCCTCTTTTCCACGTGTATTGCATAAACTACATAGGACTATCAATGTCCACACATACATATACCCACACACACATAAATATATATAAGTAGTATAAATTCATTATAGATATAATAATTAAAATATAATCCTTTTTACAATGTATGGTAATGAACTATTAGTTTCTTGTGATTCTTGATGAGTACTGGTAGGTCCCCATTCCTTTCCACAGATGCGTGGTATTTAGTATAAATA
>NC_051417.1:22646072-22646160 GCF_015228065.2 Penaeus monodon | reverse complement strand
TTGGGGGGGGTTGCTTGAGTGGTAAATGATACATTGCTATGTATAATTGTTATGCTTGAAGTATATGGTAGTATTTTGAATGTTACTT
>NC_051417.1:22645965-22646037 GCF_015228065.2 Penaeus monodon | reverse complement strand
CTTGTTGTATTGTAGTAGTGTTAGTTTATGTATTGTGGTGGGGGGTGGTGTGGGTGTGTTGTGGTGTTGTTT
>NC_051417.1:22645729-22645917 GCF_015228065.2 Penaeus monodon | reverse complement strand
GAACTTTGATTGCCTATGTAATTTGAACAGAGTATGACGAAGAAAAATTATAATTAGTAGTAATAGAAGTGTGTGAGTGTGGAGTGAGTGAGTGAGGGAGAGGTAAGTCGTGGAGGAGAGTGGGAGTGGTACGTTAGGAAATAAATATAGATATGAATTATAGAATAAATAGATATGAAATTGATGAT
>NC_051417.1:22645110-22645242 GCF_015228065.2 Penaeus monodon | reverse complement strand
CTCCGTTACTGTTGCAGTAATAATGGTAGCAGAAGCAATAACAAAAAACGCCGACAAACTACAAAAATGGCAAAAAACATTTCTTCAGTTCTTTCTCCCCCCCCCCTTTGCTCTGCGTGTGAGTGTGCGTGT
>NC_051417.1:22643871-22644627 GCF_015228065.2 Penaeus monodon | reverse complement strand
AAATTGAAAAATCGCCTCAAATCCGCGCCTGAAAGAAGCCATGAATGATTCAGCTCCGTAAAAATACCTATAGTTGAGACAGGGAGCGTAAAGACGGCATGAGTCAGCAACAAGAAGACAAAATCCACCTGGCGATCATGTGTCTTGGCTCCCCGTAACCCCCCCCCCCCCTCCTAACAGAGGATGCCGGGACGGAGGAAGGAAGGGGGGGGGGGGCTCTGCACTATGAGTATTGACATACTTTTTTTTTCTTCAAAATTTGTCTGTGTACAAACACTGGCAAGAGTGAACGCAAACACACTCGTATAAACAAACATGCACACCTGCGTACATACATGCAAATACAATCGCTCTATCACAATCGGGGGTAAGCTCTAAATTCACATTCAAAATACATACATTTTAACCAAGGAAACAAAATTCAGCCGCTGCCACTTCTATAAGATAAATTGTTGGTTCCGCGCCTCCTGATTTTTTTGTATTTACCTATTTACATTTTACGCATGATTTATTTGTCTTTCAATCAATTCAAATTACATATAAAGCCAAGTAAATTAATAATAATAATGTGTTTGCGTTTTGGTCCTCCGACAGACCCTAAATCGAAAGACCAACGGTGATTTTTATATATTTTGAAGCGAATTCGTTGAAAATATGAGGTCGGCATACATCGACCCTAATTATTTCTATCGTTACGGGAAGTTCAACTGATTTTTTTACTTGGCCGAAGTTAATATTTCAAATATCAATATCAAG
>NC_051417.1:22643094-22643821 GCF_015228065.2 Penaeus monodon | reverse complement strand
GTTTCGTGTGTAACTTTATTTAATCATACGGGTGTTCAGAGCCGTTCGATATATTTTGTCAACCGTGCAATTCTTTCACAACATGACAATAACAGATTACACACCAAACTCGAAGAATTTTGTCAAATGAATGTCTATCGGGATGTGTGTACATATAGCATGCATGGGTGTTGAAATCGAGCGTTAACGTTCGAAGGGGGCATTTAGGTGTTAAGTGCGAGCGTTGAGGTCATGTGCATGTATCTATATTGGGCGCCACTTGTTTGTACCGGGTGCTCTTGTCTGTCAGCTTACGTAGCCCATACAGTGTCAGTAGGTATTTCTATGCTGTAAAGGCCCAGGCGTTTGTACCACACACTGGCATTCTCCTAACGCGCGCGCATTCATGTTTCGCGTGTGTCACAGCAGCTTAAGTGTGGGCGTTAACAGCGGGTCGTGATTATTCGCCCGCCCGCTGATATTTCCGGAATGTATTTTACGTCCTAGTCAAAGCATGAGCGTGAAGTCGACTTGTTTATGTCCGAAATTCTTGTTTGTGCCTGGTTTGTTTGCTTGTGCCGGGCGGAATTCGTCGGCGCGCGGCTCATTTTGTTTGTGTTAGACTTGTAGTGGGCTAGGCATTTTCCCTTGTTGTCTTTAGAGTTAGTGATGTTTGTGCTTGGTGATGGTGGTGAAGTTTGTGCTTGTTGATGGTGGTGAAGTTTGTGCTTTTTGTTGTTACTGTTAC
>NC_051417.1:22641635-22643052 GCF_015228065.2 Penaeus monodon | reverse complement strand
CGTCGTCGTCGTCGTCTCACATTGCACTGATTTTCCACTTTACAAATTTGTTACCTTTCATCTCTAGATGCTTCCATAAAAGTATGAACAAGAATGGTCTATCTCAATGCCTGTAATTTCGACAGAAAAAATAGCAAACTTTAACTTTTAGTTTTATTTTCTACGTTTGCCACAGTGAACACAAGACGCTTCAGTAATTCCTACCTCATCCTCATGGTATGTCTTAATGCCTTAATCGAGGTTATGATTATATCCATGTTTCTACTAAGAATCTGTAAATCGTACTACAACTCTAGTCCTTGTATTTAAAGATATGTCGGTAGGCTATAACGATGTCACAAGCTTGGTATTTGCTTATAACCATTAAATCCGAACGAAAATATTCACGTCTAACAAAATTTGTGCATAAAATTCCACTACCACGTTTCGAGTAATTATTCAAAACGAATCGGCATGAAAATGAACTACTGATTTCATTTCCTCCCGAACACCGGCAACTCCAATAATAAAATACGATCATATTAACATCCAGACACTAATTAAATATGAAGAGCAACAAGCGCCAAGCGAGGAAGATGCCATCGGAACAGCCGTGTATGTCAACACGCCATCTTTAACTGGAATTTTATGGCAAAGGAACAAATCTCTGGTGATAATCGGGTCGAAAATTATGACACTGCTTTGGTAAAAAGTGAACCGGCAGATAAGCACAATTAGTCGGGATAGTTATACGCATTTCAGTTTACAATGATTAGCGTTAAAGGGGGCTACAATTAAACAATGTAGTGACCAGTATTTTATAAACCCCTCATGGTGAACGCCATTTTCTTTTACGTCAGACAGAGTGAATACTTCTTTTTCACTTACAATATGCATTCGTATTTACGGGCACATATATTTTATGAAAATATTATGGGGCCCTTTGTCTACCAATATAGATCTACCTGAAATGCGCGTCTATGCAAAATCATGTCCGTTGTATAGCTGATAGACCTACATGCTTACCATTTTCGTAAACTGCCTACATGAAATAAATATCAAATTAAATAACAATTCAGCGAATTTTTTTATTTGCTATATCATGTTCGATCGACAATTCGTACATAAAATGGGTATGAATGGCTATTTATTTATTATTACCTGTAATTCGAATGTCCTTCGATCTGCGTTTCCTCTCCAACCATCTTACTTTCTGTCGCCATTCTTCTAGATTGGCCGTCAAGTCGAAATTTGCTGTCTGCTGCTTGTTGCCGCCGTCCTTTTTGGGTCCCTTGGCGGCGCGGAGGGGCAGGGTGGCCGTGGTGTTGTAACTGGTCTGCTCCTCGTCCTGCTCTGCGCTCGCGTCGGCTGCAGGCAAGCGGGGCACGGGCAGGTCCCTCTTGATATAGGTCACACTGGGACACACCTCACCCCAAGA
>NC_051417.1:22641448-22641562 GCF_015228065.2 Penaeus monodon | reverse complement strand
AGGCTGGCTCTGCTCCCGCGGGTGTCGGGCAGCGATCTCGGGCTCCCGTTCTGCGCGCTGTTGCTGGTGCTGGACGTGACACTTGGGCTGGCCAGGGGCTGGGGTTTGCCGCTC
>NC_051417.1:22640027-22641421 GCF_015228065.2 Penaeus monodon | reverse complement strand
CGGGCCTCTTCCGCGATCCCCGGCGAAGCCTCCTGCGGTTTCTTCTTCCGCCGCCAAGGGATGCTGAAGGAATTGCTCCGCGGTTTGGAGGCGCCCTTGACTGCCGTGCAAAGGTTCTGGTAGATGTGATCCAAGTCGAAGGAACGAGTGTGCGACAGCTTCTCGTGTTTCGGCTTCGGGTCGCCCCGTTCTGGCACGGCGGGCGGCAGGGAAGGTTTACTTCCCTTGTCACTGGCACAGGGCGGTCGTGACAGGGGCAGGCCACCTTTCCGAGGAGAGGAGGCAGCAGAGGGAAGCTTGGGTGAGGCGGGGCAAGAGGAAGATGCCCTGTTCATCTGCTGATGCTGTGGGGAATGGTGACCACGAGGAAGTGACGTGCCCCGAAAATTCGCCGATGGCAAGGGAGGGGGCAGGTTGTAATAAACGTTTGCATCCGTTACGAAGTCCATATCCATGTCCACCGCCTTGGCAGGGCCATTCTGATGCTTGGGCACTCCCGTGTTCATGTATGTGTGATTCATGTTGGCACACGTTTGTATCACTTTCTCTCTGATAGCTCTATTTACCAGTCAATTTATCTGCAACGGACTGTCCAATCATTGAATGCCTACATTTATACGGCCAGCTAAACGTCATCATGTAAATAGTGAAAAAAATAACAATTTCTATTGACTCAATTTTTTAACCAACAACCATTCCAAGCCAGCAATCCCAACAGGTACTGCACAAATTCCTCACAAAATACAAACGTTTCACTCACAACCCTCAAAATAACGAGGTTTAAACAAAATACACCTCCTACGCCGAACAAGTTAAACACGCTACTGTACTACGGAAGGTTTGTGAATCACTTGCTTTCCCACCCCTAGTTTCCCCATGCCCAGCGAGGTGCCAAACGGGTATTTATGTTGTGGTACGTTTAGTGACGTACGCTGATATTTTGATAATTCATTTATAGAAAAAATGGATTGTTTTGTATTGCAAGTTTTGTGTTTATCATTATTAAGAAGAACTGGTTAATGAAAAGGAAAAAGGTCAAATATAAAAAGGCACAGAACAACTGTTTGGCTTGCGTGTGCATGTTGCCATATTAGCATCACTACTTCTTGTACTTACTATTATTATTTCTGTCTGTCACGTGATTCTGGCATTTTTGCGTTTGTTATTCCCTTTGAAGATGGAATTTACGAGTATTCTCGGCACTCATACTTTCACGAGAAAAATATGACGGATCTTAAATATGCAGTTGTTAACGTTGGACGAAATATTTACAGCAAGAACGGTATATGATTCACAACTCGTAAAGTAAATAAGGAACTTAAGGTTCTGCCACAGTTAATTTTATTACTTGACAAGTGTTCAAGACTTGTATTTACAACTAGTGGATCTTTACA
>NC_051417.1:22638912-22639120 GCF_015228065.2 Penaeus monodon | reverse complement strand
CTTTACTATACATATGCGTCCGTCCATTCGATCGCACGTTACGTTTGCACATTACGTCTGAAAATAATCTCTATGTGACTATGGAGGTAAAGTAGCTTCATATTGATGTAACTGGGGATGGAAATTGACAACATAGATACTGAAAATCACATTCGCAAGCGCACATAATATAGCGAATCTAATGGAATCCTGCTGATTCTGTTACCAC
>NC_051417.1:22638346-22638789 GCF_015228065.2 Penaeus monodon | reverse complement strand
TTGAAGAAGAAAGGATACTTATACAAAAAAGAAGGGAGAGGAAAGGGGGGGAAGGTAGGGCTTTAAGAGAGAAAAGGGAGATAGGGAAGGAGAAAGGGAAGTGACTTAGAGTGGAAAGGGGGATGGGTAAAGGGAAAGGGAAGAGGGAGTGGGGATTCAGAGAAAAAGAAAAGATGGGGAAGGGAGGGAAGGGAATAAGGAGAGCGAACGAAGGAGAGGAGGGAAGTGGGAGGGGGCAGATGTAGGGCTTAAAGTGGGAGAGGAGGAGTGATTTTAAGGAAGGTTTGGGAGTGGGAAGAGGGAAAGGAAGGGAAAGGTAGAGGGAGGGGAGAGAGTAAGAGAAAGGAAAAAAGAGAGAGGAGGCGAGAGGTAAAAGGAAGAGAGGAAGGGAGAAGAACCGCTTAATATTTTTTTTTGTTCCGCGGAATGTCCGCAGAAACCGC
>NC_051417.1:22636090-22637122 GCF_015228065.2 Penaeus monodon | reverse complement strand
TCTCTGAAACAAGCGGTTTATTTCTTTGAATTTGAAAGCCATTCAGAACGTTTCCGACCTCCTACAGCGTCTCATAAATATTCTCTTTTTGCGTATACGAAGCATTGAATAGAAAATAAACAATCAGTTATTATGTTTTTCAAAAACCAACAAGACAGTTATACAAGATGGATATACAAATCTGAAAGAACGTCATTTATAGGGAATTTACAAAAAAATCGGATGTTTTAGGCTGTGGCGACTCGCGAAAGCAGAACCAAAACAAACATGGCTCGGCGTGGTGCGGCGGTCGAGCCTCCTCATGAAGAACAAAATGCCCTCAGCTACATGCAGCCGGAGATTCTGCCCATACAAATCATGATCGATGTGCTTAAAGAGGTGTTGTATAATTTCACGCGTGATTTGGAGAAGATAAGGTTTCTGGTCTTTTAAAATCGTGGGACGCTATCCCTCCGAAAGATTTTGTCTTGCAGCCTCCCGTGGGGTATGTAAAGGGAATAGATCGGCACCCTGCAAGATTAGCTAGGCACGTCATCCTGACGCAGACAGGCTATAGATACATAAACTATATGTTTATATTTATAAAACCAGATTTCATATGTGGAATTTGATAAATGCTACTGTACTTCATAAACACTTTCAAAGATTAGTGTTACTCTCACTGACTAATTTTTAAAAACACTGGATTAGTAGTGACTCCAATGTTAGGTACAGGTCCAGGTTGTTCTAGCCATTATTTATAAGCTATAGAAGATGTGAAAATAATGCAGTAAAGAAATAAGAAAATAAGATAACCTGTTGTCACTTCCATTGCAAATGAAAATAAGTCATTCAAAACAAGTGAGGGAGAAAACATGTAATTGTTCAGAAGACTTACATGCACCTAATCATTGCAAAACTGGTACCAATGGATTCCTCTCACCATCTACTACATATATATAAAACTTACCAGGGAAATTGTGCAGTAAAATACAAAAATACAAAGTAGGTAATTAAATCATCTAATGCAGGGTGCTGTGCCCTATATGGCAA
>NC_051417.1:22633748-22635479 GCF_015228065.2 Penaeus monodon | reverse complement strand
TAAAAAAAAAAAATGTGGCCCTTTGTAAGGTATGTTATTTAAGATATTAAGAAGTGATTTTATTAATAATTTGCAATGGAAGTATAGATGAAAAATGTCATAGAATATGTTGGTGTGTCAATTACATTTACTGACATTTTCTGATATATTAATGGTAAAGAAAATCTGCTATTTGTTGCTATGAATTGGTGTGCTCCACAGGGATATTTTGAATAACATGCATGTCATTAAAAGCCATTGGCACCCTGCCAATGATGCCCCTAGGTCCAAGTAATGCTTATGAATGATGTTCATGAAACACATTTACCTGGTGTTAGCTGGAATTGGGAGTCTTATGGAATTGTACACCAGCTTCAAAAGTGTGGGATAGTGATTTAAAGCTAAAGGTCATTAGTTTGCATGACCGCAGCTTAGCCAGTTGTGGCACCACCAATACACCATGTAGTTTAAGTCTGCCACAGTTTGCAAGAATAATTGACTTTAGTAGAAATGAAATGAATAAATTCATTCACTATTCTTTCATTTATGATTCCAGCGAGGAATGAAAGCAGCTTCACTCCAAGGGACAGACAGAGGTCACATAATATGCCTCTTCCACAAACATGTTTGCCCTAAACATCGACGGGATTACCGAGAGAACAGGAGGGGGAAGATAATGATGGCACAGAGAAGTAAAAGAGAAAAAGGCTCTGTTGATGAAAATTGGAAAAAGTAAGTTTATGGAGCCTGAACTTCAGTCATCTCTAAAATATCTATTGTCTTCCTTTACATACGGAACATTTCCATTATTTTCAGCAAGTGAACATAAAGTGGATTATTCATCCTTTTTTCTTCTTGTTTATCTGTAGATTACATTAATTTGTCATTTATCATTTTATTATGCAAATTATTGCTTTTGTTTGATTATTTGCTAGAAACTCCCAGGCATTGTGTTCCCTTACAATTTTACCAATATAATAGGATTATTTAATTGTCTAATCAATAACAGTCATTCAGCAAATCTTTACCAAAATAACATGGGTGCAAAGTTTTCAAGATGGTTATTTCATATATTGACAGTGGTTTTAGTATTTTATTTTCCTATACTGCTTAAATGTTTAGTATGTTAGTGGCTATGCTCTATTAGTAAAATATTTAAAGAAAAAGGATTATACAACACTGGTTTTACTAGACCATCTAATATCTAGAATAATATTTAGAATAAAATTTTCTATTATTTGTTTTGACAGGATGGTTATGGATTCCAAAGAAAGATCACTGTCATCATCAAATGCCTCTGACTATGCCAGTGCCGAGCGCCTCAAACCTCCTCCATCGTGCATTAACACAGAAAGAAAGACTATTAAGTTAGGTGGTTCCAACAAGACTTCTGCATCTAACATGGACTTTATTGTGGTTAAGAGAAGAAGTTCAGAAGATAGTGAACAAGGACCAGAGAAGTTGAGAAAAGTGTCAGGAGAAAGAGACTCGGAGCAGAATAAAAGAAAAGATAATGAGGACCATGAAAATTCTAAAAGGATTAGAAAAGATACAGGGGATGAGAATGACAAGGTAATATTGTAATTTGTTTTCTACTGTTAGAAATTTTAATTTTTAAGTCTTGTGTATGTTTTCGTATATTGGAAACAGATTGATTTCTTCCAAGAAATATATATTGAATAAATTTATAGTTATGAACTTTCTATTATACTTATATTTTACAGACATGGAAATAATGATTTAACCTGTTGG
>NC_051417.1:22630504-22633557 GCF_015228065.2 Penaeus monodon | reverse complement strand
AACAGATATGATAAGGCTGCTTCAAACAGGGTGGAGAGAGGTGTAAGCATAACTCTTTAATATACATTAGGCTTTCAGTAAGGCTGCGAGATTAATACATGAAAACACACAGGGTTGTAGTGAAAAAACATATGAAGAACAATGTTTTAGGATATTATTGGTTGATGAAAAAAAGGTATTAGGCCTACTGGATTTTATGTTTGAAGTGTGAGATATTCATAATTAATGATACTGGGAAAAGCTTTTTTTATTCAAAGGTGACTCTACTTTTTGCCCTTCCAATTTTATTTTTTCTCCAGCAGTGAGTTAGATATTTCATTTATTAGTAAATGTTGTTTTTTGAGAACATTAGACCTACTACTCAAGAGTATACCTTCTGTATATTATCAGAGAATTATTCTTGGTAATATATACCATTGTACTTGAGTTTAATATTCCATTAATCAATAGCAATGGCCGGGCTTTTGCTGCATGAACTAATTTCTTACATTTCATGGGAATCTGAACACCACTGGAGTGTTTTATATAATTTTTTTTTTTCAGGATATATTTTATCCTTTGTTAATGTTTTTTTCTTCCTTCAGACCTCACAGGAGAATGGGAAGAAAATGAAACATGACAGAAAACCCATCACATGGCCGTGATTTTGTCATTGGTATTTATTATAAGAGAATGCATAGATATAAGGCAGCAAGTAGGAAATGGAAATGACTGACAAGAGAAAATGTTTAGCCAGCTCTTTAGTATGGTGAAGGAAATAAATGCTCTTAACACAATTTATAGAGTGGAACATAGAGTCTGCATCTGCTAAGAAGTGCTTTGGGGGGAAAGTCAGTGATTGTATATATACACCAAAGCTTAGAAGAATATTCTTTACTGCTTAAACTTGTATAAGTAAGGAAATCATGCATAGAAACAATTCTCTAATAGCCAAAAAGCAGATGTTTGTATAGTATGTCCATGATACTTTTTGAATATAGAACCCTACTCACAGGCTAATGGTGGAAAATATTTTTGGGTTCTTTATAGTATACCAGTAATACAGCTACTATTTATTTTATTTTAAGAATTGATTTAGGTATGAATTACACAGCACTAATGGCTTATAAACATGAACTAATTGATGATTGTATTCTCACTATTGGATAAAGGGGATAACAGAACTGTAACTGTGCAGCTTTTCCTACAACACATTTATTTGATATGTAGAAGAACAACTTTGGAATGTTTGAAAATTCTTGATTATTTCAAAGAACTCATCTCCTTTTCCTTACATTTTTGTTACAAACTAGGCAGTTTACCAAAGACAGTGCCGTGAGGGGACACCTTTACCCCTTAAAAGATGCATATCTTACAGTGTGATGCAGATGTAGCTAATCTTTATATCATTCAGTTGCATCTGTCTACTGGAAATCAGTATACACAAAAATTATTTGTATTTTGGGAATCTACTGATCACTTTCTACATTATGAGATTTAAAAAGCATAATAGTCTTTTACCAAGTTTAGTATTCCCTACGTCTTCATCAAATCCCATCAAAATATAGGATGCATATCCTTTAGGAGTTAAAGGAACTCTTAACGGCTAAAATGCTAGAAAATAGCTAAAACATTTTTTTTTTAATCATGTAATGATATATTCTAACCCACTTTACTTTTTTTAAGGTTGATTGAGAATTGAGTTTAGAAAACTACCCAGATTTTGATCTGTCTTTCTCATTTGTTTTTATTAAAATTGCTAATATATTTTGCTTCAGAGAGCATATCCCTGAAATATATGAAAGATAAAAATTTGAAATCCAGTCAATTTATGAAAAAGGTCTTTATATGATTAACCCTAATTTCAGTTCACATTTGATCTTATGCACCTTATATGATGTCCCTCAGTTTCCAATACATTTTTTCAATAGTTAAAGAACAAGAATAGACACATGAAATGTAGTATCAATAGATTATTAGTATTTTGGAAGGTTTATGAGAACACTAACCACAATCGGTTTCTATTCTAATGTTTAAACATGTAATTGGGTGACCTGATCATTGTGATACATGCATGTATTAAGGGAATATGTTTTTGATAAGTTAAAGGCAAATTTACTCTTCAAAGTAGATGATGACTTAACTTGTAGTCCATGTAGGAGCTACCAGTTGGTGCTTAGAATAACTTTGTAAGTGGCCATACTGAAGTTGCTTTAGCTTTCCTGGGCACACCAGAGAAGTGCTTATGCTGGGGTTTGAGCCAGTTCACAAGAAATGATTGGTAATATAATGATGTTACATAGGGACCCGAAGGCATTACTTGAAATTTACCACTAGTGATTATTGTCAGTTGTCATGTCTATCCTGTCACCTAAAAAGTACTCTACATCATATTTATTATACCATGCATGGTCTATTGAGGACCTGTTATTGCTTCTGCCTGGTACAAGCAGTAATTCTCACCTTACATTTACTGACAGTACTGGCCACCTTTGCATAAAAGGATGTGCATCATAATTTGTAGAAAGGTGTTGCCACATAGCACCTAGCATAAAGAAGTAGGCACTACATAGAATGATGGAAATTTGCTGGTGATATTTGTGCATTTGGATTTTAAGTGATTGGTCATTCCATTTTCTTTAAGAAAGGCAAAAAAAAAGGTACAAGAATCTTTATAGGCAATTTCCAAATAAAAGCAAGGTAAACATAGGTATCAGGTAATTGGAAAAGTAGAGTTATGTCGGTTAATACTAATTTGGTGAACTTTTTTTTCCTTTAGTTTATTTTGTGATTTTGCATAGTTATCTTCCACTCTTAAGTTTCAGAAATCCTTGATGTTATTTTCTGTTGAGAAAATCCTCTGCACATATGTCAGGAAAATGAGGAGTGGGTTTTCTGTATATTGTTATCTTATGTGCTTATGGTATATCTCATTAGCTTCCTGGTACTTTGGAATTCTACCTTCAAATCTTATTCAATATTTTTTAACAAGCTTAATATTTGGCTGTGTTTTGTGCATCATGGATGACTAAAAATATGAAGTCACTCTTAATATATTGACATTGAATGGCATG
>NC_051417.1:22629992-22630318 GCF_015228065.2 Penaeus monodon | reverse complement strand
TATTATATATTTTTTTTTACCAGAAAATTAAAAAGACGATGTAAATAGGTAACGTCAGATAGCCATCTATATGTAAAATCAAATGTGGCAAGAGTACTACAGTGGAGAGTCCAATGAAAAAGGGTTGAGGCACTAAATTTTTGTAAAAAGAAACTGAATAAATATTGAAGTGCTGTCAACAAAAAGTAAGGTCAGGATAATTTTTGACAAGGGATTACATAGATTGTAATTCTTATAATTTTGTGCAGGGGGAATAGTTGGCAGATAGTGGAAGAATAAAAATTAATTAAAAAGTAATTAATTTGGGTATTGTTGAGTTGTTTCTA
>NC_051417.1:22629491-22629914 GCF_015228065.2 Penaeus monodon | reverse complement strand
GGGGGGGGAGGGGGGAGAAGCCGTCAACCATTACCTTATGAGCTTATTTTTAGAAATAGTGAGAGTAATGACCATAAGTGAAGTAATTACCATGTAAGTGCTAGGTAAACAGACTTCATAGTATTACCATGCTAGCAAGTCTCATTGACTGACAAATTGATTATTGTGGAATATTACGGAGTATCAGTAAAATGGTGTATATGCTTGAAGTAATGTTGGTTTAATAATTAATAATTACATATTTATTTTATGTAAACTTTTGTTCTATGGTTATATGTTTTGTACTGTAAAGTATTAAGGGCTATGATATAAGATAGATTGTTTCTTGACTGAGATTTTTGAATCTAATGTATTGATATTTTTTTGTCACATAATTCATCCAAATATTGTTTTGATCACTTTTTGCCTAAGTGTATTTATGCC
>NC_051417.1:22629208-22629463 GCF_015228065.2 Penaeus monodon | reverse complement strand
TAGTGTATAATTAAAAAAAAAAAAAAGTTGCTTAGCTAGTGTATAGTGGATCCAATGACACTGATGATACTTATACATACAAACTAATATTAAAGGAAAAAAAATAATTTAGAAAAGAAAAAGAAATTGATTTTTGTTTAGTTACGTTATCATTAAGATCATGGGATTTAACTGTGCATTTTATTTGTGAGCACAGCTTTTAAAAAATTGTCTTCACCATTCATGTCATAAAGAATTTAGTTTTTTATTATTCTC
>NC_051417.1:22627863-22628054 GCF_015228065.2 Penaeus monodon | reverse complement strand
TTTAGTTAATCCATTCTTTCTCAGGTCACTGCTATGCTATAAGTTGTTAGTTCCTTGCTCCTTGCACAGTATGCGATATCTCATTAAACTCCTCAGTACATCCATATTATTCTATCACATGTTACCATAGCATAATTATACTGTATACATGTTATAAGCAACATGATCTTAAGTAAGGGTTAACATGTGAG
>NC_051417.1:22626959-22627751 GCF_015228065.2 Penaeus monodon | reverse complement strand
TCTATAGTTCATGAATAGGCCATGGTGCTGTGAAAGGTGTAACATTGATACAATCAGGTTTCATTATATAGAGCATAATTGTCAGCTGTTTTGTCTTTTAGTTTGTGGGTATTGTAAGAGTTTCCCTTGCAGAATCTTTAATATGTGTATGAATTATTGTATGTATTTGCCATAGATAATACTTGAGACATGTTATATTGCACTCTGAATGTAATTTACTTTATGAGTGTGTTTGCATTGTTACCTGCTACAATTGAATTTAAAATGTTTATTTTTTATTTTTTGTATTTTGAGTTCTGAGTAAGCAAACATTAAACATTTGTATCACAACTTTTTATGGTATTGAATATATCGTCATAGCTGAAGAGTTTAGAAAAGTTCAAATTTCAAATTAGATGATGGCATGTTATCTAGATTAAAAGAAAGAAAATAAAGATATTTGATGATGACATATAATGCTTTTCTCTGTTTCCTTGAAGACTTCTACTGCATTACGGAAACAGTTTTACTGGATACAAACTCCATTCACTGAGATTTATTTATTTATCTATTTTGTTTTTGCACTTCGGCAGCAAGGAATCAGTTCCTGGGCCTACCTGATCTTTCCTAAATCATTCCATGAATTAGGAAAGTTTTTATTTCTTTTACAGTGGTTTACAGAAGTATAAAGAGAAAAACTTTCTAACCACATCACTATCTATATCTTGAGTACTCCTAGACTGATGTGCCCCCTATTTAATCATGACATACTGAGATCATAAATGCCCTTGAATATAATGAACACAACTTACC
>NC_051417.1:22625302-22626309 GCF_015228065.2 Penaeus monodon | reverse complement strand
TTTCCAATCATAATTGAGTTACATTTTATTGCAACCATTTTTACTGCGGGTGGTGAAGTACGGAGGTAAAAGGGGATAATGGCGTAACGTTGTAGACCATTCGAAAATGTCGGATATGTTTACCCAACGTATATTTCCTTTATACAGAGCTATGCATTGGACAGAACAGGTCGGCAAAGTTTTTTTTAACTCTATTTTATGACATTTCATAAAATCTATACATAAAATATGACAAAAGGGTATAGTAGCAAACAGTCACCTTGGAAAATAAATACTTAAAATACGTAACTAACCAGTAAAGTCTTATTATATTCTGAAATAATATTGCGTACAAAGTCACATGGTTTCAAGTAGTTCCTTCGCGTTTTCTATTTTCGTGCTCGTCCGCCATGATCGCCATAAATTCATGAATCCACACGTAGCCGGATGAGCTTACGCGAACGACGGGTTGTTTTGGTTTTCTTTTAAAGGCTCAGGGAGAAAGAAAAATATTACGGGACTTTGAGGTAAGAGACGATACTGTTAACAGTCAGTACAAGCTCGTGCTAATCTTAAAAGTGAAAACTTATGAACTCGACTTTTGAACTAGATCCAGGCGATCTGCCTGATAAAAACAAAGGTATGAAAAACGATCACCAGAAAAACAGCAGACGAAGAGATAGTGACAGCGAAGATTACCCATACTCCAAACAAGCCCCCAACGAAAGAAACCGGCAGACAGAACACGGAAAACCCCAACTTCAGCATCAGAAACCCAAGTAACAGACAAAACCATGTAGTACTTATTCATATGATCAATTTAGAAACCACTTCAAACTTCAACAAACCCCAATAAAACTAACGATGCCTTAAATAGATCCATTTTTCAAAAATATATCATAGAAAACTCCTTAAGAATTTTAGGAGATGGAAAAGCTTTAAGGTTTTAAGTGAGTGATTTGAAAAAGATGGACCCTTGAATGATATTAAACAGCTTGGGAACTGGAAAATACTTTGTAAACAACCCC
>NC_051417.1:22624359-22625016 GCF_015228065.2 Penaeus monodon | reverse complement strand
AATCCCTCTGTATGGACTGGATTTTTTCCCTGAAAAAATAGAGAAAAGATCGTATTGAAACCACTAGCCCATAGATTTAAAGACTGTAAAACTTTCTTATTTTTTTCTTCTTAAGGGGAAACCCACCCACCCTATGATAGATCATGCCCAAACACAAAAAAAAGCCCAAAAAAAAAAATAAACAAACACAACTAACCCCAAAAAACCAAGAATAAAGAAACTCTTAAAAAACTAAATCCCACAACAAAAAAAAACAGAGAGAACTTTTCCAAAACCCCTTTAATAACCCATAGCAGAGTTTACAAAACATAACACAGAAACTCCCAAAAACCAAGAACAACAAAAATAACATCCAAAAAAAAAAAACCCAAATTACCCAAACATTTGCACAAACATTAACCCAAAAACCCCAAAACAAAAACCCGCCCAGAAAACCCCAACAAGAAAAACACAAACAAAAGACTCAAAAACACCAACCATCAGTAAATTCAAAACTTGAAAAACAAGAGAAAAAACCAAAAACCTGATCAAAATGCAAAAAAACTTAAAATGAAAATTTCCCCAAAAACTGGTCACTTCCAACACCATTTAAAAGTACATAAAACACCAGAAAAAAAACAAAGGGTCTGAAAAGAACCATAGGGTAGAATACAAAAA
>NC_051417.1:22623734-22624228 GCF_015228065.2 Penaeus monodon | reverse complement strand
ATTAAATTCTATGGAATCCGGTCCATCCTAAATAAAAAATTAGAAAAGGTTATTTGATAGCAAAAAAAACCCAAAGTATTCGCATTCTGCAGACCGGGTTTAAAAAACAAAAAACATAACTTTGAAATAAGAGACTATATAAAGAGAGAAAAGATGAACAAAACAAAGGGGAGGGGTTTACTATCTGCATACACAACAGTATGCAGTATAGGAAAAAAACTTAATGAAAAAAAAAATAAAGATAAAACAATGGGTAAAAATTAGCTAAAAAAAAATGGCTAAATATACTTTTAATTTACAACCCTTTAACAATATAGAAAACAAGAAATAGAAATTATACAGAATTAAAAAAACCCCAAAATTTAAAAATAGGGATTTCAATCCCACCCCCCACTATGGAATTCAAAAAATAATATAAAAACAGCAAAAAAAAGGGGAAATAAACCTGTAAAATTTTTAAAAACGCAAAAAAATTTGATGTTATTACCCCCCCT
>NC_051417.1:22623092-22623390 GCF_015228065.2 Penaeus monodon | reverse complement strand
GAAAAATTAGAAGCTATAAAAAAAAAAAATAAAGTTTTTAAAAAAGGGAAAAAACCCAAATGAAATTAACAAATAAAATACAAAAAGTAAAAATCAAAGCAAAAAAAATTATCGAAAGGGAAAAAAAAGAATATTTTGGGAAACTTTCTGTGCATCTTAGACTTTAAAAACCCATCCAAAAGATTTGGAATTTCTAAAAAAAATAGCAGGCAAAAACAAAATCAGCAGTACCCACAAATTGATAAAAATGAGCCCATCCGGGACTAAAAAAAGCTCTTTTTGCTAAAGAAGAATTCCC
>NC_051417.1:22622947-22623064 GCF_015228065.2 Penaeus monodon | reverse complement strand
TGCTTGTAACAAATCAGAAAAAAAAAATTTTAAATAGAACAGACGAACACAGAGGAAAACAAAAATCTCACATTAAAGAATTAATCTCTGAAAAAAAAAAAATCAAATAAAGGGGGA
>NC_051417.1:22622101-22622178 GCF_015228065.2 Penaeus monodon | reverse complement strand
AAAAAATAGAAAATCCCGTGATAAAAATAGATAAAAAAGAACTAAAATTTCAAAACAAACCAACAATCCTGGGTCTA
>NC_051417.1:22621848-22621997 GCF_015228065.2 Penaeus monodon | reverse complement strand
GGAGCAAATAGAAACCTTTTAAAAAATTCTATGACATTACTTTAAAAACCTAAAATAAAATAGGGTACACAATTTTTTGGGAACGCCAAAAATACAGAAATGAAAAACTTGAAATTTTTACAAAAAATGCATTAAAAATAGCCACAGGC
>NC_051417.1:22618287-22618712 GCF_015228065.2 Penaeus monodon | reverse complement strand
AACCCTTCACAGCCATATACATCCAAGAAAAAACATCACAAAATTTTGGAAATTTCCAGAAGAAAAAGAAAAATGGGGTGAACCTTTTCTATAAAACAAGGGAAATTTTTATATATCCAGAATAAAGATTTAAAAACATCAGTTATTTTTTCAGACTCAAAATCAGCTCACTCTTATTACAAAAACAAAACCAAAACATACAAACCATTATTCGAAATACAGAAATTATACTCAAAACAAATAAAAAATAAAAAAATTACAATTGGGGCCCACCACAAAAATATAAAGGAACGAAATAGCTGATAAAGGGCAAAAAAAGCGCACAATATAGACAACCCCATAACCATACTGGGAAAAAAAAAAAGAAGATAAAACAAAAAGATCAAAAAATCAAAAAATGGAAAAAAACACATAAAAACAACTTG
>NC_051417.1:22616798-22617831 GCF_015228065.2 Penaeus monodon | reverse complement strand
TATTACACATCAATTTAACTGAGAGTGAGTTATTCTGAAAAATGATTATGACTACTTCGAGGGAGGTTTTTGTCTAAAAGTACTGTAGGAAGTTTATATGTTTCGATGGTAAAATATGTGATTTGGTTATGCATATTAATAACTTATTTGAAGATTTATCTGTGTACCTCATTCCGTCCATGGGCATATATTTCAAATACCAACTATTTTAAATGCATATTCAGCGTTTCATGCATGCATTTGATAGAGGGGGAATACTATGATTTTGTAGATACTACTTAAACGAAAATATATTCCTTCATAGGGGGCTTTAGTTACCTTTCATGTCTCTATTTGAAGACAAAAATCTGAATTGCTACTGCCATCTGGAAAATTTTTTTTTCACAAATTTCGAAATGTTATTAAAGTTATTTTGCTTATAAAATACAAAGTGGCTTAGCTGGTACCCCTTTCCCAAATTAGGATTTTATCATTTTGACAATCACGGCTCTTTTTTGTGGGAAAAAATGCTTTCCCCATGGGCATAATAGTGTTTTTTTAACAATGGGTCGGGGGAGTTGTAGGGGGGATTTTATCGATTTTCATCAGTGGGGATAAAAATAGCCATGATTCTGAACAAGATTTTATTTCAATTAGTTAAGCAAAGTTTGTTCAGGGTGTCTTAATAATAAATAAAAAAATATATATTAAAAAATATAAATAATATATATATTAATAAGAAGAAAAATTTTAAAATAAATTTTTATAAATAAATATTTTTAAATAAAAAAAGAATATAAAAATTTTAAAAAATTTAAAAAATTTAATTTAAAAAAAGAAATTTTTAAAAATAAAAACCCCCCAAAAAAAAAAAAAAAAAAAAAAATAAAAATAAATAAAAAAATTTTAAATATATAAAAAATAATAAAAAGAAATATATAAATAGAAAAAACAACATAAAAGAATGAAAAAAAAAATAAAAAAATTTAAAAAATAAAAAAAAAAATTTAAAAAATTACAAAAGAAGAAATAAAAAACCCAAAAAACCCAAAAA
>NC_051417.1:22616484-22616632 GCF_015228065.2 Penaeus monodon | reverse complement strand
TTTATATGTATAAATAAAAAATATAACATAAAAAAAAATATAAATAAAAATAAATAAAATAATATAACTATTAAAAAATTATTATATATAAAAAATATAAGAAATTAAATAAAAATTAAAAAAAAAAAAATTTTAAAAAAAGAAATAC
>NC_051417.1:22614738-22614853 GCF_015228065.2 Penaeus monodon | reverse complement strand
TAATTTTAAATTATTTTTATTTTTATTATATCTTAAAATAATTTTTTAAAATTATTTATATTTATATATACTTATATTATAATTTTATATAATTATATTATTTAAAATAATTTAT
>NC_051417.1:22614165-22614325 GCF_015228065.2 Penaeus monodon | reverse complement strand
AATTATTTTTGGTATAACTAAAACTTGTATTGTAGGTATAATAAATATAAAATATTTTAAATATATATATATATATATTTTTATAAAATTATATATAATATATTATATTAAAATTTTTTTGCTTTGGGGTTTTTTTCCAAAAAATAATTGTATTGTAATG
>NC_051417.1:22613973-22614106 GCF_015228065.2 Penaeus monodon | reverse complement strand
TATTTTATATACCATACATATATTTAAAAAAAAAAAAATATATATTAATATAAAATATTATAAAATATTATACTATACATTAATATACAAAATTATTATGGTAGAAAAAACCACAATGCAAAAACTTTAAAAC
>NC_051417.1:22612298-22613037 GCF_015228065.2 Penaeus monodon | reverse complement strand
AAAAAAAAACGCACCCCAAACACACACACAACACCCCTATCCCTATCCATCCTTTTTTAGGATATGAAGAAAAATCGGTCCAGAATATATTTATTTTAGTTTCAAGCTCCTGTATCTCAGAAAAAAAAATTTGTTTTTAGATAATTTTTTTTTTTTATTACTTATTCCAAAAAAGAGGTTACGGAAAAATGGCGGAGCCAATTTCATTTTTTTTAATTCGAGGAAAGGTGGAACCAGTGGAGTTTTTGAAGTCTATTGGTTTACAAGAAAAGTAAGTTCTCGTTTTTTTTTAAAAATGTCTATGGGATGTTTGTATTTTAAATTTTAATGGAATTATTTTTTTTTCTAGAATTTCATTGTGATATTTTTAACAGAAAAATGCTAATAAAAGAGAAAATTTAAACTTATAGGGATTGAAGTTTTTTATTAGTTATTATGGGGATGATGGGGGACTAAAATTTTGCAAGGTTTGTATTTTTTAGGCTGCAACCTTTTGAATCCTGGTGGTGCATTCTCCGATTTGGGGACAATCGAGAAGCATTCACCTTCTTCTTTTTTATTTTTTTTCTGGACTGAAAAAAAGGTTAGGAGCTCGTGCACTATGGGGTGCGATACTGGGGGAAAGGTCAAACCTTTTTTTTAAAATGGTGGGACATTTTCCTTTTTTTTCCTTTTGGTTAAATAGAGGAATTATTTTTTATAACCTTTTTTGGGCATGATTTCAATTTTCTAATTACCC
>NC_051417.1:22611853-22612254 GCF_015228065.2 Penaeus monodon | reverse complement strand
AGTATTTAAAAATATTTTGATTTGATCTGGAATATTTTTGGATTTGAACTTATTGGGGGGATATTCTGAATTTACCAGGGGCTAATAAAAAATATATTTTAAATCTTTATGTAGCTATGATACACCAAATATACGAAAAAAGAGTGAAAATGCCCGTATACTAATCCTCTCCAGGGCATTCGAGGAGACCCACCTTATTGGTGGACGGGGAGGACCTCTCTGTACAATGAAAACAGCCATTCTGCGGCAATTTCCCAAACCTTGTGAATATCCTGGTACTCCCTCCCCGGCATGTCAGGAATGTGGGGATCTTTTATATTGCTGCAAAAGGGTTATACTTTTTTTCATTTGGAATTCAGTAACCCCCAAATAAGTAAATTGGAATACAGTAAAAGAGACAT
>NC_051417.1:22611668-22611753 GCF_015228065.2 Penaeus monodon | reverse complement strand
GGGCAGCGATCTCGGGCTCCCGTTCTGCGCGCTTTTGTGGTGCTGGACGTGACACTTGGGCTGGCCAGGGGCTGGGGTTTTGCCG
>NC_051417.1:22610244-22611640 GCF_015228065.2 Penaeus monodon | reverse complement strand
CGGCCTTTTCCGCGATCCCCGGCGAAGCCTCCTGCGGTTTCTTCTTCCGCCCCCAAGGATGCTGAAGGAATTGCTCCGCGGTTTGGAGGCGCCTTGACTGCCGTGCAAAGGTTTTCTGGTAGATGTGATCCAAGTCGAAGGAACGAGTGTGCGACAGCTTCTCGTGTTTCGGCTTCGGGTCGCCCCGTTCTGGCACGGCGGGCGGCGGGGAAAGGGGTTTACTTCCTTGCCCACTGGCACAGGGGCGGTCGTGACAGGGGCAGGCCACCTTTCCGAGGAGAGGAGCAGCAGAGGGAAGCTTGGGTGAGGCGGGGCAAGAGGAAGATGCCCTGTTCATCTGCTGATGCTGTGGGGAATGGTGACCACGAGGAAGTGACGTGCCCCAAAAAATTCCCGATGGCAAGGGAGGGGGCAGGTTGTAATAAACGTTTGCATCCGTTACGAAGTCCATATCCATGTCCACCGCCTTGGCAGGGCCATTCTGATGCTTGGGCACTCCCGTGTTCATGTATGTGTGATTCATGTTGGCACACTTTTTGTATCACTTTCTCTCTGATAGCTCTATTTTACCAGTCATTTATCTGCAACGGACTGTCCAATCATTGAATGCCTACATTTATACGGCCAGCTAAACGTCATCATGTAAATAGTAAAAAAAATAACAATTCTATTGACTCATTTTTTAACCAAAAACCATTCCAAGCCAGAAATCCCAACAGGTACTGCAAAAATTTCCCTCACAAATACAAACGTTTCACTCACAACCCTCAAAATAACGAGGTTTTAAACAAAATACACCTCCTACGCCGAACAATTTTAAACACGCTACTGTACTACGGAAGGTTTGTGAATCACTTGTTTTCCCCACCCCTAGTTTCCCATGCCCACGAGGTGCCAAACGGGTATTTATGTTGTGGTACGTTTAGTGACGTACGCTGATATTTTTATAATTTATTTATAGAAAAAATGGATTGTTTTGTATTTCAAGTTTTGTGTTTTTCATTATTAAGAAGAACTGGTTAATGAAAAGGAAAAAGGTCAAATATAAAAAGGCACAGAACAACTGTTTGGCTTGCGTGTGCATGTTGCCAATTAGCATCACTACTTCTTTGTACTTACTATTATTATTTCTGTCTGTCACGTGATTCTGGCATTTTTGCGTTTGTTATTCCCTTTGAAGATGGAATTTACGAGTATTCTCGGCACTCAATACTTTTACGAGAAAAATAGACGGATCTTAAATATGCAGTTGTTAACGTTGGACGAAATATTTACAGCAAGAACGGTATATGATTCCCAACTCGTAAAGTAAATAAGGAACTTAAGGTTCTGCCACAGTTAATTTTATACTTGACAAGTGTTCAAAACTTGTATTTACAACTAGTGGATCTTTACA
>NC_051417.1:22608852-22609082 GCF_015228065.2 Penaeus monodon | reverse complement strand
CTTTACTATACATAGGGCGTCCGTCCATCGATCGCACGTTTACGTTTGCACATTACGTCTAAAAATAATCTCTATGTGACTATGGAGGTAAAGTAGCTTCATATTGATGTAACGGGGATGGAAATTGACAACATAGATACTGAAAATCACATTCGCAAGCGCACATAATATAGCGAATCTAAGGGAAATCCTGCTGATTCTGTTACCACCTTTAAATTATTAGCATTAAA
>NC_051417.1:22608571-22608802 GCF_015228065.2 Penaeus monodon | reverse complement strand
CATCATTTTTTCTTCGAGAAAAAAGGGAAGGTAAGAGGGGAAGGGGAAAGGAAGGTTGAAGAAAAAAGGATACTTATACAAAAAAGAAGGGAGAGGAAAGGGGGGAAGGTAGGGCTTTAAGAGAGAAAAGGGAGATAGGGAAGGAGAAAGGGAAGTGACTTAGAGTGGGGAAAGGGGATGGGTAAAGGGAAAGGGAAGAGGGGGTGGGGATTCAGAGAAAAAAAAAAGATG
>NC_051417.1:22608301-22608515 GCF_015228065.2 Penaeus monodon | reverse complement strand
GGCAGATGTAGGGCTTTAAAATGGGAGAGGAGGAGTGATTTTAAAGGGAAAGGGTTTGGGGGTGGGAAGAGGGGAAAAGGGAAAGGGAAAGGTAGAGGGAGGGGAGAGAGTAAGAGAAGGAAAAAAAGGAGAGGAGGCGAGAGGTAAAAGGAGAGAGGAAGGGAGAAGAACCGCTTAATATTTTTTTTTGTTCCGCGGAATGTCCCAGAACCGC
>NC_051417.1:22606046-22607016 GCF_015228065.2 Penaeus monodon | reverse complement strand
ACCTCCTACAGCGTCTCATAAATATTCTCTTTTTGGGGGGATACGAAGCATTGAATAGAAAAAAAACAATCAGTTATTAGTTTTTCAAAAACCAACAAGACAGTTATACAAGATGGATATACAAATCTGAAAGAACGTCATTTATGGGAATTTTACAAAAAAATCGGATTTTTTAGGCTGTGGCGGACTCGCGAAAGCAGAACCAAAACAAACATGGCTCGGCGTGGTGCGGCGGTCGAGCCTCCTCATGAAGAACAAAATGCCCTCAGCTACATGCACCCGGGAGATTCTGCCCATAAAATCATGATCGATGGCTTAAAGAGGTGTTGTAAATTTCACGCGTGATTTGGAGAAGATAAGGTTTCTGGTCTTTTAAAATCGTGGGACGCTATCCCTCCGAAAGATTTTTTCTTGCAGCCTCCCGTGGGGTATGTAAAGGGAATAGATCGGCACCCTGCAAGATTAGCTGGGCACGTCATCCTGACGCAGACAGGCTATAGATACATAAACTATATGTTTATATTTATAAAACCAATTTCATATGTGGAATTTGATAAATGCTATGTACTTCATAAACACTTTCAAAGATTAGTTTTTTACTCTCACGACTAATTTTTAAAAACACTGGATTAGTAGTGACTCCAATGTTAGGTACAGGCCCAGGTTGTTCTAGCCATTATTTATAAGCTATAGAAGATGTGAAAATAATGCAGTAAAAAAATAAGAAAATAAGATAACCTGTTGTCACTTCCATTGCAAATGAAATAAGTCATTCAAAACAAGTGAGGGAGAAAACATGTAATTGTTCAGAAGACTTAAAATGCACCTAATCATTGCAAAACTGGTACCAATGGATTCCTCTCACCATCTACTACATATATATAAAACTTACCAGGGAAATTTTGCAGTAAAATACAAAAATCAAAGTAGTAATTAAATCATCTAATGCGGGGGCTGTGCCTATATGCAA
>NC_051417.1:22603650-22605371 GCF_015228065.2 Penaeus monodon | reverse complement strand
GAAAAATTTGCTATTCTGGGGCATTTATAATGAATAACCCACCCATATAGGTGTTTAAAAAAAAAATTGTGGCCCTTGTAAGGTTGTTATTTAAGATATTTAAAAAGTGATTTTATTAATAATTTGCAATGGAAGTATAGATGAAAATGTCATAGAAATGTTGGTGTGTCAATTACATTTACTGACATTTCTGATATATTAATGGTAAAGAAAATCTGCTATTTGTTGCTATGAATTGGTGTGCTCCACAGGGATATTTTGAAAAAACATGCATTTTCATTAAAAAGCCATTGGCACCCTGCCAATGATGCCCCTAGGTCCAAGTAAATGCTTATGAATGAATGTTCATGAAACACATTTACCTGGTTTTAAAGCTGGATTGGGAGTCTTATGGAATTGTAAACCAGCTTCAAAAGTGTGGGATAGTGATTTAAAGCTAAAGGTCTTAGTTTTCATGACCGCAGCTTAGCCAGTTGTGGCACCACCAATACACCATGTAGTTTTTAAGTCTGCCACAGTTTTTCAAGAATAATTGACTTTAGTAGAAATGAAATGAATAAATTCATTTACTATTCTTTCATTTATGATTCCAGCGAGGGAAAGAAAGCAGCTTCACTCCAAGGGACAGACAGAGGTCACATAATATGCCTCTTCCACAAACATTTTTGCCCTAAACATCGACGGGGTTACCGAGAGAAAAAGGAGGGGGAAGATAATGATGGCACAGAGAAGTAAAAGAGAAAAAAAGGGTCTGTTGATGAAAATTGGAAAAAGTAAGTTTATGGAGCCTGAACTTCAGTCATCTCTAAAATATCTATTGTCTTCCTTTCATACGGAACATTTCCATTATTTTCCCGCAAGTGAACATAAAGTGGATTATTCATCCCTTTTTTTCTTCTTGTTTATCTGTAGATTACATTAATTTGTCATTTATCCCTTTATTATGCAAATTATTGCTTTGTTTTTATTTTTTTGCTAAAACTCCCAGGCATTGTGTTCCCTTACAATTTTACCAAAATAATAGGATTATTTAATTTTTCTAATCAATAACTCATTCAGCAAATTCTTTACCAAAATAACATGGGTGCAAAAATTTCAAGATGGTTATTTCATATATTGACAGTGGTTTTAGTATTTTATTTTCCTATACTGCTTAAATGTTTTTGTATGTTAGTGGCTATGCTCTATTAGTAAAATATTTAAAAGAAAAAGGATTATACAACACTGGTTTTACTAGACCATCTAATATCTAGAATAATATTTAGAATAAAATTTTCTATTATTTGTTTGACGGATGGTTATGGATTCCAAAGAAAGATCACTGTCATCATAAAATGCCTCTGCTATGCCAGTGCCGAGCGCCTCAACCTCCTCCATCGTGCATTAAACAGAAAGAAAGACTATTAAGTTAGGTGGTTCCAACAAGACTTCTGCATCTAACATGGACTTTATTGTGGTTTAAGAGAAGAAGTTCAGAAGATAGTGAACAAGGACCAGAGAATTGAGAAAAGTGTCAGGAGAAAGAGACTCGGAGCCCGAATAAAAGAAAAGATAATGAGGACATGAAAATTCTAAAAGGATTAGAAAAGATACAGGGGATGAGAATGACAAGGGAATATTGTAAATTTTTTTTTCTACTGTTAGAAATTTTAATTTTAAGTCTTGTGTATGTTTTCGTATATTGGAAACAGATTGATTTCTTCCAAAAAATATATATTGAA
>NC_051417.1:22600301-22603409 GCF_015228065.2 Penaeus monodon | reverse complement strand
CCCAAAGGGGGTTAAATTCAGGGAACAGATATGATAAGGGCTGCTTAAAACAGGGTGGAGAGAGGTGTAGCATAACTCTTTAATATACATTAGGCTTTCAGTAAGGCTGCGAGATTAATACATGAAAACACACAGGGTTGTAGTGAAAAAAATATGAAGAACAATGTTTTAGGATATTTTTGGGTTGATGAAAAAAAGGTATTAGGCCTACTGGATTTTATGTTTGAAGTGTGAGATATTCATAATTAATGATACTGGGAAAAGCTTTTTTTATTCAAAGGTGACTCTACTTTTTGCCTTCCAATTTATTTTTTCTCCAGCAGTGAGTTAGATATTTCATTTATTAGTAAATGTTGTTTTTGAGAACATTAGACCTACTACTCAAGAGTATACCTTCTGTATATTATCAGAGAATTTTCGGTATATTCCCAATTGTACTTGATTTTAAATATTCCATTATCAATAGCAATGGCCGGCTTTTGCTGCTGAACTAATTTCTTACATTTCATGGGAATCTGAACACCACTGGAGTGTTTTAATATAATTTTTTTTTTTCAGGATATATTTTATCCTTTGTTAATGTTTTTTTTCTCCTTCAGACCTCACAGGAGAATGGAGAAAATGAAAACATGACAGAAAACCCATCACATGGCCGTGATTTGTCATTGGTATTTATTATAAGAGAATGCATAGATAAAGGCAGCAAGTGGGAAAATGGAAATGACTGACAAGAGAAAATGTTTAGCCGCTCTTTAGTATGGTAAAGGAAATAAATGCTTTTAAACCCACAATTTATAGAGTGGAACATAGAGTCTGCATCTGCTAAGAAGTGCTTGGGGGGAAAGCAGTGATTGTTATATACACCAAAGCTTAGAAGAATATTCTTTACTGCTTAAACTTGTATAAGTAAGGAAATCAGCATAGAAACAATTCTCTAATACCCCAAAAAGCAGATGTTTGTATAGTATGCCCCATGATACTTTTTGAATATAGAACCTACTCACAGGCTAATGGGAAAATATTTTTGGGTTCTTTATATATACCATTAATACAGCTACTATTTATTTTATTTTAAGAATTGATTTAGGTATGAATTACACAGCACTAATGCTTATAAACATGAACAAATTGATGATTGTATTCTCACTATTGGATAAAGGGATAACAGAACTGTAACTGTGCAGCTTTTCCTACAACACATTTATTTGATATGTAGAAGAACAACTTTGGAATGTTTGAAAATTCTTGATTTTTTCAAAGAACTCATCTCCTTTTTCCCTTTTACATTTTTGTTACAAACTAGGCAGTTTACCAAAGACAGTGCCGTGAGGGGACACCTTTACCCCTTAAAAGATGCATATCTTACAGTGTGATGCAGATGTAGTTTAATCTTTATATCATTCAGTTGCATCTGTCTACTGGAAATCAGTATACACAAAAATTATTTGTATTTTGGGAATCTACTGATCACTTTCTACATTAGAGATTTAAAAAGCTAAAAGTCTTTTTCCAAGTTTAGTATTCCCTACGTCTTCATCAAATCCCTCAAAATATAGGATGCATATCCTTTAGGAGTAAAAGGGAAATCTTTAAAGGCTAAAATGCTAGGGAAAAAAGCTAAAACATTTTTTTTTAATCATGTAATGATATATTCTAAACCACTTTACTTTTTTTAGGTTGATTGAGAATTGAGTTTAGAAAACTACCCGATTTTGATCTGTCTTTCTCATTTGTTTTTATTAAAATTGCAATATATTTTGCTTCAGAGAGCATATCCCTGAATATATGAAAAATAAAAATTTGAAATCCAGTCAATTTATGAAAAAGGTCTTTATATGATTAACCCTAATTTCAGTTCACATTTGATCTTATGCACCTTATATGATGTCCCTCAGTTTTCCAATACATTTTTTCAATAGTTTTAAAAAACAAGAATAGACACTGAAATGTAGTATCAATAGATTATTAGTATTTTGGAAGGTTTATGAGAACACTAACCACAATCGGTTTCTATTTTAATGTTTAAACATGTAATTGGGTGACCTGATCATTGTGATACATGCAATGATTAAGGGAATATGTTTTTGATAAGTTAAAAGGGAAATTTACTCTTCAAAGTAGATGATGACTTAAATTGTGTCCTGTAGGAGCTACCAGTTGGTGCTTAGAATAACTTTGTAATGGCCATACTGAAGTTGCTTTTTGCTTTCCTGGGCACACCAGAGAAGTGCTTTTGCTGGGTTTGAGCCAGTTCCCCAAGAAATGATTGGAATATAATGATGTTACATAGGGGCCCGAAGGCATTACTTGAATTTACCACTAGTGATTATTGTCAGTTGTCATGTCTATCCTGTCACCTAAAAAATACTCTACATTTTATTTATTATACCTGCATGGTCTATTGAGGACCCGTATTGCTTTTGCCTGGTACAGCAGTAATTCCCCTACATTTACTGACAGTACTGGCCACCTTTGCATAAAAAGGGTGTGCATCATAATTTGTAGAAAGGTGTTGCCAATAGCACCTAGCATAAAGAAGTAGGCACTACATAGAATGATGGAAATTTCTGGTGATATTTGTGCATTTGGATTTTAAATGATTGGTCATTCCATTTTTTTTAAGAAAGGCAAAAAAAAAAGGTTACAAGAATCTTTATAGGCAATTTCCAATAAAAGCAAGGTAAACATAGGTATCAGGTAATTGGAAAAGTAGAGTTATGTCGGTTAATACTAATTTTGGTGAACTTTTTTTCCTTTTAGTTTATTTTGTGATTTTGCAAGTTATCTTCCACTCTTAAGTTTCAGAAATCCTTGATGTTATTTTCTTTTGAAAAAATCCTCTGCACATATGTCAGGAAAATGAGGAGTGGGTTTCTGTATTTTTTATTTATGTGCTTATGGTATATCTCATTAGCTTCCTGGTATTTTGGGAAATTCTACCTTCAAATCTTATTCAATATTTTTTAACAAGCTTAATTTTTGGCTGTTTTTTTGTGCATCATGGATGACTAAAAATATGAAGTCACTTTTAAATATTTTGGGACATTGAATGGCATGTGTTCACTGCTATTTTAGTTTATAATTTTGTTAGGGCATAGAGGCTCTATG
>NC_051417.1:22599846-22600166 GCF_015228065.2 Penaeus monodon | reverse complement strand
TTATATATTTTTTTTACCGAAAATTAAAAAGACGATGTAAATAGGTAACGTCAGATAGCCATCTATATGAAAAATAAAATGTGGCAAGAGTACTACAGTGGAGAGTCCAATGAAAAAGGGTTGAGGCACAAATTTTGAAAAAAGAACTGAAAAAAATATTGAAGTGCTGTCAACAAAAGAAAGGGTTCAGGATAATTTTTGACAAGGGATTACATAGATTGTAATTCTTAAATTTTGTGCAGGGGGAATAGTTGGCAGATAGTGGAAGAATAAAAATTAATTAAAAAGTAATTAATTTGGGTATTGTTGAGTTGTTTCTA
>NC_051417.1:22599053-22599767 GCF_015228065.2 Penaeus monodon | reverse complement strand
TGGGGGGGGGAGGGGGGGAGAAGCCTCAACCATTACCTTATGAGCTTTTTTTTTAGAAATAGTGAGAGTAATGACCATAAGTGAAGTAATTACCATGTAAGTTAGGTAAACAGACTTCATAGTATTACCATGCTAGAAAGTCTCATTGACTGAAAAATTGATTATTGTGGAATATTACGGAGTATCAGTAAATGGTGTATATGCTTGAAGTAATGTGGTTTAATAATTAATAATTACATATTATTTTATGTAAACTTTTGTTCTATGGTTATATGTTTTGTACTGTAAAGTATTAGGGCTATGATATAAAAATAGATTGTTTCTTGACTGAGATTTTAAATCTAATGTTATTGATATTTTTTTTTTCACATAATTCATCCAAATTTTGTTTTGATCACTTTTTCCCTAAGTGTATTTATCCCTTTGTTTGTTTGTGTTTTTTTTCATGTTTTAGTGTATAATTAAAAAAAAAAAAAGTTGCTTAGCTAGTGTATAGTGGATCCAATGACACTGATGATACTTATACATACAACTAATTTTAAAAGGAAAAAAAATAATTTAGAAAAGAAAAAGAAATTGATTTTTTTTTAGTTACGTTATCATTAAGATCAGGGATTTAACTGTGCATTTTATTTGTGAGCACAGGGTTTTAAAAAATTGTCTTCACCATTCATGTCATAAAGAATTTAGTTTTTATTATTCTCTAGACATATA
>NC_051417.1:22597273-22597496 GCF_015228065.2 Penaeus monodon | reverse complement strand
CTGTACAGTCTCTCAAATAGCTGCATTGTGCCTGCTTTAAAAATTTTATTAATCATTCTTTCTCAGGTCACTGTATGCTATAAGTTGTTAGTTCCTTGCTCCTTGCACAGTTGGGATTATCTCTTAAACTCTCAGTCATCATATTATTCTATCACATGTTTACATAGCATTATTATATGTATACATTTATAAGCAACATATCTTAAGTAAGGTTACATGTGAG
>NC_051417.1:22596902-22597251 GCF_015228065.2 Penaeus monodon | reverse complement strand
ATATGAAAAATATTTTTGTGGACATTCTAATGATTAAATTAATGTTAAAGACCAAATATTTTAACATAGTATATATATATGAAAATTAAATTTTATGTTCATGAATAGGCCCCTGGGGCTGTGAAAGTGTAACATTTGATCATCAGGTTTCATTATAAGCCATAATTGTCAGCTGTTTTGACTTTTAGTTTGTGGGGGTTGTAAGAGTTCCTTGCAGAACTTTAATATTGTATTAATTATTGATGTATTGCCATAGATATATACTTGAGACATGTTAATTGCACTCGGATTTAATTACTTTATGAGTGTGTTTGCATTGTTACCTGCTTACCCAAATTTAATTTAAATG
>NC_051417.1:22596369-22596878 GCF_015228065.2 Penaeus monodon | reverse complement strand
AGTTCTGAAAGCAAACATTAAAAATTTGTATCACAACTTTTATGGGATTGAAATTTTCTCATAGCTGAAGAGTTTAGAAAGTTCAAATTTCAATTAGATGATGGCATGTTATCTAGATTAAAAGAAGAAAATAAAGATATTTGATGATACAAAAAAGGCTTTTCTTTTTTCCTTAAAGACTTCTACTGCTTTAGGGAAAAACATTTTTTACTGGATACAAACTAATTCACTGAGTTTTATTTATTTACTATTTTTTTTTTTGCACTTCGGCAGAAAGGGAAATCATTTCCCTTTGGGTTTACCTGATCTTTCCTAAATCATTCCAGGGAATTTGGGAAAAGTTTTTTTTTTTTTACAGGGGTTTACAAATTTATAAAGGAAAAATTTTCTAACCACATCACTTCTATTCTTGAGTACCCCTAGCCCTGATTTGCCCCCTATTTAATCAGGGGCCCTATGAGATATAAATCCCCTTTGGGAAAAAATAAAACAAAAAACTTACCATGTTT
>NC_051417.1:22594477-22595560 GCF_015228065.2 Penaeus monodon | reverse complement strand
GTTCATATGTTCATTTTTTCCAATCATAATTGAGTTACTTTTTATTGCAACCATTTTTACTGGGGGGTGAAGACGGAGGTAAAAGGGGATAAGGGCGTAACTTTGTAACCTTCAAAAAATGTCGGTTTATGTTTCCCCAACGTATTTTTCCTTTTTATACAGAGCTATGCTTTGGGAAACAAAAACAGGGGAAAATTTTTTTTTTTAACTCATTTTGGACATTTCATAAAACTATACATAAAATATGAAAAAAAGGGTTTATATTTAGCAAAAAAGTCCCCCTTTGGAAAATAAATACTTAAAATACGAAACTAACCAGTAAAGTCTTTATTATTTCTAAAAATAATATTGCGTACAAAGCACAGGGTTTAAGTATTTCCCTTTTCGCTTTTTCATTTTCGTGCTCGTCCGCCTTTGATCCCCATAAATTTGAAAATCCACACGTACCCGGATGAGCTTACGCAAAACGAGGGGTGTTTTGGTTTTCTTTTAAAGGCTCAGGGGGGAAAAAAAGAAAAATAACGGGACTTTGAGGAAAAGAGCCCGATACTGTTAACAGTCATTACAAGCTCGTGCTAATCTTAAAATTTGAAAACTTATAAACTCGATTTTTAAAATAGATCCAGGCGATCTGCCTGAAAAAAACAAAGGGGAGAAAAAGGATCACCAAAAAAAACAGCAGACAAAGAGATAGTGCCCAGGGGAAATTTACCCATATTTCCAAAAAACAAGCCCGAAAGAAAAAAAAGGGGGCCCAGGACAAAAACACGGAACCACAACCCACGCATCAAAAACCCCAAAAGTAACAAAAAAACAAAACCTGTAGTATTTATTCATATGATAAATTTCAAAAAACCACTTAAAAACTTCAAAAACCCCAAAAAAAAACAAGGGAGGGCCTTAAAAATGACCCCATTTTTAAAAATATATAATAAAAAAAACCCTTTAAGGGAATTTTTTAGGAGAGGAAACCCTTTAAAGGTTTGAAGTGATTTGTTTTTAAAAAAAGATTGGCCCCTTTGAATGATATTAAACAGTGGGAACGGGGAAAAATTTTTGTAAAAAACCCCGCCTAAAAGGTAG
>NC_051417.1:22594003-22594114 GCF_015228065.2 Penaeus monodon | reverse complement strand
CAGCAAAACCATAGTTTTAAAAAACTGAAAAAAACCTTCTTATTTTTTTCCTTTGTAAGGGGAAACCACCCGGGCATATGATAGATCATGCCCAATACACACAAAAAGCCC
>NC_051417.1:22593826-22593977 GCF_015228065.2 Penaeus monodon | reverse complement strand
CCCCCAAACAACCAAGAAGTAAGAAACTCTTACAAAAAACTAAATCCCCCAACACAAAAAAAAGAGAGAACATTTCACAAAAACACTTTAAAAAACCATAGCAGAGTTTAATAACAAAAACCCACAAAAAAAACTACCAACAACCAGGGGG
>NC_051417.1:22593369-22593776 GCF_015228065.2 Penaeus monodon | reverse complement strand
CTTTTGCAAAACTTTAAACCCCAAAACACAACATAACACCAGCCCAGAAAAAACACCCACAAAAAAAAAACACAAACAAAAAGACTCTGAAAACACCAAAACCCATCAGTAAATTCAAAATTTGGGAAAAAAAACAAGAAAAAAAAACCCACAAAAACCTGATCAAAATGAAAATAACTTAGAAATAAAAAAAATTTCCCCCAACAACAGGGTCACCCCAACCCCCCACTTAAAGTAAATCAACACCAAAAAAAAAGAAAAAAGGGGTCCCTGAAAAAAAAACCTTTCAGGATAGATATAGAAAAAAAAAATATTTAAAATTAAATTCAAATGAAACCCACAAATTTAAATTCGGGACAAACTATAATCCACTTTAATAACAGAAATAATAACAGAAGAAAACCCCC
>NC_051417.1:22592798-22593326 GCF_015228065.2 Penaeus monodon | reverse complement strand
TCTTGGAATGCCAGGTCCACCCTAAAAAAAAAAATTGGGAAATAGGTTTTTTGGTTTAGACAAAAAAAAACCCAAAAGTATCGCTTTTTTGCAGACCGGGTTTTAAAAAAAAAACCGAAAAATTTTGGAAATAAGGGACTATATAAATGAGAGAAAAGATAAAAAAACCCAAAGGGAGGGGGTTTTTAGTATCTGCTTTTACACAACAGTATGCAGAAAGGGGAAAAATAAAACTTAATGAAAAAAAAAAAATAATAAGATAGAAACAAATAGCTATAAAAAAATTAGCTCAAAAAAAAAGGGGCTAAATTTACTTTTTAATTTACAACCCGGGGTAAACAATATAAAAACAAAAAGAAATAGAATATTATACAGAGCAGTTAAAAAACCCCAAAAATTTAAATAGGGGTTTTCAATGCCACCATCCACTATGGAATTCAAACAATAATATGAGAACAGCAAACAAAACGGGAAAAAACCCGGGACAATTTTAAAAACCCCAAAAAATTTGATGTTATTCCCCCCCCT
>NC_051417.1:22591650-22592425 GCF_015228065.2 Penaeus monodon | reverse complement strand
AAAATGTAGAGAAGCTTTTAAAAAAAAAGAAATAAAGCTTTTAATAAATGGAAAAAAAAACCCAAAAATAAAATTTAACAGAATAGAATAAAAAAAGCTAAAAATAAAAAGCAAAAAAAATTATCAAAAACGGAAAAAAAAAATAGTTGGGAAACTTTTTTGTGCATCAAAGATTTTAAACACAAAAACCCAGAAAGATTTGGAATTTCATAAAAAAAAGCAGGCAAAAAAAAAATCAGCATTTACCCCTAATTGATAAAAATGAGCCAATCCAGGAATAGACCAAAACCCTAAAATTTGCTAAAAGAAAAATTTCCCAAAAAAACAAAAAAAAAAGAAAAAATGTTTGATAAAAAAAAATCAAAAATTAAAAAATTTAATAAAAACAGACAAAACACAGAAGGAATAAGCACAAATTAAACTTTTAAAAAAAATTAATCTCTGAAATTAAAAAAAATCAAAAAAGGGGAAAAGGCCTAGGGAAACCCCGAGAGTATCATAGGGGAATTTTTAAAAGAATGCCCCCAAATAGAGAACGGAAAAAATAGTAAAACTTTTAAAAAAACTACGGGCCCAAAAAGGGGAAATCCAAAAGTACTAAAAAAAAACCCATTAGAAAAAACCCAATTTTTAAAAAACCAGGCAAAGACCCAACAGAGTTTAAAAATCTTTATAGATTATCAGTAGAATATCTTGATAGGAAAATTATTTAAAAGGGGTTGAAACAAAAGTTTTAAACTGGGGTTGGAAAAAAACCCAATAAACAAATAAAAGG
>NC_051417.1:22590797-22591018 GCF_015228065.2 Penaeus monodon | reverse complement strand
TCCTTTAGGTTAAAAATTCGATCCCCCCAAAATTTAAAAATTTGGGAAAAAACAAAAAAAAATTTTAAAAGTAAGTTCCCTCAAACAAAATTAACTTAATAAAAAAAAATATTTTCCCAACAACAGGGGGGAAAAATTTAGAGAAACCATTAAAAAATTCATGACATATACTTTAAAACCCAAAAAATAGAATATGGTACCCAAAATTTTTTGGAACAGCC
>NC_051417.1:22586823-22587293 GCF_015228065.2 Penaeus monodon | reverse complement strand
ACCTTTCAGAAGCCATATACACCCAAGAAAAAAAAACATCCCCCAAAAATTTTGGAAATTACCAGAAGAAACAGAAAAAAAATAGGGCTGAACTTTTTCCCTAAAAAACAAGGAATTTTTAAATCCGGGAAAAAACAGATTAACAACTTTCAGTTTTTTTCCCTCAGACTAAAAAATCAGCTCAAATTTTATTAAAAAAACAAAAAACCCAAAAAAACACTACAAACACATTTTTTCGAAATACAGGAAATGAATACTCATTTAACAAACAAAAAAAGGAAAATTAAAAATTTCGGGAAATTCCAATAACAAAAAAATATAAGAGGAAAAAAAATAGGATCAAGGGGCCCCAAAAAAAGCGCAAAATATAGAAAAATCCCAAAACCCCATACATGAGGAAAAAAAAAAGGAAGATAAAACAAAAAAGATCAAAAATCAAAGAAAAATGGAAAACACACTTTAAATACAAA
>NC_051417.1:22585626-22586320 GCF_015228065.2 Penaeus monodon | reverse complement strand
TTTTACACATAAATTTAATGAGGGGGGGGGGGTGAGTTTTTCTAAAAAAGATTAGGGACTACTTCGAGGGAGGTTTTTGTCTAAAAGTACTGTAGGAAGTTTATATGTTTCGATGGTAAAATATGTGATTTGGTTATGCATATTAATAAACTTTTTTGAAGTTTTATCTGTGTACCTCTTTCCGTCCATGGGCATATATTTCAAATACCAACTTTTTAAAAAATTGCTATCGGGTTTTCCCTAGCTTTTGAAAAGGGGGAAAAATATATGATTTTGTGGGATAATACAAAAACGAAAATATATTCCTTCATAGGGGGCTTTAGTTACCTTTCATGTCTCTATTTGAAGACAAGAATCTGAATTGCTACTGCCATCTGAGAATGATTATTTTTCACATTGCAGAAATGTGTATTAAAGTTATTGATGCTTAATAACAATAAAGCTAAAGTTGGCTTAGCTGTGTACCCCATTCAGCAATTAGGGATTTTATCATTTCGACAATCACAGGCTCTTATGTTGTGAGGAAACAAATGCTTACCCTATGGTCTATAATAGTGTTTCTCAACAGATGGGTCATGGGTAGTTAGTAGGGGGTATTCATCAGATTTTCATCAGTGGTTGTATTAGAAATAGCCATGATTCTGAACAAGATTTTTTTAAAAATTATTTAAGCAAATTTTTGTTTCAGAGTTTT
>NC_051417.1:22585309-22585406 GCF_015228065.2 Penaeus monodon | reverse complement strand
GGGTTTTATGGAAAAATAATAAAAATTTTAAATAAAATATATGAATATAAAAGAATAAATTTTAAAATATTTACATAAAAAGGGTTATGTAACGGGG
>NC_051417.1:22584570-22584660 GCF_015228065.2 Penaeus monodon | reverse complement strand
AAATTAATAAAGGGAAAAGATTTTAATAGAATATATATATAAAATTATTATATATTTTAATTATTAGAGTATATATATAAATACAACAAA
>NC_051417.1:22584395-22584511 GCF_015228065.2 Penaeus monodon | reverse complement strand
AAAATATTATGGTTTTATAATATATAAGATAATATATAATATATATAATTTTATAATTTTAAATGTAATATGGATATAAGGTATATAAAATTTATAAAATATATGAAATTTTAAAA
>NC_051417.1:22582706-22582784 GCF_015228065.2 Penaeus monodon | reverse complement strand
GGAGGGAAAGGAAACGGGTTTTACCAGAAAAGTAAAGTCAGGGTAGAAGTGCATAAAAAGCTTAAAACTCAGATGAAA
>NC_051417.1:22581646-22581732 GCF_015228065.2 Penaeus monodon | reverse complement strand
TTTAAAACCCCATCTTCGGGTTAAAACCCTTTAAAGGGATGGCACCCAAAAGTGGTTTTTGAAACTTTTTAAGCCCTCACTTCATA
>NC_051417.1:22579115-22579837 GCF_015228065.2 Penaeus monodon | reverse complement strand
CACCCCTCCTTTTTTGGTAGTAAAGGGAAAAATAGGGTCTTCAGAATAATCTTATGTTTATTTCCCAAAGCCCCTGTATTCAGAAAAAAAAATTTTTTTAAAATTAAGTTTTTTTTTATTACATTATTCCCAGAAAAAAGAGGTTACAGGAGAAATGGGGAGCAGTCTTCATTTTTTTAATTCGGGTGAAAGGTGGAAACCCTTGGGAGTGTTTAAGTCATATTTGGTTACAAAAGAAGTAAAATTCTCTGTTTCTTTTTTTAATGTCTATGGGTACTGTTTGGGATAAATTTTTAGAAGGGGAAATTTTTTTTATTTTTAGGGAAATTTTTTTTTGGGTATTTAAACAGAAAAAAAGCATAATAATAGAAATTAATTTCTTATAGGCATTGAAGTTTTTTATTAGTTATTATGGGTATGATGGGGGGGATTTAAAATTATTTCAAAGGTTTTTATTTTTAGGCTGCAACCTTTTGAATCCTGGGTGGTGCCTAAACTCCCCCTATTTTGGGACAATCGAGAAGAAATTCCCCCTTCCCTTTTTTCCCATTTTTTCTGGACTGAAAAATGAGGTTTGGGCTCTTTCACTATGGGCTTCCGGGTACTGGTGGAATGGTTTAAAAATTTTTTTAAAGTGGTGAGTGACATTGTTCCTTTTTTTTTTTTTTGGTGATTTGAGGGGAATTTTTTTAAAAACCCTTTTTTTGGGCAATGATTTCAAG
>NC_051417.1:22577119-22579046 GCF_015228065.2 Penaeus monodon | reverse complement strand
AAAAAATATTTTGATTTTATCTGGCCCCAAAATTTAGGATTCAGACTTATTAGGGGAATAATTCTGAAATTTACCCGGGGGCTAAATAAAAAAATAATTTAAAAATCTTATGTAGTATGATGGGCAAACCATTAAATACTTTAAAAAGAGGGGAAAAAATTTCACAGTTATATAATCCCTTTCCCGGGGATTTAGAGGAGGCGACCTTATTTGGGGGACGGGAGAGACCCTTGGACAATGAAGAAACTAGACCCTTCTGCGGCAATTCCCAAAAAACTTTTGGGGAAAAGGTCTGGTACTCCCTCAGGGCCCTGTTTATGAGAATGTGGCCCCTTTTTATATTGCTGCAAGAGGAAATTTTAAATTTTTTTTTTTGGAAAATTAGTAAACCCCTCAAGTAAGTAGAAATTGGAAAAACAAATAACAGAGAAATTTTATTTTTTAAAAAGTTTCTTATGAATTTTTCCCACTTTAATGCTTCCCAAAAAATTTTTCTGATTTTGCAATGATCGATATATTTTTCTTCATGGGGGTATTGGGAATTATTTCATTTAGCATGGATTTTGTATTTTCAGTTTAAAAAATTTAGAAGGGGTTCTCGCATTCCCGGAAAATACAGCCTTAATCTGGGAATAAAAATGGGATTCACTCGGCCTTTTTAAAACCAGGCTCATTTTTTTCATCAGGTATTTTTGGAGTCATAAATTTTTGGGTTTTTGTAAATTTTAAAAGGGGAAAAATTCAAGAGGGTAATAATCTATGAAGTTGAAAAAAGGAAAAACCCGGAAAACGTTTATTTGTTAATATATGCATAATGAAAAAAACATTTGGAATTTTGCTTATTTAAAAATTTTTTTATAATTTTTCTTTACTCCATTATTATTTTGATTTTTGTTATTTTGTTTTTTTTATTTTTTTTTTTTACAAAATTTTTTTCCCAAAATTTATGTTATGATTTGCGAAAAAAGCAAAAGTTTTTAAAATTTTGATGAATGTGCTTTGATTTTTTTGGCTTTTTCTATTTCAGGCTTATTTTTTGGGCATTTGCTTTTGGGCTGTGAAAAGTTTGCTGAAACTTTCAAAAGGGGCCCTTTCAGTTTTCGTAGCAGTTTTTTTCATATTTTCCCTTTTTGTGATGACATACTACCTCTTACTTCCCAAAGGAAAAGGAAACCCCTTTTTGGAAAAGTTTCTCTGGCTTCAAAAATTGCATTTAGACCGAGTATGTTAAGGTTTACACCCCAGCCTTACTATTTTATTAGGGGATTCCCCGGGAGCAGTCTTGGGAAATTTGGTTGTAGGTTCTTATGTTTGCCATGTATGTGTTTTTTGAAAGGTTTAAAGGATTGGATAGTACACAGCATTTTAAAAACAGGGCATTCAGTATTTCATATCTTTTTGGTTAAATGCAAGGTTTTCCCATTTTCTGAAATGAGGAAGGTTTTCAAAAAAAATATTTTCCATAATGTTTAAATTTTCTTCCCAAAGTTACAGGTCAAGGAATTTCACAGAAAAAAGAGGAAGGCCAAATGCTTCCCCTTCCCCCGGGTCAGTAGCATAACATGTTGCTAGGGGTTTAAAGGAGGCATACTGATTGGGGGGAATGTCGCAATAAAATTTAGGGAATTTAAAGAATATAACAGGAATGGGATTGTTGTAGAAAAAAGGGATATATCATGAATGACTTTTTGAAATAAGATAAGGGTATACTAATGCATTTTTATGTTTTTATTTTCTGCAGAATTACATGGGTTTTATTTGGGAAAAGGGAACATTATGAAGGGCATTCTATGACTTTTTGTGCAAAATTTTTCCCTTCTTGTGCATATCTTTTTTTTACATGTCCAAAGGGAACCTTTTTTCGAGGGGAACCCGATATTGTTATTTGCATTTTTCTTTCAACACTAGATTGGTTTAAAGGACAACA
>NC_051417.1:22576075-22577075 GCF_015228065.2 Penaeus monodon | reverse complement strand
AAGGCCCTATTTTTATTTAAGATTATTTAAGAAATTTTTTGTAAAAATGAATGTAGAAATATTGTTGGGCTTTTGTACATTTTCAGCTTTTTAAAATTTTTTTTTGCTAGCATATTAAGTTAAATGGTTTAAATTTATATTTCCCAAAAAAAATATATGCAAACAGTGGGTGTTTTTTAGACCCCCACTGAAAAATAATATATGGTACAAAAGGTACATGTGTTTTTTCTCCTTTTCACTTGACAGGCAAGCTTACCAAAGGGTGAATGATTGTGTTCCCGATGCTGTCATTTTGGGTTTAAAATTGGGCCCAACCCTTGATCATCATTTGCCTTATTGCCAAAGTTTGTTTTGACCTGTGTTTAGCTTTTGTATTTATTACATATTTTTTTGACTGTGGCTTAGTAAGTGGGGCTGCAGTTTAGTAAAACCTCCATAATTAATTTATGAGTGAAGAAAATCTTAATTTTTTGACAAAGGGTTTACCCTCAGGCCATTTTCAAGCTGAGTAATGTTATGTATAATGCAAATAGTATTATGAAAGGGAAAAAAGGAAAATTTTTTGAAGAAATATTAGAATATATCCAATTTTTTTGTTTTTGAGCCAGGGAAATGTGAATTAGCTTTAAAAAAATAAATAGATGTGAATTTATTTAACTCTAGGTTCAGTAATTTAGTTTGGGGTAACAAGCACAGTACTTTTATGAAAATTATTTTTGCAGTTTTCAAAGTAATTTCTCCATTTTACCGGATTTGTAAGTTTATAATATGAAATAAAATCAAATAGGGTTTTTGAATTTGATGGGTTTAATTTTCTGTACATTAGGTACCCTTGTTGGGCTCTCATAGGGGTTGCAACAAAAAAAAAGGATTATTAAATTTTAAAGTATGTGCTGGAAGAGTCTGTTTAGTTTTCACTTTTTTCAAAAAAAAACAAATTTCTATAGAAACTAATGACAATGTTCTTTTCTTTTCCTTTCCCTCATTTCATATGTGTTGC
>NC_051417.1:22569223-22569411 GCF_015228065.2 Penaeus monodon | reverse complement strand
AAACCATTCCGGCCCCTTCCCCACTCCTCCCCCTTTAAAATTTTTCCGCAAAGTTTCCACTCGCTGAATGATTGTTTCCCGTCTACAATGAGGACGATCAAACTGTGAAAAAATGATTACCACCCTGCCTCATTGAGTATGATGCAGTAGCAGCCAGGGGCTGCCCCTTCCTCTCAACTCTCCCAAAA
>NC_051417.1:22568539-22568675 GCF_015228065.2 Penaeus monodon | reverse complement strand
CACTCTCTCAAAAAAACACCCTATCCTCTCCTTCTCCCCTATGCATAAACCCTTCCCCCCCTTTTTTCCCACATCCCTTTCCACTCCCAAACCCGGAAAGCTCAAAATGCCCCCCCTTTTGTTTACAACCCAAAAT
>NC_051417.1:22566698-22567943 GCF_015228065.2 Penaeus monodon | reverse complement strand
AACCTTTTGTTTTTTGAATCGGTTTGGAAATTTGGGGAAAAGAAAAAAACTTTAGTCCCTTTTAATAATTTAAAAACCCTATCATGATAATATATATAAAATTTTGAGGTTCAGTCCCGCCCAGCAAATGCATGGCGGAAAGGGAGCCAGGGGCCCAAATTTTTGGGCCCCCCGGGGGTTTCTCAGGCTAAACTTTAAAAAACGCCCTGTCTTTGGTCTTCCCTGCACAGTTAAACATCCCTGATCACTCGTTTCCCGGAGGGGGCACATCCTGAGGTCCGAGGTAGGGGGAAATCTGACTCTTGTATATCCCGGATTTTCCCTTTAGGGAACGGACCCGGGGGGGACAGATGGGTGCCCGAGCCCCCAGTTCCCCATTTCCCCAGGGGCCCCGCATGAGGGCCAGACTATAAGAGTCCAGTTTTCGGGCCCTGGTGACCCAAACAGATTTGGGCAAGCCCCCCACAAACCACTTGGGGGAGAAGCACATGTCACGCATAGCCCCCCCCAGTCACAGAAACACAATTCCACCAGGGCCAGACCAAAGTTGTCATGCCAAAAAAAGCCAAAGGGCTCCGCCAGCAGGGTCTTGGACAGGGCCCCGTATAGAGAAAAGTCACAACCCCCCACATAGTTGTCACTTTAAAGACACCAGATGTGAGAAAGGGGGGGGACTGTGACCCCAGCCTTTCATACACAACATTAAAAAACGGGGTGTTTTCGTGCGAAAAATAACACAACTGAGTGTCCCGGCAACAAACATAGAAAATTTTTCATGTGTATTTCAATATCGCCTTTTGTATATGCACAACACCTTTTCACAATCACACAAAGGACATGCAAATTTACTGGAACGCCGGGAAGGGTATTCCGGGGGACATGTAGACCGGGAAAGGGGCTCATGTGAATTTTAACAAAAAATTCAATGCTTCCCGAAACACAGGGGTTTTAAAAAGGTGAACCCCTCCAGCCAACCTGGGGGAAAAAAGGGGAGGAGGACACTAAGAATCCAAAATCTACCGGGTTACAACCCGTGTCTAAGGTGGACCAAGGAGTCCTCCTTAGATTAAAATTGGTCAAATTTAAAAAAAACCAAGGTTAAAAGGGAAAAAAACTCAGCAGGTGGGACCCCCGAAAATCAGTTAAACCCCCGTTTCCCAAAACTAGGGACCCCATTGCTGTGCTTGGTTCCCAAAATCTCATCTTTAGGTGCTTATTCCCTCATCCAGCCCCTTTTTCACAGGC
>NC_051417.1:22565519-22566671 GCF_015228065.2 Penaeus monodon | reverse complement strand
GGGGGCCAAAAAACCCGGTCCCAACCCCTTTCCCCCAAGTGGACATGGAAACTAGTGAAAACAATGGACACAGTAGCAGGATGCCCTTTTCTTGAAACCCAGGGTTTTGGGATATATTCTCCAGATTCTGAAAAGTCCATGGCATTTTACTAGAGGATCAGCTACTGAGAAAAAGTGCAGTAGAAGCAGCCCCGAAAAATCAGGCTTCCCACAAACCCCCCTGTTTTTGGGAAACCCGAGCAAATGTAGGTTACAAACCCCTGTTTTGATTTTTTGCCCTAAAAGATACGTCCACACCACCCTAATTTTAGAATGGAACAGGGAAAGGGCAGTAATGTCAGCTATACGAAAGGGGTTTTCCCTTTATTAGGGTTTTCCCTTTTCCCCAAAGGGTGCTAACTTCCAGGGCTGACACATGAAGCCCGCCACAAGTACCTTTAGGTTTACCTGGAAGAACCCAAAACCCTTTTTAGTTTTGGGCCCACGGTTTGGGGCTTTCCACAGCTTTTACAGGTCTTTACAAAAATGACGGGGCTGGTTTTTAGCGGCTTATTTTCGCCCCCGGGAAATTTGGGCTCCTCCGATAATTAGAGAATGGGGTCATTTACCAAGAGGGAAAAAATTCAAGGTAGTAAATGGTTTTTCCCGCAACCTGTTTCTCCACATGGGGAAATAATAAACTGGGGGAAAAAACCCTTTAAAAAACCCCCAAATCATAAAAAAAACCTTTTTTGGGATGGACCCTTCATTTTTCCTCCTCTTTAAGGGTTTTCCCCAAAACAGAAAAGAATCATTTTTCAAAAACAATAGCCACCAGCCAAAGAGTGGGGTGGGTACTCCTTTTGGGAAAATGTCCTACCTCATCCACTTTGATACCCGGGAGGGAAGACCCAAAAGGGGGGGGGAACATCCAACTACAGGTTACTCAGAAGTGGGGACTAAATCACAAGGATCCCTTCCTTTCCCTTTGGGGCAACACCCATTCTTAGGACCTACAGGGAGAACAAGTGGAATATGGACAAAAAACCCAAAAAATTTTGACATCATCTTTTTGAGCACTTTGGTTTTGGCCTCCTCAAATTCCCTGGGGATTTTACAAAGGCAAGGGGCAGTTTCCGCATTCCATCGGCCCGCGGGTTTCGATTTCAACCC
>NC_051417.1:22559449-22561710 GCF_015228065.2 Penaeus monodon | reverse complement strand
CTGTTTATTGAATCAGTGTTTGGATCTGGTGAAAAGAAAAACACTTTAGTCATTTTAATAATTTTAAAAACATATCATGATAATATATATAACTTTTGAGTGTGCAGTCACGCCCAGCAAATGCATCGGCGGAGGTAGCCAGGGGCAAGTGTGGCCCACGGATTGCTCAGGCTAAACTCAAAGCGCATTGTCTTTGGTCTCTCCCTGCACAGTTAAACATCCATGATCACTCGTTCCAGGAGGGGTCACATCCTGAGGTCCTGAGGTAGGGGGAAATCTGACTCTTGTATATCCAGGATTTCCTTCAGGACGTGACCAGGATGGGGACAGATGGGTGTCCAGAGACACCAGTTCCCCATCCTCAGGCCCAGCATGAGGGCCAGACTATAAGAGTCCAGTTCTCGGGCATGGTGACCAAGCAGATGGTCAAGCCCACACAGCCACTTGGAGGAGAAGCACATGTCACGCATAGCCCCCGCCAGTCACAGAGCACACATTCCACCAGTCCAGACCCACGTTGTCATGCAGAAAGCCAAGTCTCCGCCAGCAGGGCTCTTGGACAGACCATGTATAGAGAAAAGTCACAACCTCCCACATAGTTGTCACTTAATGACACCAGATGGAGCAGGGAGATGACTGTGACCCCGCCTTTCATACACAATTCATTAACAGCAGGTGTGTGTCGTGCGAATATAACACAATCTGAGATGTGCCAGGCAACAAACATAGAATTTATCATGTGTGATTTCAATACTCGCCTTTCAGTATATGCACAACACCTTTGCACAATCACACAAAGGACATGCAATTCACTGGAACGCCTGAAGAGTATTACGGAGGACATGTCAGAGTCAGAAGGGTCTCATGTGAATTTGAACAAAATATTCAATGCTTCCCTGAAGCACAGGGGTATAAAGAGGTGAACCGTCCAGACCAACCTGGGGAACACGGGGTAGGAGGACACTAAGAATCACATCTACCAGCTTACAAGCCTGTGTCTAAGGTGGACCTAAGGACGTCCTCCTTAGATTAAAGTTGGTCATTAAAGAAACCAAGGTAAAGGAAGAACTCAGCAGGTGGCGACCAGAGCTCTAGTTAAGCCACGTCCAACACTAGGTACACCATTGCTGTAGCTTGGTTCCAATATCTCATCTTTAGGTGCTTATTCCATCATCCAGCCCTGTCTTCACAGCAAAGAACACAACAGAAGCCAAAACCAGGTCCTACCACTTCCTCCAAGTGGATCATGAGCTAGTGAACAACAATGGACACAGTAGCAGGATGCCTTGTCTTGAACCGAGGTTATGGGATATATTCTCCAGATTCTGAAAAGTCCAGGGCATTTTACATAGAGGATCAGCTACTGAGAAAAAGTGCAGTAGAAGCAGCACGAACATCAGGCTTCTACAACGCCTGTTTTTGGTAACCAGAGCAAATGTAGGTTACTAACCCATGTTAGATCTTTCTGCCCTAAACAGATACGTCCACACCACATAATTCAGAATGGAACAGGAAAGGACAGTAATGTCAGCTATACGAAAGGTTTCCTTCATTAGTTTCCTTCTACCTCAAGGATGCTAACTTCCAGGTGCTGACACATGAAGCCAGCCACAAGTACCTCAGGTTCACCTGGAAGAACCAACCTTTTCAGTTTTGGGCCACGGTTTGGTCTTTCCACAGCTTCACAGGTCTTTACAAGAATGACGGGTCTGGTTTCAGCGGCTTTATATCGCCAGGGAATTCGTCTCCTCAGATACTTAGATGACTGGCTCATTCTAACAAGAGAAAGCTCTCAAGGTAGTAAATGTTCTCAGCAACCTGTGCCCCACACTGGGGAAATAATAAACTGGGAAAAACCTTAAAAAACCCCCAACTCATATAAAACCTCTTTGGGGATGGACATTCATTCTCCTCCTCTTAAGTTTTCCCAACACAGAAAAGAATCATTTCTCAGCAACAATAGTCCACCAGCCAAAGAGTGGATGATACTCTTTGGTAACATGTCCTCCCTCATCCACTTGATCCCAGGAGCAAGACAAAGGGTGAGGAACATCCAACTACAGCTTACTCAGAAGTGGGACTAAGTCACAAGGATACATTCCTTTACCTTGGGACAACACTATTCTTCAGGACCTACAGGGATGAACAAGTGGAATATGGACAAAACACGAAAGATTCTTGCACATCATCTTTAGAGCACTTGTTAGGCCTCCTCCACTTCATGGGGATTTTACAAGGCAAGACAGTTGCTGCATTCTCAT
>NC_051417.1:22555552-22556164 GCF_015228065.2 Penaeus monodon | reverse complement strand
GTCATTAGTGTGTAGTATGTGCATTGCATATGTGAATTTATTTTTCGTACTCATGATTTAGTGGAAAAGAATGCATTAGTAGTATGAAATAATGAAGTGCGGTTTCAAAATGGCCGCTAGAATTTGGTAAAGATTTGTTTCCATCGTGCAGTGGTTGCTATGCGACAAAGGTCAGAATGCGCGCGCAATGCAAGTATCGGAAAGTTTCGAGGGAAGCTAAAACCCCGAACTAAAAGTATAAGAAAAAGAAACAATATACATGAAAAAAAAACAATAGCAATAACGTAGCAGACTCGGCAGCTGTCTCACAATAGAAGCCTTTCATGGGCGTAGATAGACAGTGAATAAACGTAATGGGTCGGAGGCGGTCGACGAGATATGCATGTTCGTGTGCGTGTGACCTGGCGGCCGGTGTGATTTGGTTTCGCTGCAGAAAGAAACATGTGGATTTTGTTGGCGGATTTGAAAGAAAGTGAGAGACTCTGTTGAGTGAACTGTAAAAGGAAAATTATACTGAAGTGAGACCCACGATCAAAAATCTATCTACTGCGAAAGAGAGGAAGTTCTACTATATCTAAGGCTTCCAAGCGTCAAGAAAAGTACGATTTGCCA
>NC_051417.1:22553173-22553759 GCF_015228065.2 Penaeus monodon | reverse complement strand
CGCCCATTACTCGGATTCCACAGAGCGACGGAGTTCCCACACGCAGCGATTCCGGCCGGCGCGCGAGGCAAAAGGCTTTATCTTTTCGATCGACCAAAACGTTGCCGATCTTTGTTATTTTGCAGTTTTGCAAAGTTACTGTGTTCCTTAAACTCCGTTTTGGAAGGAATGAATTATACTATGGAAAATATTATGTATTACATTATGAATATTTGAGGCGTTCGTTAGGCCTACACCGAACCGAGCTATTTTTGTGTAACTGCACGTATTCCACACTCTAACCATAAGTAGATGTACAGGTTCAGGAGAGAAAGAGAGACGGAAAAAAAAACATCAGCTACTGACACCGGGCTTCAGCTACTGTTTAGTTTGGCTTCTCGTTCTCCTACACTCAGCTTGATTACAACTTTACTAGCTTCGTTTCCGGATTCCTGGACGCACACATGCTTTTTGCGACAAAGCTTGATGTGAATGTGGAGTGCTTTCCAGCTGCCGTGTCCTAAATTTAGAGGTAGAAAAAAGGTATATGAAACAGAACCAAGAATCCAGTCTTGCAGAACAGTGTGAGTGTGTGTATGTATGTATC
>NC_051417.1:22552335-22552758 GCF_015228065.2 Penaeus monodon | reverse complement strand
AAAATGGAATATGATTTCAGGCGTAATGGACAAAGGTACGAATGGGCGACACAAGAAGAATGATGATAAAGAGGGAGATAAACCTGATCTTTAAGATCTAAGAGACACTATTTTCAAGGAAGGTGATATGCAAAGAAATTCAATTCTACTTGTGAGATGGAGACGAAAACACGCAAGTCGACATAACACAATTTGGCACAAAAGGAGTAAAATACTGAATTTATATATATTTGCTATATATTCCCTTTATTCCATTTTCGAAATTAAACATGGGTTCTTCTGCGCCTGGATTTGCAATCTCATTCATTCCGTTGCATGCATACAGGTTGTTACAAATAGATACTATTACATATAAATACCATGTAGTATAGATAAATTCTGAAATGAGCAAGGTAGTGAGCAGGCAAATGGATATTTCTTATT
>NC_051417.1:22551121-22552074 GCF_015228065.2 Penaeus monodon | reverse complement strand
CTCATACACTGTAGGCCAGGACTGTCAAACTCATTTACCCCACATTCACTTCGTTATATATATACACAGTATGCGAGTCAGATAATCATGAGTCAACATAACGAAACGGCCATATGGTTGATGTAAAAACGTAGGAGGCTTTTCGCTCATCATAATAACAATAATAGAAAGAAACTGCAAAAGTGTAAGTGATAATCTTAAAAGACGAAGGACTGGCTAATTAATCATATAAAACTGTAGACTAAATAGCGAATGTGCCGCTGGTTTGACACCCCTGCTGTTGGCCCAATGGAAAATACATCCATAAGCAATACATAAATGGAAACCATTCTGAAGCAGTGAATCTGAAAACATTGGCCCTAAACCTCTATTTTCCGTGTGTAATTACCAAACGCATCGCTGAATCATTGAAAAAGTGGATGTACAGCAGAAGGCGTTTTTTTCACTTTTTTTGGATAGTCATGGGGGTGATATGTTTAGGTTGAAATTTTCCAAGATCACACCGATTGATTTTTTTTCTATTTATTTTTTCAATATCCTTTATTACTAATGGTATGTTTCTTGAATGAAATCATGAGAAATTGCAATTAAAACGACGAAAGGGCGCCGAGAAGGAAATACTTATACCAAACTAATATGACCTTTGCAGACACGAATATCTCGTAAACTTTTTTCCACACTTAATATCCAAACGCCTACAACACATGCAGTAATCAGCCAGTTCTACAAACATAATGATAACTTTTTCATACTAACATCAATACTTACCATTAAATGTTATGGGAACATCGTCACGCCTTACATCAGTAACTCTACCGCGGTTGTCCCACGTCGGCCATCACACATTGTGGCACTCCTCTCTGGCCATGCGTTTTGGTTGCAGTTTTATTTATTCTGCGATCTAGGTCTGGCGAGACGACACCGCCGTTGTGTGTGGTTTGTGTGTGTTTGAA
>NC_051417.1:22550925-22551017 GCF_015228065.2 Penaeus monodon | reverse complement strand
TACAGGAGATACCATATATAATCATATTCTAAATAGCATGATCAACACAAACATTAACAACACATAATAATGGTATAGTGGACAGCGGCCGG
>NC_051417.1:22550521-22550867 GCF_015228065.2 Penaeus monodon | reverse complement strand
CATGCAAGGCAGCCTATCTCTGCGTCCGATCTTAATCTCGAGGCTCAGTTGTCTCTCAGCACAGGTGGGCACACAAGTCACGTCTTTTCCATCCAGGGGCTAGAATCAGGGTGTGTGCTTTCAGGGACTCCCCCCCCCCCTCCCTCGTTAACTGTGACCATACTGATTTATTTAATTATCTTTCCATCTATTTGTGTTTCATATGTCTTACTTCCACCACCTTATTACTTATTTTCTCTTGTATTATTTTTGTATTGGTCAGTATGAATGATTACATTAAAAATGTTGATCACGAGTCCCTATCATCAATACCTATCATTTTCTAATTCAGAGTATTTATGTGTTA
>NC_051417.1:22549731-22550130 GCF_015228065.2 Penaeus monodon | reverse complement strand
TTTCTCATAATCCGAAAACCTTTGTACTGACAGATTCTAGACAGACATGAGAGGCATTGCGGCTGACTGGACATTTTAAAACCTAGGTTTGCAAATGATTAAATTGATCACTTCCCGTCCAATGTTGCCCTGTAGTGGATGTGAGGTTCCTCACTCTTTGCCACGAGGACCAAGACTAGACGAGGCCCCCTTAACAGCAGCAGCACCAATTCAGCACTACCTGTGCAGCTCTCACCTCAGCCATTTCCTTTATTATTCATTTTACTGTGCCTTTCTATCTTTCATTTTCTTTAAGTCCGTTTTTACGGCCTCCATTTTATTATTTCTATTATAAGTTATTTAAAAATATCCTTTTATTTTAATCTATTTGTTCAAAACATTTTTGCGACAAGAAGAGAG
>NC_051417.1:22548015-22549431 GCF_015228065.2 Penaeus monodon | reverse complement strand
TTCTCTTATTTACAGTTTTAAGAAGGTATGAAGAATTACAAATGAGAAAATAAATAAATTTTAAGTAATTTACATCGAAAGATTATGAACAAAGAAATAGAAAACAAAACAAGTCATAATGAGTGACGATTAATAATAATGTAATTTAACTGAAGTTAAACCTGAAAAATATAAAAGTTGCAAGACGCGTTGTAGGTGCACTACACCACGACATCTGACTGGCAGCAGTTTTACCTGAAGAGATATGCATGTTTAAAATTATTCTGTTCACTATACACTAAATTGGTGGAAAAACCAGTCATCTACTAGTGCTATACTGCGCCCAGTCTCGGGAAAGGAATAACTGGCAACTCAACCTGGGCCTCAGGAGTACTCCGATTCAAATACAATATACAACTTTATTTTTTCTTAATATCAGTTTTGCAACAATTTTGCCTGATTAGTTACTTTTTTTTCAAAAGTATCTTGGTGAATCGGATATTTTTAAGTCAAATGTGAGATGCAGTTTTCCTTTCCTGAGATTGAACAAAGTACAAGTAGCTGGCATTGGTCATGTTGGTAGCCATGGGTTCATGCTGCATTTCACGGTTTAGAATTCAGTAAAAAAAGTGAAAATTGGTCAACTTTAAGACTAAGACTTGAATGATTTTAAAGATTTTTTGATTGGAAACTAATCATTATACCCTTGGTCTGTCACAAATTTAAACCAAAGAGAAACAAATATCAGTGTAAAAGCAAAATCTACAGTTTGCATGACCTAACTATAGACAGGATTGCCTGTGACATTTCCACAAAACCGCTAGACATAATGGTAAAAGCTCCAAATTTTCCCGGTAAAAAAGGACTTTAAAATTTGCTAATTTTAGAGGAAACTTTCTAAATTTCCCCTCTAGATGTTAACACGAAAAGTCTAGATCTAGCGGGAAAATCGCCAGAATTGCAACAATGTATTTCAGGTCGTCATGGAACCTTCCAATGGGGAGGTAAACTGGTCAGGGGAAAAGGACACACGCACAAGGCACAACATAATCGCCTAATAATGACAGCGCACCATAGGCAACTTTCCCGGGAAACATTGCTATTTTAGATTTTCTTGCTGTTCATTAGGATTACCCAATGTTTTTTAAGAAATATAGGGAGAAATTTATGCATATTGTTTCCCAATGTCTTGCAGGGTTTTCTTTGAGTAAATTTTTGCCCGGGTTTTTTTTAATAGAAATTTGTTTAATAATAATAATAATATCATTACCCATTATTTTTAAACCCCCCCAAAAGGGTTAATGTCCAAAAATCTTTTGAGTTTTTCACTTTAAATTTTTAACAACCAGCTATTTAATTTAAAAAGGAATGGTTCAGCCCCCATTTAGTCCCGGGACACTTTTTAGTATAGTGTATTCTTTTCAGCGTCCACACATC
>NC_051417.1:22546884-22547956 GCF_015228065.2 Penaeus monodon | reverse complement strand
TTAAATGGGGTAAAACAGCAAATTATGAAAACAATAAAACTCCCTACCTGGTTTTTACCCGCTTTTCAAGGGCCAAATATTTAACCCCTTATTACCGCAAGAAGATTTTAATTTTCCAGAGAAATTAGGTGATGTTTCATTAGTGGGGTTTTGGTAACACGTGAAAAAAATACGCGGTTTTAAACCCAAGGCTATTTAAATTCCCACTTGGGTTTCTTGAAAAACACCGGGCTTTACAAAGCATATAGGACCAAAAAAAGATTTTTTAATACAGTTTACAACATCATTTCCCAGAAAAAAAACTGACCAAAACAGTTAGAGTATCAAATTTTTCATGACCGCCGATATCTGGGGTAGGCGGGCTATTTGAAAAAAGATAAAAATAATAAAAATTTAAAACAATAAAAAAATAAGTAAAAAATTTAAATTTGATTAAATGAAAAATTAAATAGAAATTTGCTTCGATACCTTCAGTAATATTTTATTCATCATTTTCTGGATCGACATTTAAAGGGTTTTTTCTTTCGGGACTTCCCCTCTGCAGGGTTTTGGGGAAAACTATTGTCCTGGGTTGAAGTGACGTTGAAAAAGGGGGTACCGGCAAAATGAATTACAAAGTACCCCAGAAAGTAAAAAAAACCCGGGAAAAAGTGAATCCTCTAGACTTAAATTTCGAGAGGTCAAAGGGGCCCGCAAACTTACTCGGGTTAAAGAGGATGGGAGGAATATAATACAATATATATTGATGGGATGTTTTTTTTAAAAAATTTAAAAAGTTCTTTATTTTTAGAATCATAACAGTGAAAGACTTTTTTTTTGAATTTCGTTTTTACCCGTCCCCAAAATTTTGAGTTGGAAAATAAAACAAATGAGGTTTGATCTGCGGGAAGCTTGAAAAAAGTAAAATATATAAAAGGGCCGCCGCCCCCTGCCCCGCAAACTCACCGAGGTTTCGGCCCCTTTTTTTCCATGTGAGGGGCCCACATTTGGAGCGGTTTGCCGCCGGGAGGCCCCTACACGAAAGCCTATATTTAATTTTAAAATATTGTTTTATTCTTTTGTGTAGGGGTCC
>NC_051417.1:22545388-22546774 GCF_015228065.2 Penaeus monodon | reverse complement strand
AGACCTTTTACTGTGTATTGAAATTTGTGAAATTTTTCCCGGGGGCTACAAAATGAAGATAATTTAAAAGAATATCCTTTTTGGCAGAAAATTTTCATAAAATTTAAGTCTCGTCCAATGATAAAAACTTTGACACGTTCGCGACGCATCGTCCCCACTTCAGACAAACCCTCCCCCGCTTTCTCCGATCCCCCTCCAGTGTGGTCGCGGCAAAATAGATCGCGGGACTGTTTTCATTTTTAATAGATATATTTGGGTCTTCCCTGACTCCCCACATAGCCCCCGTTTTGCCTGGGCTTTAAGGGTTGCGGTAAACAAAATGAACGCAGAAGCAAGGGGGGGGGCAAACGTTGAATATGATTAGCCCCAAAAAAAATTCCGCCACAGTTGCAAGTCGGGGTTTAAACAATAATCAAGAAATATTTTAAATTTTTCCCCCAAAAAAATAAACTATGGGGTTTTAGCATAAAAAAATTTCCCCCCCCCCCCTAAATCCTTTGTCCCAAAATCCCCTTAACTTCATGAATCTTTCCCAAACCTAATTTTTACTCTTGTTTGCGGGGCCCAAACAAACCAGCTTTCGGGAAAAAAGGTTGGCGAGTTGGTGTCCCTCCCGCAGCAGCCCTAGGGGAACGGGGGTATTTTCTTTGCGAGAAAAATTTTTCCCGCATGTACAGTACAAAGGGGCCGCCCTTTGGGTTTTTTCCATCTTATTTTTTTGTTGCATTCTGGATTTAAATTTGTACGGTCCTAGTGTTGGGGTTAGGTATTTTAGAAGTTATTGAAACAAGAATAACAGATAAAATTTAGTAATCATAAGGGGTAATAATGAGATACCGATAATAAATATGTAAGATAAAAAATATATAAATGATTAGATGCCCTAAAAATACTCAAAAAGCTGAAAAAAGGGCTTTCCCCATTGACGAAAATCCCCAATAAAATAGCGATTATGGAACGATACCCTGGAACGAAAAAACTAAGAGAGGAGGGGAAAGGCCCAGGTTTGCAGGCTGTATGGGTGTACAGCGTAGATGGGGGCGAATTTTTTTCCTTGGCGCAGTCTGAAGAAGAAATTAATGAGGGGGGAAAAAATGTAAAAACTTTCTTTTATTATTGAAAAAAGGGGGCCGGGAAAATATCCTTTAAATAAGACAGAATCATTTACAAATCTTTCTTGACCCCGGGTTAAAAAAATATGAATCTAGATACTTTTTTTAAAACCGGAAATCGTGTCAGTTGGGGTAATGAAACAAGTTAAGAAAGGATAGAAAAAATAATAACATTGTTCTCAGTCCAAAAGTATTTTCTCTTTTGTAAAGGCAAAATGGGTTTAATTTGATCTTTTAAAGGGGAAAACCCTTTAAGTAACGTTGGAAACTAGCA
>NC_051417.1:22544280-22545278 GCF_015228065.2 Penaeus monodon | reverse complement strand
GAGCAATATCCCTAATAAAAGGGAAAAAGGGGAAATAATAAAATTTGGACATGATTTTCCTAAACCCCCTTTGGATGTGAGAGCCAAAACCCTACAAGGGGCCCCCCTCCTCGCCGCCCCTTACTTTTTTTAAGCAACATTTCCCCCGGAAACTTAAATCATGACGCGCTGTTCGGGGCGCCTGGGCCCACCACCTTGGGCCGTCCCGCCTGTCACCCTTAAGGGGGTTTGGGTAAAGGGGTTACCTTTCCCTACGTCACCCTCTGGTGGGCATTTATCCCGATGGCACCCTTGTTGCCCACAACCGCCACCGCTGCCATTCCCAAAGTTTGTTGATGGTCCCCAGGGGTTTTCGGGTTGCCATTTGCCACCACCCCCTAACTACTATTTGCCGGGCCACTATCCCTACTGCTGCCAGCACCCTACCATTGCCTGTTCCACCAACGTTTTCTGCGCCATGCCACCCCCCCGGGAAACTACCCCCGCCGGACCCGGTTCCCAAAAGGGAAAATTTAAAAACCGAAAGTTTATTTATCTTTGTTATTTTTTATTATTTATTAAGTTTCTAAAAGTATTTTTTTGGGTATTAAAGGAAACTTAAAAAATTTAAAAACCACTCTTGCGAAAACGGGTCCTCCCCGACTATTGAATCATTCCCCCTACAATAAAGACTCATTTGGGGGGTTTTGGCCCCCGGAAAATTTTTTTCCAAAATCCCCCTTTGTTGATAAAAACCCGCTTTGAATTGCATTCCCCAACTCTCCCCGAATGAGTTAAAAGCAACCCCCAAAACACTAAACATCTCTTTTAAATATCAGCATCATCCCTTTAATCAAAAATTAAATTTACAGGAATTGGCCCCCGGTGGGTTTGACATTATTTTTTTTAAAAGAAGGGTTAAATAATTACTAAAATTAAGACGCAATGACAAATATTTTTAGGCTGGTTTTTTTAAAAAACGGGAAAATTTCATTTTTAAAAAGCGAATAGAGGTTATT
>NC_051417.1:22543867-22544199 GCF_015228065.2 Penaeus monodon | reverse complement strand
TCGGGATGTTTTTGCAAAAATTTTCACCCAAAAACACTTTTTGAAATTTTTAGAAACAAGCGCCTCGGGTATTTTTAAAAATCTGCAAAAATTCTTTAAACCATGTGTTTTTGGGAAAAAAAACCTAGAAATAAATTTGGTATGTCGCATTGTTTATAGCCAACTTTGATTTTTTCCTTCAATTTACTTTTTTTTCAGGGAAGAAGCAAAAATTAAAACTATTTTTAAAAAAAGTACGTTTTTCAATGCTTTAAGCGTAAAAAAAATTTACAAAAATTTCTGGAAATTTTAACATGGGAGGATTCTAAACCTGCCTCAACAAAAATTCAATT
>NC_051417.1:22543483-22543834 GCF_015228065.2 Penaeus monodon | reverse complement strand
CCCTCTTTTTAAACGAACGAAAAGGGAATTTAAACTACAAAAAAACATAAATAAATTTTCCGAAGGCCCTAAAAAGGGAAATTTGGGTTGTCTTTTTCTATGCAAAAAACCCGGGGACAAAGAAAAGAAACAGCTGGGACTATTATTCCAAACAAAGTTCATTTTTTAAAATATTGTAAATAATATTCATAAAAAACTTACAAAAATGGGTCCCAAAAAAAACTAACGGAATCCCCAAAGCTGTTCATGACTTAAAACTTACATTACGTAAAACGAAGGTTACACGCTTTAATTTTTCTAAATCCCTGTTGCCGAAGAAAAGCTGTGTGGGAGCAGTGGTTTTAAACCCTT
>NC_051417.1:22541921-22543184 GCF_015228065.2 Penaeus monodon | reverse complement strand
ACCAATGAAATATAGGTAGCATACCCTTATGGTTAAAAATTAATAATTTCTTTGTCCCTCCTGTGGAACTAAAATCGTTGCCCCCCGTTTCTTTTTCATCAGGTACTGCTCTAGTTTGGCTGAAAATAGAAAAAGCAACCCTTTTTTTAGGTATGGGAAACATAACTTTTTTTTCCTTGGGGCCCTTTTTTTTCATAAAGTAAAATTTCGAAAATTTTATCGTGAAAACGGGTAAAACAAAAGCCTTTAAAAAAGGGTTTTGGTTCCCTTTTTACAAAGTTAAATAATTTTATTTTAAAGGGGAATTGCATAATGTTGATAACACCATAGTATCGATAAACAAAATTAAAAAATCAGGGCCCCGAGGTATTCCTTTTTCATGATCTGGAATATGTATTAATGGGTCCATTTGTGAAAATATGCCCATCAATAAAATGTGGTGGGAACTAAAGAATTTCTTTTTAAAAAATTTCTGATGTTGTCTGGGTTGTATCAGTGCTATGAAAAATTCCCCATCACAATATTATAATACTTTGCTATTTGCAAAGGGCCCAATTTTTTTATGTAACCGTTAGATCAATTTTACGTAACTAATCTTGAAAATGGGAGTATTGATATTATAAAACTTGAATCAATTTAAACCATACAAACCCTTAAACTAAAAAAGCCCTACCTCCCCAAAATTTTCCTGAAAACCGTAAAAATCCTCCTGTGCCCACCCTCGAATTTAAAAAATAATTTCTTGAAAAAATTAATGGGGCCCTCATTCCTCACGTGATAATAAAATCCCAATATAAGTTTAAAACACATTTTCCATAACATCCCCTTTTTAAATTTAACAAAAAAATATGACTTATACAAACCCGAAAAAAAATTTAAAAGGCATTTTAAAGCTTAGAACTAACATTGGGATCCCCCTAGGTTTCCCTTTTTTTGCAATTTTTGCATAAAGGCATATCAAGTTTTTCCAACAAAAAACATTCAACATTGTCATAAATTTTTGATTGGGGACAACCAACAGACGATTAAAAGAGGCAATCTTATAAAAAAAACTGAAGTCTTTAAATTATAATATAAAAAATTAAGACATGTTACAATTGTGTATGATCAATGTAATGTACAACCAAATTTCCAGAAAATTTCCCCCCGTTAAAAACCTTTTTGTAAACCTGCGAAAACGTAAACCCCTTTTTGTACCATCTCTTATGGGAAAATTAAGGGTTTTATGATAACAAATTTTTAAAATACCAAAGGGGAAAAGGG
>NC_051417.1:22541527-22541877 GCF_015228065.2 Penaeus monodon | reverse complement strand
TGCCCCAAGCCCTTCCCCTTTTTAAATTCTTCAGGGCCCCCGGGATATTCGTTTTATTATATTTTCTCTTCCCCGAGCGTAGACCCTTCCAAATTTGCGCCTGAGGGTTTTGGACTTTAAGGGAAAAAAATTTCCCGAAGAAATGATAAACAAATTTATCAAAAAAAAACCAAAAATTTAAAAAAACAAATCCCCCCTTCGGGCTGTCCCGGGAAATATTATCTTCAATTTATCTAAATGAGCTCTTAAGTGGGTTTTGGATAAAAATTGCCAGGAAATTTTAATTTTTTTTTAATATTTAGCGTTCGTTTTGTATGTTATATATAAGGATAATCCGATCTGCGAACTCG
>NC_051417.1:22540435-22540500 GCF_015228065.2 Penaeus monodon | reverse complement strand
ATTTCATCATAATATTTTGGGAAAAATACATAATATGAAATGTATATTTATAATGTTTTCTTAAA
>NC_051417.1:22539978-22540047 GCF_015228065.2 Penaeus monodon | reverse complement strand
GGTAAAATATGCGTTTTTTAAAAATCCATCCATACATGCTGCATGAAGGGATCCCCTCCCTTTCCCTCC
>NC_051417.1:22538728-22539823 GCF_015228065.2 Penaeus monodon | reverse complement strand
CAAAAAACACCCAATTTTTTAAAATATGTGTGATAATTATTTTGTTTGAAATTAAAATGGATATATTCTGGGTTTGTAAAAAGAAAAATAAAACAACTTTAAGCTCTAACGGTTTTTTCCCTTTTGTAAAATGCTAATGCGTAATCTCAAGATATACAGGGGACCCCGAAGTGGTCGTTTCCGAAAAAGGGTCAACCCTTCCCCAAACAACAAACGTGTAAAGAGCATGTGTAAGGGTTTTAAGTCAAAAAAAAATTTGCTCTTTAAAAATTTAATTTTAACCCAAATAAACCCAAAAGCAAGCCCAAGGATCGCTATTTTGTTGTCAGACAATTTTGATGATGAATTTCTTTTCACTATTACATTATCCAAAAAAGGTTTTATCTTTATCATTCGTGTTAATTCATGCATCAAATCTAAAAGAAATGCTCGCCTTTTCTGGGAAAAATTTCCCAAATTTTATCCAAAAAAAAGTTTCTCAACTATATCTTCCCATAAAATTTAAAACCAAAAAACTTCCCTTTTCCAAAGAATAAAAACAACTGGGTAAAACAAATTGTAGTGTCCAACAAAAAATCATATTCTATCGCGGTCGGACAATAAATAACTGCACCTTTGTCCTGTCTAGTCGCATATGAGGTTAAAGTATACAAGTCAAGCAGGAGAAATTGTAAAAGTGGGATGGAAATACTGTACATGTCCTTGGTCCTTAGCACGTGCGTGAGGGGTCGCCCACCCAGAGACCATATTGCCTTCAAAACGCCTATCTGATACGCGAACCAGCAGTGATAAAGGGGACTTCGCGGGTTTTACCGGGGTTTTTTAAAAAAAGACACGGTTCCCTGTGAGAAGAAAGTACAGTTTTCTGTTATTAGTCTAGTGGAATTAATATCTGATCTATTCTTAAAAAAAGTCTTCTGTTTGCAAATTTCGTTAATATGTTCATGGCGTGAGTGCCACTAATCACAAAATTAAGAATTATGCCGGTCGAGAGCAAATGAAGAATTAGAAGCAATTTTTTTAGTTTAAAATTTTTAAATTTTTATATATCTGGAAATTTGGAGGGTTTACAACCAACCCCCAATTTTGGGGAAG
>NC_051417.1:22538302-22538630 GCF_015228065.2 Penaeus monodon | reverse complement strand
CTAAAAAAGGGGGGTGACACTTATGGGGGGGAGGGATTTCGAAAAATAACGGTATTACACGGGAGGGTACAATATACAATACAATATTCACTCGCTTCCAGGTTATATAGGAGGCTTCGTCCCCCCCCCCCTTTTTTTTGGGGGGGGGGGGGCCGCCCCCCCCCCCCGCCTGGTCCACAAATTCTTCATTTCGAGTTCCGGAAAGGGTAAAGCCCCGGGGAAGCAAAATAACCCGACGCGTGTTTTGGGTGTTTTAGGGGTTTCGCCCCTTTAAAACCCCCTTTTTTTAAGCCCCCTTGACTCAAGCCTGGTCAACAAAATCTTCACC
>NC_051417.1:22537257-22538161 GCF_015228065.2 Penaeus monodon | reverse complement strand
TTCAAACGTTTTTAACCCTTTTTCGAAGAAAAGGGTATAGGCCCCCCCCCAAAACTTTCATAGGGCTGTTTTTCTATACTTGGGGAACTTGATTTTTTTTTTTTTCGGTGTTAAGTATCATTTCCAATAATACCATATATCTATTGTAATTGATTTTCATATTTGATGTGGAAATGCATCTTAGCAACTATAAACGATGATTAAAAAGGAAAAAGGTTTTTCTTGGTATTTACAATACAGTCTGTTCACGTGACAACAGAACCTGCATGTGACCGCGGTACTGCACATTTCTTCTTCATTTCAAATGTTTCTTTCTTTATTCATATCGGGACGTAGCCAGATATTTCCTGATGCAGAATACTCAATAATTTTAAGTCATGTACATTTCACTGTTATGCTGGAAACATTTGGGGTCCGAATCACTCGAATTAAAAGCTTCGAAAATCCCGAAAATTCTAAAACTCCCCCAAAACCACACATAAATTCCCGTGAAACAGGGTTTTGACAACTTAAATTTTCTCTTCCCTCGTGCGACAGGGCCCCGGGGCCCAAAATTTTGGGCCCGAGGTTTCGGACTAAGGGAAAAAAATATTTCCCGAAAAATGAGAAAAAATCATCAAACAAACCAACTTAAAAAAACCAAAACATACTACTGGGCTGTCGATAAAGGGGCCCTCTTTTTCTAGTAACTTTTAGGGGGTGGCCAAAAAGAGTAATAGTAAAAGGCTAATTTTAGGGAAAAAATAGGTTGAGATGCTAGCCCTAAATTATAAAGGGGAAAATGGTTTTGTTGGTGAAAATTGGGAATGAAAAATCAAAAATGTTTTTAAAAGCCAAAAAAAAAAAATGCAGGTGAAATTTTATGACAATGATAAAAAAGAAAATATTATATGTTTAAATTTAA
>NC_051417.1:22536061-22537174 GCF_015228065.2 Penaeus monodon | reverse complement strand
TGCATTAAAAGATGCACACTGTTCCTAGGTCAGTCGTGGATATCAACTGAAATATCTTTTACAATCTCAGTAAGGGGAAGACCCTTTTTCCTTCCCCCCCCGGGTGGCTTGGAGAACAACATTAAAATTTTTTAAAAACGCTTTTCAGAAATTTTTAGTTTTTTTCTACTATTCCCGGTTAATTCCTTACCCGTTTTCAGTTGCATTTTGGGATTTTTATGTAATTAATGAACAATTATTATCCTGTATCAATCTTCACATTGCCCTACTTTCTTAAAAAAACTAAATTTTTTTTTTTTTAATGGCAATAGAGTTTTGGAAAAATCCCTAATCTACATTAAAAAATTACATTTTTTAGGGGTTGCCGTATTTGATCTTTTTAGTAAAGAACTATATTTAAATTTATAAATAGATATTCAGGCATATCTAATTTTGGTACAGCCATCATTTTATTAGGTAACCCCTCATTCACTGTACTTCGACAATGTAAATAATTCAGACTGCAGTAACTGATGTATCATGAGACTATATCAAATTAAAACTCGTTTAGTTTTTCTTTTGGCAAAAGGGGGAGGGGGGAGAACCCGCGAGGGGGGAAGAGGGTAGACGCTAATGGCTCCCTATCTTGCTGTAGAGTCAAGACCTCTCATCCAGAAAGACTTTTGTGCACCGGCTCCTCTCGCCTCCTTAGCGCTCGTTAAGGCTCGGGTATCCGTTCAGGAAACAAACTTACCATTAGTGAGTTTGCTATTCTTGCTAATGTACGAGGTTTGAAATTGTTGATTATATAAGTATTTTATCTGTGGTTGTCGAGGTTTTTAGAAATTTGGAAAAGGGGGCCCGAGGTATATCTTGATTTAAAAAAGGGGCCAAACATGTACAACAAAAGCAATTGGGTCTTTCTCTTTCCCTTCCCCAAAACGCCCGAAGAATTAAAAGAGGCTGACGCTGAAAACGTTGCAAACAAGAAACAGTTCTTGACTTTTTAAGAGTAAACATTCTGATGGCGTGATTAGATGGCATTCACACCACACTCATTAATGTCTCCAAGATACTTCATCTTGTGGTAATGGGGATATTAAATTTTCAGATAAAAATTTTATCGACATATCC
>NC_051417.1:22535396-22535749 GCF_015228065.2 Penaeus monodon | reverse complement strand
TAGGGTTTAATAATATTCTTAATTTTATCCAGCTACTTTCCTTTTTTACTTTCACACACAAATATATTCATGTGTCTATAACCTTATATATACACACCCACGAATCACATCGCCTCTGCTAAGTTTTTACGGGGTTTTGGGGGTAAAACTTATTTCTCACCCATCTACAGTTTTTAAGGGTGTTGGGTTGAAAGGGAACCACCTTTAATTTAAACGTGGTTCTGTTTGGGGAAAATAAAATTTATGCGGAAAGGGGATTGTCGGGTTTTGGGAGTTTTTTTTTTCTTTCTCTCCCCATTTTTTTTTTGTGGGCGGGCCATATGTAATTTAAAACTTTTATGAACAGAAGGTAC
>NC_051417.1:22534471-22535221 GCF_015228065.2 Penaeus monodon | reverse complement strand
CATGACTAAGATAAAAAAATAAAACCAAGAACCAATGCTTTCCTAACACAGAACTCTCCCCCACCCGTAGTTCTCTACGATCACCCCGTGATATCCATACAAAACCCCCCTCTTTAACAGGTTGGGATTGTCGGATAAAAAGGGTAATTTTTCCGCTTGGGCTGACCTTGCCCCCGGGCCTACACGGTTCCCCGAATGATTGTTTTAAAACTGGGTCCATTTTAACACTCAAGGTCCCTTTTAACCCAATTTTGAAGAATTATAAGATGGAAGTGAAACGAAAAATTACATACGCAATTTGGGGTAGACATAATAACCATGGGGGCCCAATTTTTGCGTGTTTCAGCCCAAAAGGGGTTTTTGGGCTTACAAAACATTCTATATAATGAAAACTGACACGGAAATCCCCCTGTTATCCTTTTAAAAATTTTGCTCTCCTGTTCCTAAAGTCGCCTGAAAAACAAAGTGAAGAAGGAAAATTTCGACGCCCCTACTATGTGTTACCAGGCTAGTCCAAGGACGGTCATGGTGCTTCTCTGTACTTGGGGGAAGTGTTCAATAAAATCGATGAGAGACACCTATGGCAAGGAAATCTATGTCCGAGTACATGTTTGTCTGTGAAACGTTTTGAGACTTTTTTTTTGTAGATAAAGAAATTAACGATTGAGTCCTTCGATTTTTTTTTGTAGGCCGTACTTTTCTGAAAGGAGAATGTAAAACAGTATACATAAATTCTTGCCAAGATTATTT
>NC_051417.1:22532874-22533049 GCF_015228065.2 Penaeus monodon | reverse complement strand
TAATCGCGCCTGCACGGACATGCGCAACAGCAAGCACAGTCATCACCGTCATGAAATCTCGCCCCAACAGCGTGAGTGAGGAGCCGCCTGTGAGGCCGAGTGCGTCGTTCCTGCGCCGAGCTCTGCGTTGGCGTCACGCGCTGCCAGGTGATGTCGAGAACGTCTTTCAATTATG
>NC_051417.1:22531305-22531578 GCF_015228065.2 Penaeus monodon | reverse complement strand
TGTCTGTCTATATTTATTAGAAAATCTCAACTACATAAAACAACTCGGGAATAAGACCAACTAGGGTTATCAATACGATAAAACCAAAGGTAACTTTAGCTCGCGTCGTCCCCGCCCAGCTGCCACAATCGCGAACGACTAACAACGGCCTGTACTCTGTGTCCGTCTTCTCTCACGTGTTAGTCTCACCGAGCAGAAGTGATCAATTTTGCGGTTGTATAAAAATAGTGTGAACTTTGGACTAGAAACTGCTGGACCTCCGTGCCTTCCCCT
>NC_051417.1:22530745-22531205 GCF_015228065.2 Penaeus monodon | reverse complement strand
CGCAAGATTTTACTGAAATATAAGAAATAGTATTAGAGAGAATGTTTTAGAAGATATTAGAAATAATCCAATTTTGTGTCTGAGCCAGAAGTGTGAATTAGCTCAAAATATAATAGATGTGTAATTTATTTAACTCTAGGTTCAGTAATGAGTTTGGATAACAAGCACAGTACTTTGATGAAAGTTATTTTTGTCATGTTTTCAAAGTATATTTCTCCATTGTACCTGGATTTGTAAGCTTTCATAATATGAAATAAAATCAAATAGCTTGTTGAATTAAGATGTTGAATTTACTGTACATTAGGTACCATTGTTGACTCTCATAAGATTGCAACAAATAAAGGATTATTAATTTAATGTATGTGCTGGAAGAGATCTGTTTAGTTTTCACTTTTTTCAAGAAAAACATACTATAGAAACTAATGACAATGTTCTTTTCTTATCCTTTCCATCATACATA
>NC_051417.1:22520606-22522873 GCF_015228065.2 Penaeus monodon | reverse complement strand
CTGTTTATTGAATCAGTGTTTGGATCTGGTGAAAAGAAAACACTTTAGTCATTTTAATAATTTAAAAACATATCATGATAATATATATAACTTTTGAGTGTGCAGTCACGCCCAGCAAATGCATCGGCGGAGGTAGCCAGGGGCAAGTGTGGCCCACGGATTGCTCAGGCTAAACTCAAAGCGCATTGTCTTTGGTCTCTCCCTGCACAGTTAAACATCCATGATCACTCGTTCCAGGAGGGGTCACATCCTGAGGTCCTGAGGTAGGGGGAAATCTGACTCTTGTATATCCAGGATTTCCTTCAGGACGTGACCAGGATGGGGACAGATGGGTGTCCAGAGACACCAGTTCCCCATCCTCAGGCCCAGCATGAGGGCCAGACTATAAGAGTCCAGTTCTCGGGCATGGTGACCAAGCAGATGGTCAAGCCCACACAGCCACTTGGAGGAGAAGCACATGTCACGCATAGCCCCCGCCAGTTCACAGAGCACACATTCCACCAGTCCCAGACCCACGTTGTCATGCAGAAAGCCAAGTCTCCGCCAGCAGGGCTCTTGGACAGACCATGTATAGAGAAAAGTCACAACCTCCCACATAGTTGTCACTTAATGACACCAGATGTGAGCAGGGAGATGACTGTGACACAGCCTTTCATACACAATTCAGTAACAGCAGGTGTGTGTCGTGCGAATATAACACAATCTGAGATGTGCCAGGCAACAAACATAGAATTTATCATGTGTGATTTCAATACTCGCCTTTCAGTATATGCACAACACCTTTGCACAATCACACAAAGGACATGCAATTCACTGGAACGCCTGAAGAGTATTACGGAGGGACATGTCAGAGTCAGAAGGGTCTCATGTGAATTTGAACAAAATATTCAATGCTTCCCTGAAGCACAGGGGTATAAAGAGGTGAACCGTCCAGACCAACCTGGGGAACACGGGGTAGGAGGACACTAAGAATCACATCTACCAGCTTACAAGCCTGTGTCTAAGGTGGACCTAAGGACGTCCTCCTTAGATTAAAGTTTGGTCATTAAAGAAACCAAGGTAAAGGAAGAACTCAGCAGGTGGCGACCAGAGCTCTAGTTAAGCCACGTCCAACACTAGGTACACCATTGCTGTAGCTTGGTTCCAATATCTCATCTTTAGGTGCTTATTCCATCATCCAGCCCTGTCTTCACAGCAAAGAACACAACAGAAGCCAAAACCAGGTCCTACCACTTCCTCCAAGTGGATCATGAGCTAGTGAACAACAATGGACACAGTAGCAGGATGCCTTGTCTTGAACCGAGGTTATGGGATATATTCTCCAGATTCTGAAAAGTCCATGGCATTTTACATAGAGGATCAGCTACTGAGAAAAAGTGCAGTAGAAGCAGCACGAACATCAGGCTTCTACAACCGCCTGTTTTTGGTAACCAGAGCAAATGTAGGTTACTAACCCATGTTAGATCTTTCTGCCCTAACAGATACGTCCACACCACATAATTCAGAATGGAACAGGAGGACAGTAATGTCAGCTATACGAAAGGTTTCCTTCATTAGTTTCCTTCTACCTCAAGGATGCTAACTTCCAGGTGCTGACACATGAAGCCAGCCACAAGTACCTCAGGTTCACCTGGAAGAACCAACCTTTTCAGTTTTGGGCCCACGGTTTTGGTCTTTCCACAGCTTCACAGGTCTTTACAAGAATGACGGGTCTGGTTTCAGCGGCTTTATATCGCCAGGGAATTCGTCTCCTCAGATACTTAGATGACTGGCTCATTCTAACAAGAGAAAGCTCTCAAGGTAGTAAATGTTCTCAGCAACCTGTGCTCCACACTGGGGAAATAATAAACTGGGAAAAACCTTAAATAACCCCAACTCATATAAAAACCTCTTTGGGGATGGACATTCATTCTCCTCCTCTTAAGGTTTTCCCAACACAGAAAAGAATCATTTCTCAGCAACAATAGTCCACCAGCCAAAGAGTGGATGATACTCTTTGGTAACATGTCCTCCCTCATCCACTTGATACCAGGAGCAAGACAAAGGGTGAGGAACATCCAACTACAGCTTACTCAGAAGTGGGACTAAGTCACAAGGATACATTCCTTTACCTTGGGACAACACTATTCTTCAGGACCTACAGGGATGAACAAGTGGAATATGGACAAAACACGAAAGATTCTTGCACATCATCTTTAGAGCACTTTGTTTAGGCCTCCTCCACTTCATGGGGATTTTACAAGGCAAGACAGTTGCTGCATTCTCAT
>NC_051417.1:22516581-22517189 GCF_015228065.2 Penaeus monodon | reverse complement strand
GAATTTATTTTTCGTACTCATGATTTAGTGGAAAAGAATGCATTAGTAGTATGAAATAATGAAGTGCGGTTTCAAAATGGCCGCTAGAATTTGGTAAAGATTTGTTTCCATCGTGCAGTGGTTGCTATGCGACAAAGGTCAGAATGCGCGCGCAATGCAAGTATCGGAAAGTTTCGAGGGGAAGCTAAAACCCCGAACTAAAAGTATAAGAAAAAGAAACAATATACATGAAAAAAAACAATAGCAATAACGTAGCAGACTCGGCAGCTGTCTCACAATAGAAGCCTTTCATGGGCGTAGATAGACAGTGAATAAACGTAATGGGTCGGAGGCGGTCGACGAGATATTGCATGTTTCGTGTGCGTGTGACCTGGCGGCCGGTGTGATTTGGTTTCGCTGCAGAAAGAAACATGTGGATTTTGTTGGCGGATTTGAAAGAAAGTGAGAGACTCTGTTGAGTGAACTGTAAAAGGAAAATTATACTGAAGTGAGACTCCACGATCAAAAATCTTATCTACTGCGAAAGAGAGGTAAGTTCTACTATATCTAAGGCTTCCAAGCGTCAAGAAAAGTACGATTTGCCAGACCCATGCACGGCGAACACGAGG
>NC_051417.1:22514490-22515094 GCF_015228065.2 Penaeus monodon | reverse complement strand
CATACGAGTAAAAACAACGCCCATTACTCGGATTCCACAGAGCGACGGAGTTCCCACACGCAGCGATTCCGGCCGGCGCGCGAGGCAAAAGGCTTTATCTTTTCGATCGACCAAACGTTGCCGATTCTTTGTTATTTTGCAGTTTTGCAAAGTTACTGTGTTCCTTAAACTCCGTTTTGGAAGGAATGAATTATACTATGGAAATATATTATGTATTACATTATGAATATTTGAGGCGTTCGTTAGGCCTACACCGAACCGAGCTATTTTTGTGTAACTGCACGTATTCCACACTCTAACCATAAGTAGATGTACAGGTTCAGGAGAGAAAGAGAGACGGAAAAAAAACATCAGCTACTGACACCGGGCTTCAGCTACTGTTTAGTTTGGCTTCTCGTTCTCCTACACTCAGCTTGATTACAACTTTACTAGCTTCGTTTCCGGATTCCTGGACGCACACATGCTTTTTGCGACAAAGCTTGATGTGAATGTGGAGTGCTTTCCAGCTGCCGTGTCCTAAATTTTAGAGGTAGAAAAAAGGTATATGAAAACAGAACCAAGAATCCAGTCTTGCAGAACAGTGTGAGTGTGTGTATGTATGTAT
>NC_051417.1:22514341-22514408 GCF_015228065.2 Penaeus monodon | reverse complement strand
ATACTAGTAGAACCGAACGAAAAAAGTGCTTCTCATCTCCTCTCTCCCTTTTTCACCCTCCTCCTCC
>NC_051417.1:22513784-22514210 GCF_015228065.2 Penaeus monodon | reverse complement strand
AAAATGGAATATGATTTCAGGCGTAATGGACAAAGGTACGAATGGGCGACACAAGAAGAATGATGATAAAGAGGGAGATAAACCTGATCTTTAAGATCTAAGAGACACTATTTTCAAGGAAGGTGATATGCAAAGAAATTCAATTCTACTTGTGAGATGGAGACGAAAACACGCAAGTCGACAATAACACAATTTGGCACAAAAGGAGTAAAAATACTGAATTTATATATATTTGCTATATATTCCCTTTATTCCATTTTCGAAATTAAACATGGGTTCTTCTGCGCCTGGATTTGCAATCTCATTCATTCCGTTGCATGCATACAGGTTGTTACAAATAGATACATATTACATATAAATACCATGTAGTATAGATAAATTCTGAAATGAGCAAGGTAGTGAGCAGGCAAATGGATATTTCTTATT
>NC_051417.1:22512590-22513514 GCF_015228065.2 Penaeus monodon | reverse complement strand
GGCCAGGACTGTCAAACTCATTTACCCCACATTTCACCTTCGTTTATATATATACACAGTATGCGAGTCAGATAATCATGAGTCAACATAACGAAACGGCCATATGGTTGATGTAAAAACGTAGGAGGCTTTTCGCTCATCATAATAACAATAATAGAAAGAAACTGCAAAAGTGTAAGTGATAATCTTAAAAGACGAAGGACTGGCTTAATTAATCATATAAAACTGTAAGACTTAAATAGCGAATGTGCCGCGTGTTTGACACCCCTGCTGTTGGCCCAATGGAAAATACATCCATAAGCAATACATAAATGGAAACCCAATTCTGAAAGCAGTGAATCTGAAAACATTGGCCCTAAACCTCTATTTTCCGTGTTGTAATTACCAAACGCATCGCTGAATCATTGAAAAAAGTGGATGTACAGCAGAAGGCGTTTTTTTCACTTTTTTTGGATAGTCATGGGGGTGATATGTTTAGGTTGAAATTTTCCAAGATCACACCGATTGATTTTTTTTTCTATTTATTTTTCAATATCCTTTATTACTAATGGTATGTTTCTTGAATGAAATCATGAGAAATTGCAATTAAAACGACGAAAGGGCGCCGAGAAGGAAATACTTATACCAAACTAATATGACCTTTGCAGACACGAATATCTCGTAAACTTTTTTCCACACTTAATATCCAAACGCCTACAACACATGCAGTAATCAGCCAGTTCTACAAACATAATGATAACTTTTTCATACTAACATCAATACTTACCATTAAATGTTATGGGAACATCGTCACGCCTTACATTCAGTAACTCTACCGCGGTGTCCCACGTCGGCCATCACACATTGTGGCACTCCTCTCTGGCCATGCGTTTTGGTTGCAGTTTTATTTATTCTGCGATCTAGGTCTGGCGAGACGACACCGCC
>NC_051417.1:22511963-22512458 GCF_015228065.2 Penaeus monodon | reverse complement strand
TACAGGAGATACCCATATATAATCATATTCTAAATAGCATGATCAACACAACATTAACAACACATAATAATGGTATAGTGGACAGCGGCCGGCAGACAGATAGCTGCAGACATATAGACATCGGCCAGCGAGCAGAAAGCGGCCAGCCAGCATGCAAGGCAGCCTATCTCTGCGTCCGATCTTAATCTCGAGGCTCAGTTGTCTCTCAGCACAGGTGGGCACACAAGTCACGTCTCTTCTGTCCAGGGGCTAGACTCAGGGTGTGTGTTTTCAGGGACTCCCCCCCCCCCTCCCTCGTTAACTGTGACCATTACTGATTTATTTAATTATCTTTCCATCTATTTGTGTTTCATATGTCTTACTTCCACCACCTTATTACTTATTTTCTCTGTATTATTTTTGTATTGGTCAGTATGAATGATTACATTAAAATGTTGATCACGAGTCCCTATCATCAATACCCATCATTTTCTAATTCAGAGTACTTAAATGTTA
>NC_051417.1:22511163-22511579 GCF_015228065.2 Penaeus monodon | reverse complement strand
CTAAGTTGAATTTTCTCATAATCCGAAAACCTTTGTCCTGACAGATTTCTAGACAGACATGAGAGGCATTGCGGCTGACTGGACATTTTAAAACCTAGGTTTGCAAATGATTAAATTGATCACTTCCCGTCCAATGTTGCCCTGTAGTGGATGTGAGGTTCCTCCACTCTTTGCCACGAGGACCAAGACTAGACGAGGCCCCCTTAACAGCAGCAGCACCAATTCAGCACTACCTGTGCAGCTCTCACCTCAGCCATTTCCTTTATTTATTCATTTTACTGTGCCTTTCTATCTTTCATTTTCTTTAAGTCCGTTTTTACGGCCTCCATTTTATTATTTCTATTATAAGTTATTTAAAAATATCCTTTTATTTTTAATCTATTTTGTTCAAAACATTTTTGCGACAAGAAAGAGAG
>NC_051417.1:22509647-22510862 GCF_015228065.2 Penaeus monodon | reverse complement strand
TTCTCTTATTTACAGTTTTAAGAAGGTATGAAGAATTACAAATGAGAAAATAAATAAATTTTAAGTAATTTACATCGAAAGATTATGAACAAAGAAATAGAAAACAAAACAAGTCATAATGAGTGACGATTAATAAGTAATTATTAACTTGAAGTTAAACCTGAAAAATATAAAAGTTGCAAGACGCGTTGTAGGTGCACTACACCACGACATCTGACGGCAGCAGTTTTACCTGAAGAGATTATGCATGTTTAAAATTATTCTGTTCACTATACACTAAATTGGTGGAAAAACCAGTCATCTACTAGTGCTATACTGCGCCCAGTCTCGGGAAAGGAATAACTGGCAACTCAACCTGGGCTCAGGAGTACTCCGATTCAAATACAATATACAACTTTATTTTTTCTTAATATCAGTTTTGCAACAATTTTGCCTGACTTAGCTTACTTTTTTTTCAAAAGTATCTTGGTGAATCGGATTATTTTTAAGTCAAATGTGAGATGCAGTTTTTCCTTTCCTGAGATTGAACAAAGTACAAGTAGCTGGCATTGGTCATGTTGGTAGCCATGGGTTCATGCTGCATTCACGGTTTAGAATTTCAGTAAAATAAAGTGAAAATTTGGTCAACTTTAAGACTAAGACTTGAATGATTTTAAAGATTTTTTGATTGGAAACTAATCATTATACCCTTGGTCTGTCACAAATTTAAACCAAAGAGAAACAAATATCAGTGTAAAGCAAAATCTACAGTTTGCATGACCTAACTATAGACAGGATTGCCTGTGACATTTCCACAAAACCGCTAGACATAATGGTAAAAGCTCCTAATTTTCCCGGTAAAAAAGGACTTTAAAATTTGCTAATTTTAGAGGAAACTTTCTAAATTTCCCCTCTAGATGTTAACACGAAAAGTCTAGATCTAGCGGGAAAATCGCCAGAATTGCAACAATGTATTTCAGGTCGTCATGGAACCCTTCCAATGGGCAGGTAAACTGGTCAGGGAAACGGACACACGCACAAGGCACAACATAATCGCCTAATAATGACAGCGCACCATAGGCAACTCTTCCCGGGTAACATTGCTATTTCTAGACTTTCTTGCTGTTCATATATGATTACCCAATGTTTCTAAGTAATATATGAGAAATTTATCGCATATATGATTCTCACTGTCATTGTCATGGTTCATTCGATGTGATATTTGACCGTTTTTTT
>NC_051417.1:22509001-22509601 GCF_015228065.2 Penaeus monodon | reverse complement strand
TTACCACCCCAAAAGTTAATGTCCTAAAATCATTTGAGTTTTTCACGTTCCATTTTTTAACAACCAGCTACTTAATTAAGGAATGGTTCAGCTACCCATTTAGTACATGACACTGTTTAGTCATAGTGTAGTTCTTTTTCAGCGTCCACATCATCAAAACAGATAAATACATTAGAATAAAGGAATAAATGAAAATATAAAAATAAACAATTAAATGTGGTGAACAGCAATATTATGAACAACAATAAATCAACTGCCATACCTGGTATTATCAGCTCTTCAAGGAAGCCATAATATTTAAGCCTTATTACCGGCAAGAAGATATTATCTTCCAGAGCATTAGGTGATGTTGTCTATTAGTAGGCTTGGTAGACACGTGAAAACAATACGCGGCTGTAACAAGGCATATTTATGAATTACTACTTGGGTTTCTTAGTAAAATCACCAGGCATTACAAAGCATATATGGACCAAATCAAAGATTATTTGAATACAGATACAACATCAGTTCCAGAGAATATAACTGACCGAAACAGTTAGACGTATCTAAGTGTCATGACCGCCGATATCTGCGATAGGCATGCTATTTGTAAAAGATAAC
>NC_051417.1:22508403-22508938 GCF_015228065.2 Penaeus monodon | reverse complement strand
GAAATTGCATTCGATACCTTCATGTAATACTTTATTCATCATTATCTGGATCGACAGTAATACGGTTTTTCATTCAGACGTCCCCTCTGCAGCGTCTTGGGAAACTATTGATCCATGGGTTGAAGCTGACGTTGAAGAAGGTACCGGCGAATGAATTAGCAAAGTAGCAGAAAGTATAAAGAAACCTGGAAAGTGATATCCTCTAGACTTGAATTCGAGATGGTCTAGTGGCCGCGAACTTACTCTGTTAAAGAGGATAAGGAGGAATATAATACAATATATATTGATGGGATGTTTGTTCAAAATAAAAAGTTCGTACTTTTAGAGATCATAACAGTGAACGACAAATTTTTGATATTTACGATTTTACCCGTACCCATAATTGAGTTGGAGATGAAACAAATGATGTTTGATACTGCAGAAAGCTTGCAAAAAGTAGATATGATCAAAGGCCGCCGCCACACTGCACGCGACTCACTCGAGGTTTCGGACCTTTTCCATGTGAGCGGCCACACTGGAGCGGTTTGCCGCCTGG
>NC_051417.1:22507447-22508173 GCF_015228065.2 Penaeus monodon | reverse complement strand
AAGATAATTTAAAAGAATATCCATTTGCGAGATAATTCATAGAATTAAGTCTCGTCTCAATGATCAATCATTGACACGTTCGCGACGCTATCGTCTCCACTTCAGACGGGAACCTCGCCGCTCTTCTCACGATGCCACCTCCAGTGTGGTCGCGGCTAAATAGATACGCAGACTGTGTCACTTTATAGATATATTTGGGTCTTACCTGACTCGCCATCATAGCGCACGTAATGCCTGGGCATTAACGGTGCGGTGAACAAAATGAACGCAGAAGCAACGGCGAACGATGAATATGAGTAGAACCAAGAAAATTCCGCCACAGTTGCAAGTCAGGTTAAACAATACATCAAGAAATATATTCAAATTTTACACCAAAACAATAACTATAGGTTTAGCATAACATAAATTCATAAATCCTTTGTCACCAAATACTCTTAACTTCATGAATCATTGCTATCCATAATATACTCTTGTGTGCGTGGCCAACAAACCAGCGTTCAGGAAAAAGGTTGGCGAGTTGGTGTCCCTCCCGCAGCGAGCCCTATGGAACGAGGTAGTTTCGTTTGCGAGAAAAACTTTGCCGCATGTACTAGTACGAAGGGCCGTTCCTTGGTTATTCAGTCTTATGTTTTGTTGCATTCTGGACTTAGATTGTACGAGTCCTAGTGTTGACGGTGAGGTATTATGAGAAGTTATTGAAATCAAGAATAACAGATAACATTTGAG
>NC_051417.1:22506886-22507393 GCF_015228065.2 Penaeus monodon | reverse complement strand
ATATATCAATGAGTAGATGTCTAGCAAATACTCAAAAAGCTGAATAAAGCATATTCCCAGTGACGATAATACCAATAAAATAGCGATTATGTGAACGATAGCCTGGAACGCAAAACTCACGAGAGGAGCGGAAGGCAGGCTGCAGGCTGTATAGGGTGTACAGCGTAGATGAGGGCGAACTGTTTCCTGGCGCAGTCTGAAGAAGAAATTAGATGAGGGTGAAAATGTGAAACTTCTTTTATTATTGAGAAAAGGGACCAGGAAATATATCATTAGATAAGACAGAATCAGTTACTAAAGTCGTTCTTGACCCCTGTAAAAAAATATGAATCTAGATACTGTTTTTAAACAGGTATCGTGTCAGTTAGTAATGAAACAAGTTAAGCAAGGATAGAAAAAATAATAACATTGTTCTTCTAGTCCACAAGTACTTTCTCTTTTGTCGAAGGCAGAATAGGTAATTTGATCGTTCAAGTGGAACCCTTAAGTAACGTGTGGAAACATAGC
>NC_051417.1:22505070-22506808 GCF_015228065.2 Penaeus monodon | reverse complement strand
GAGCAATATGCTAATGAATGGAAAAGGGAATAAGTAAGAAGTTGGACATGATTTGTCCTAAACCGGCATGAGATCGTGAGAGCCAACCCTACTAAGTGCCCCCTCCTCGCCGCCCCTGTACTCTTTTTAGCAACACTGCCACCGGACTTGATCATGACGCGCTGTTCGGGGCGCCTCGTCCACCACCTTCGCCGATGCCGCCTGTCATCATTAATGGGGTTGTCAGCGGTACCATTCTAGGCGTCATCTCTGGTGGCACTACTGCCGATGGCACACATGTTGCCACAACCGCCACCGCTGCCAGTGCCAAAGCTGTTGATGGTGCCGCCAGTGGTTCTGTTGCCAGTGCCACCACCGCCCTAACTACTACTGCCGGTGCCACTATCTCTACTGCTGCCAGCACCACTACCATTGCCTGTTCCACCAACGATTCTGCTGCCAGTGCCACCACCGCCGTAACTATCCCCGCCGGACCCGGTTCTCCAAAGGAATTTAGACCGTAAGTTTATTTATCATTGTTATTTTTTATTAGTTGATTAAGTTATCATATGAGTACTTTTTTGTATTATAAGGAAACTTCAAAAATATAAACTACTCTTGCGAAAACTGTCCTCTCTGACTATTGAATCATTCTCCTACAATAAAGACATCAGTTTGAGGTGGTTTGGCCCGGACAATTTTCTTCCAATCTCTTGTTGATAGAAAACCCGCTTTGAATGTGCATTGCCCAACTCTCTCCCGAATGAGTTCAAAGCAACACCCAACACTAAACATCTCTTTCAATATCAGCATCATCCCTTTAAATCTAAATTCACTTTTACATGATATTGGCTCCGGTGGGTTTGACATTATTATTTTTTAAAAGAAGGTTATAATTACTGAAATTAAGACGCAATGAAAAATATTGTTAGGCTGGTTTATTGAAAACTGAAAAGTTCAGATTTAATAGCTGAATAGATGGTTATATTTTATCAGTTAAACAATTAATATAGGCGGATAATCATTACAGATTTATATTTAAGTCTAATATTTTTTTTAAATTGTGCAGGATGTATTTGCTAAACTTTCAGCCAAACACTTTTTGAACTTTAGAAACAAGCTGCACTCGGGTATGTTCAAAATCTGCAATATTCGTTGACCATGTGTGGTTGGAAAAACACTAGAAATCAATGGTATGTCGCATTGTTTATAGCCAACTTCTGACCCTTTTCCTGTCATATTTACATTTTTTCACGAAGAAAGCGAAAATAAAACTAGTTAAAGAAGTACGTTATTTCAATGCTTTAAGCGTAACAAATTATACAGAAATTCTGGAAGATGTAACATGGGAGTTGATTCTCAACTGCCTCAACACAACTGCGAATTAAAAAAAAAAAAAATGAAGGACATCAAGAAAACCTCATTTTACGAACGAGAAGAATTAACTCACAAAAAAACTATAAATAAAGTTTCCGAAGAGTCCCCTAACTTAAGGAGATTTGTGTCGTTTTCTATGCAACAGCGTGACAAAGGATAAGAACAGCTGGGACTGATTATTCCAAACAAAGTTCAGTTTTAAAATATTGTAAATAATATTCATACATTACTTACAGAAATAGGTCCCAAATAAACTAACTGAATCCCCAGAGCTGTTCATGACTTAAAACATTACATTACGTAAAACGAATGTTACACGCATAATTTTCTAAATCCCTGTTGCCGAAGAAAAGCTGTAGTAGAGCAGTGGTTCTTGACCCTT
>NC_051417.1:22504131-22504773 GCF_015228065.2 Penaeus monodon | reverse complement strand
ACCAATGAAATATAGTGTAGCATACCCTTATGGTTAATTAAATTAATTATTTCTATTGTCCCTCCTGTGGAACTATATCGTTGCAACGCTTCATTTTCATCAGGTATCTGCTCTAGCTTGCTGAAAATAGCAAAAGCGAACCAGTTTTATGTATGGGTAACATAACTTTCTTCATGTGCCTATTTTTTTCATAAAGTAAAATTTCGAAAAGTTATCGTGAAACAGGTAATAACATAGCCTTTGAAAAACGGTTTGGCTTCCCATTTACGAAGTTAAATAATCTTATATTAGTGGAATTGCATAATGTTGATAACACCATAGTACTCGATCACATAAATTAAATAATCATGGCATCCGAGGTATTCCTCTTTCATGATCTGGAATATGTATTAATAGGATACAGTTTGTGAAAATATGTCATCAATAAAATGTGGTGGGAACTCAAGAACTCATTTTAGAACTTCTGATAGTTGTCTCGTGTATCAGTGCTATGCAAAATTCCATCACACTATTATAATACGTGCTATTTGCTAACGACTAATTTTTATGTAAGCCGTTCAGATCAATCTTACGTAACTAATCTTGCAAATCGAGTATTGATATGTATAAAACTTGGAATCAAGTTAACATACTAACCTTAAA
>NC_051417.1:22503902-22504031 GCF_015228065.2 Penaeus monodon | reverse complement strand
ACTGTTTGTATATATTCTTTTGGGAAATATGAATTAACCTTTAATTAATATGCTAGCAAAAAAATCTTCAAAAGCTGTAATGTACGGGAAGTCAACAATATTTCTACATTCATTTTTACAAACAATTTC
>NC_051417.1:22502880-22503836 GCF_015228065.2 Penaeus monodon | reverse complement strand
TGTTGTCCATGTACAATCTAGTGTGAAAGAAAAATGCTATAACAATATCAGTTCTCTCGAGAAAAGGTTACTTGGACATGTGCAAAAAGATATGCACAAGAATGGATAACTTTGCACAAAAGTCATAAAATGACATATCATAATGTTACATTTCCAATAGAATCATGAAATTTCTGCCAGACATAAAACATCAAAATGCATTAGCTATACACCTTATCTTATATTCTAAAGTCATTCATGATATATACCTTTTCTACAACAATACCCATTCACTGTTATATTCTCAACTTACCTGAATATTGCAGACATTCTCCCAATCATATGCCTCCTTTGACCCCTAGCAACATGTTATGCTACTGATCCGGAATGAAGCACTGCCTTCCTCTGTTCTGATGAAATTCCTTGACCTGTAACATTGGAAGAAAATATCAACATTACTGGCAAATATATTTTTGAAAACCTTCCTCATTTCAGCAAATAGGAAAACACATTGCTACTTAATCTAAAAGATATGAAATACTGAATGTCTGATTTTATGCTGTGTACTAACAATCCTTTACCTCAATAAACACATACATGGCAAACATAAGAACCTACTAACCTAATCCAAGAGCTGCTCCAGTGAATCTCATAATCAAATAGTAAGGCTGTGTGTCAACCTTAACATACTCTGGTCTCATGCAATGTTTGAGAGCCAGAGAAACTGTCCACAAAGGATTCATTCCCTTGGGAGAGTAAAGGTAGTATGTCATCACAGAAGAAAAAATATGAGAAAAACTGCTACGAAAACTGCAAGGCCCTTTTGTAAGTTTTCAGCAAACGTTCACTAGTCCAAGCTAAATGCCCAACAAATAAGCCTGAAAAAGAAAAAGCCAACAAAATCAAAGCACATTCATCATAATGTTACATTGCTTATTTCAGCAAAATCATAACATAAATATGGGGTATAATTTTGT
>NC_051417.1:22501976-22502834 GCF_015228065.2 Penaeus monodon | reverse complement strand
GGAGTAAAGAAAATTATACAAAAAATTTGAATAAGCAATCAAGTGCACTTTTCATTATGCAATATTAACAAATCCACTGCTTCTGGTTTTCCTTTTTAACTTCATAGATTTTACCCTCTTGAATATTTTCCCATTAATATAAAATACCTATGATGACTCCTAAAATACACTGATGAATAAAATGAGCCTGGATGTAAAGGCGCGAGATGAAACCATTGTATTCCAGCAGATATAGAGGCTGTATATCAGGAAGCGAGAATCCACTTTTGAATTTTACTGAAAAATACACAAATCCATGCTGATGAGAATAATTACAATATCCCCATGAAGAATAATATATCAGATCATTGCAAATCAGAACAGACTTTGAAGCATGAGTAGGAAAATATCAAAGAACTTATCAAAAATAGAATGTCTCTGTTACTGTATTTCCCAAATTCTACTTACTTGAGAGTTACTGAATTCCCCAAATGAAAAAGTAGTAATGCCTTTTGCAGCAATATAAAGAGTGCCACATTCATCATGACATGCCCTGAGGAGTACCAGGACCTGATTCACAAGTGTTTGGGAATTGCCGCAGAAATGGTCTAGTTTCTTCATTGTACAGAGAGGGCTCTCCCCTCCACCAATAAGGGCGTCCCCCTCTGAATGCCCTGGAGAGGTTAGTATACTGTGCATTTTCACTCTTTTTTCAGTATATTAATGGTGTCCCTCATAGCTACATAAAGAAAATTTAAATATATATTTTTTTATTTAGTCCCCGGTAAATTTCAGAAATTTGTCTCCTAATAAGTCTGAAACCTAAAATATTGCCAGATCAAAATCACAAAAATCTTTCAAATACCTAAGATGAAAGGA
>NC_051417.1:22501306-22501943 GCF_015228065.2 Penaeus monodon | reverse complement strand
GGTATTAGAAACATTGAAATCATTGTCCAAAAAGTTTTTACAAATAATTCCTCTATCTAACCAAAAGGAAAAAAAAGGAACAATGTCCTCACCACTTTAAAAGAGTTTGACCATTCCACCAGATCGCAGCCCATAGTGCACGGCTCCTAACTCATTTTTCAGTCCAGCAAAATAGGAAAGAAGAAAGGGGAATGCTTCTCGATTGTCACCTAATACGGAGATATGCACCACCCGGTTCATAAGGTTGCAGCCTAGAAATACAAACCCTTTCAATAACTTTAGTACTCCCATCATACCCATAAAAACTAATAAAAACTTCAATGCCTATAAGTATTAAATTTTCTATTATTATGCATTTTCTGTTATAAAAAATCACAATGAAATTCTAGAAATAAAAAAAATTCCATTCTATATAAATACAACAGTACCCATAGCCCTTTATAAAAGAAAAAGAGAACTTACTTCTCTTGTAAACCAGATATACTTCAACACTCCACTGGTTCCACCTTTCACTCGAATTAAAGAAATGAAAATCTGGCTCCGCCATTTCTCCTGTAACCTCTTTTTCTGGTAATAATGTAATAAAAAAAAACATTATCTAAAACAATTTTTTATTCTGAGATACAGGAGCTTGAAC
>NC_051417.1:22499884-22500031 GCF_015228065.2 Penaeus monodon | reverse complement strand
AAACCTTTTGAGACCCATTTTCCCCACAAGGGGAATAGTTCTTTTATTCCTCCTGCCCCCGTACTCTAAAAATCCCTTTTCTTTTTCCAACAATGCCCCCAAAAAACAGAGCAAGTTTCCTTTACAGTCTTTCCCAAATCATTCATC
>NC_051417.1:22494802-22494968 GCF_015228065.2 Penaeus monodon | reverse complement strand
GGTGGGCAGAACGGTTTACCAGTAAAACATCAGGGTAGTATGCATATAACTTTAACTCGATTAAATGTGCAAGGCATGATGTTGGGGAAAGATGTAAGGAAACTTTGCCTACTTTTTGGAGGGAGTTTTGGAAAAAGAAAGGTATTGTTAGAGTACGTGGGGTTTC
>NC_051417.1:22494678-22494750 GCF_015228065.2 Penaeus monodon | reverse complement strand
AAGGTTTGTTTAGGTGGAAACATAGAAGGATGAGGCAAGAGGAAAAACAACGCAGAACACCCCCAACCACAA
>NC_051417.1:22491315-22492889 GCF_015228065.2 Penaeus monodon | reverse complement strand
CTTCAGAATATATCTTATGTTTAGTTCAAGCTCCTGTATCTCAGAATAAAAAATTGTTTTAGATAATGTTTTTTTTTATTACATTATTACCAGAAAAAGAGGTTACAGGAGAAATGGCGGAGCCAGATCTTCATTTCTTTAATTCGAGTGAAAGGTGGAACCAGTGGAGTGTTGAAGTCATATCTGGTTTACAAGAGAAGTAATTTTCTCTTTTTTCTTTTATAAATGTCTATGGTACTGTTTGTATATTATATAGAATGGAATTATTTTTATTTCTAGAATTTCATTGTGATATTTATAACAGAAAATGCATAATAATAGAGAATTAATACTTATAGGCATTGAAGTTTTTTATTAGTTATTATGGGTATGATGGGAGTACTAAAGTTATTGCAAGGTTTGTATTTCTAGGCTGCAACCTTATGAATCCTGGGTGGTGCATATCTCCGTATTAGGTGACAATCGAGAAGCATTCACCTTCTTCTTTCCTATTTTTGCTGGACTGAAAAATGAGTTAGGAGCTCGTGCACTATGGGCTGCGATACTGGTGGAATGGTCAAACCTTCTTTTAAAGTGGTGAGGACATTGTTCCTTTTTTTTCCTTTTGGTTAGATAGAGGAATTATTTGTATAAACCTTTTTTGGACAATGATTTCAATGTTTCTAATTACCTTTCTTTTGTTATATTATATATATTTTTTTTTTTTCCCTTTCATCTTAGGTATTTGAAAGATATTTGTGATTTTGATCTGGCAATATTTTAGGATTCAGACTTATTAGGAGACTAATTCTGAAATTTACCAGGGACTAAATAAAAAAATATATATTTAAATATCTTTATGTAGCTATGATGACACCATTAATATACTGAAAAAAGAGTGAAAATGCACAGTATACTAATCCTCTCCAGGGCATTCAGAGGAGACCGACCTTATTGGTGGACGGGAGAGACCTCTCTGTACAATGAAGAAACTAGACCATTTCTGCGGCAATTCCCAAACACCCTTGTGAATCAGGTCCTGGTACTCCCTCAGGGCATGTCATGATGAATGTGGCACTCTTTTATATTGCTGCAAGAGGCATTACTACTTTTTTCATTTGGAATTCAGTAACTCTCAAGTAAGTAGAAATTGGAAATACAGTAACAGAGACATTTCTATTTTTTGATAAGTTTCTTATGATATTTTCCTACTCAATGCTTCAAAGTCTGTTCTGATTTTGCAATGATCTGATATATTATTCTTCATGGGGATATTGTAATTATTCTCATCAGCATGGATTTGTGTATTTTTCAGTAAAATTCAGAAGTGGATTCTCGCATTCCTGATATACAGCCTCTATATCTGCTGGAATACAATGGTATTCATCTCGCGCCTTTACATCCAGGCTCATTTTATTCATCAGTGTATTTTAGGAGTCATCATAGGTATGTATTATAATGGGAAAATATTCAAGAGGGTAATAATCTATGAAGTTGAAAAGGAAAACCAGAAGCAGTGATTTGTTAATATATGCATAATGAAAAGTGCACTTGATATGCTTATTCAAATATTTTGTATAATTTTTCTTTACTCC
>NC_051417.1:22490563-22491264 GCF_015228065.2 Penaeus monodon | reverse complement strand
CAAAATTATATCCCATATTTATGTTATGATTTTGCTGAAATAAGCAATGTAACATTATGATGAATGTGCTTTGATTTTGTTGGCTTTTTCTATTTCAGGCTTATTTGTTGGGCATTTAGCTTGGACTAGTGAACGTTTGCTGAAACTTACAAAGGGCCTTGCAGTTTTCGTAGCAGTTTTTCTCATATTCTCTTCTGTGATGACATACTACCTCTTACTCTCCCAAGGAATGAATCCTTTGTGGACAGTTTCTCTGGCTCTCAAACATTGCATGAGACCAGAGTATGTTAAGGTTGACACACAGCCTTACTATTTGATTATGAGATTCACTGGAGCAGCTCTTGGATTAGGTTAGTAGGTTCTTATGTTTGCCATGTATGTGTTTATTGAGGTAAAGGATTGTGATAGTACACAGCATTAAAATCAGACATTCAGTATTTCATATCTTTTAGATTAAGTAGCAATGTGTTTTCCTATTTGCTGAAATGAGGAAGGTTTTCAAAAATATATTTGCCAGTAATGTTGATATTTTCTTCCAATGTTACAGGTCAAGGAATTTCATCAGAACAGAGGAAGGCAGTGCTTCATTCCCGGATCAGTAGCATACACATGTTGCTAGGGGTCAAAGGAGGCATACTGATTGGGAGAATGTCTGCAATAATTCAGGTAAGTTGATGAATATAACAGTGAATGGGTATTGT
>NC_051417.1:22489289-22490377 GCF_015228065.2 Penaeus monodon | reverse complement strand
CAAGTAACCTTTTCTCGAGAGAACTGATATTGTTATAGCATTTTTCTTTCAACACTAGATTGTACATGGACAACATTATTTTTTTTATTTGTATATCTATCTATTTGTGTTTTTGGTTAAGCATATTTTCATTAATGATTATTAATGAAATTGTTTGTAAAAACTGAATGTAGAAATATTGTTGACTTCAGTACATTACAGCTTTTGAAGATTTTTTTTGCTAGCATATTAAGTTAAATGGTTAATTCATATTTCCCAAAGAATATATGACAAACAGTGGCTGTTTATAGATCCACACTGAAACATATATATATGAGTACTAATGGTATCATGCTGTTATTTTTCTTCCTTTTCACTTGACAGGCAAGCTTACCAAAGGATGACATGATTGTGTTCCTGATGCTGTCATTTGGCCTTAACATTGCCTTACCGTTGATCATCATAGCTGTATTGCCAAAGTTTGTTTTGACCATGTGTTCAGCTTAGTATTTAATTTACATATGTAATGACTGTGGCTTAGTAAGTGGTCTGCATGTTTAGTAGACCTCCATAATTAATTTATGAGTGAAGAAAATCTTAATTTATGACAAGGATCTACATCAGGCCATTTTCAAGCTGAGTAATGCTATGTATAATGCAAATAGTATTATGAAGAGGAATAAGGAAATTTTTAGAAGAATATTAGAAATATATCCAATTTTTGTGTTCTGAGCCAGAAGTGTGAATTAGCTCAAAATATAAATAGATGTGTAATTTATTTAACTCTAGGTTCAGTAATGAGTTTGGATAACAAGCACAGTACTTTGATGAAAGTTATTTTTGTCATGTTTTCAAAGTATATTTCTCCATTGTACCTGGATTTGTAAGCTTTCATAATATGAAATAAAATCAAATAGTGTTAAATTAAGATTTGAATTTCTTAAATTGGTACCATTGTTCTTCAAAAGATTCAACAAAAAAAAGGGATTTTTAAATTTAAATGTATGTCGGGAAAGGGAATCTTTTAGTTTTCATTTTTTTAAAGAAAAACATCTAAGAAACAATGAAAATGTTTTTTTTTATCCTTTCCATCTAAAGTGTTGCGGGGG
>NC_051417.1:22488956-22489053 GCF_015228065.2 Penaeus monodon | reverse complement strand
TTTCTTACAATCATTCACCCTTTGGCACGTTACATCTATTTAAAAGCTTATGCATATTACCTGATGACTTACGGTAAACCTGTTCCGGGGCCCACCC
>NC_051417.1:22482966-22483220 GCF_015228065.2 Penaeus monodon | reverse complement strand
TTTCCGGCCATCCCCACTCCTCCCTTAAAATTTTTCCGCAAATGTTTCCCTCTCGCTGAAATGATTGTCCCCTCAAGAGGACGATCAAACTTGAAAAAGTTACTCACATGCCTCAGAGTATGATGCAGTAGCATCCTGCTGCACCATTTCCCCTCAATCCCAAACAACCCCACAACGTGAGGCCGACAAGGTAGCGACAATTTTTCTCTTTCTCCTATTCCCAAAAATGACTCTACTCTGCTCCCCCCCCACCC
>NC_051417.1:22482441-22482557 GCF_015228065.2 Penaeus monodon | reverse complement strand
ATCTCTCAAAAAGCACCCATCCTCTCCTTCTCCTATGATACCATTCCCCCTTTCTTCCCACTTATCTTACCACTCCCACCTGGGTGTCACAGACCCCCTTTTTGTCACAACAATAT
>NC_051417.1:22479654-22481895 GCF_015228065.2 Penaeus monodon | reverse complement strand
CTGTTTTTGAATCAGTGTTTGGATCTGTAAAAAGAAAACACTTTAGTCATTTTAATAATTTAAAAACATATCATGATAATATATATAACTTTTGAGTGTGCAGTCACGCCCAGCAAATGCATCGGCGGAGGTAGCCCAAAGGGGGAAGTGTGGCCCACGGATTGCTCAGGCTTTAAAATCAAAGCGCATTGTCTTTGGTCTCTCCCTGCACAGTTAAACATCCATGATCACTCGTTCCAGGAGGGGTCACATCCCGAGGTTTCCCGAGGTAGGGGGAAAACTGACTCTTGTATATCCAGGATTTCCTTCAGGACGTGACCAGGATGGGGACAGATGGGTGTCCAGAGACACCAGTTCCCCTCCTCAGGCCCCCCATGAGGGCCAGACTATAAGAGTCCATTCTCGGGCATGGTGACCAAGCAGATGGGCAAGCCCACACAGCCACTTGAGGAGAAGCACATGTCACGCATAGCCCCCCCCAGTTCACAGAGCACCACATTCCACCAGTCCCAGACCCACGTTGTCATGCAGAAAAGCCAAGTCTCCGCCAGCAGGGCTCTTGGACAGACCATGTATAGAGAAAAGTCACAACCCCCACATAGTTGTCACTTAATGACACCAGATGTGAGCAGGGGATGACTGTGACACGCCTTTCATACACAATTCAGTAACAGCAGGTGTGTGTCGTGCGAATATAACACAATCTGAGATGTGCCAGGCAACAAACATAGAATTTATCATGTGTGATTTCAATACTCGCCCTTTCAGTATATGCACAACACCTTTTGGCACAATCACACAAAGGACATGCAATTCACTGGAACGCCTGAAGAGTATTACGGAGGGACATTCAGAGTCAGAAGGTCTCATGTGAATTTGAACAAAATATTAAATGCTTCCCTGAAGCACAGGGGTATAAAGAGGTGAACCGTCCAGACCAACCTGGGGAACACGGGGTAGGAGGACACTAAGAATCACATCTACCAGCTTACAAGCCTGTGGTCTAAGGTGGACCTAAGGACGTCCTCCTTAGATTAAAGTTTGGTCATTAAAAAAACCAGGTAAAGGAGAACTCAGCAGTGGCGACCAGAGCTCTAGTTAAGCCACGTCCAACACTAGGTACACCATTGCTGTAGCTTGGTTCCAATATCTCATCTTTAGGGGCTTATTCCATCATCCCGCCCTGTCTTCACAGCAAGAACACACAGAAGCCAAAACCAGGTCCTACCACTTCCTCCAAATGGATCATGAGCTAGTGAACAACAAAGGACACAGTAGCAGGTGCCTTGTCTTGAACCGAGGTTATGGGATATATTCTCCAGATTCTGAAAAGTCCATGGCATTTTACATAAGGATCAGCTACTGAGAAAAAGTGCAGTAGAAGCAGCACGACATCAGCTTCTACAACCGCCTGTTTTGGTAACCAGAGCAAATGTAGGGTTTCTAACCCATGTTAGATCTTTCTGCCCTAACAGATACGTCACACCACATAATTCAGAATGGAACAGGAGGACAGTAAAGTCAGCTATACGAAAGGTTTCCTTCATTAGTTTTCCTTCTACCTCAAGGATGCTAACTTTTCCCGGTGCTGACACATGAAGCCAGCCACAAATACCTCAGGTTCAAACCCGGAAGAACCAACCTTTTCAGTTTTTGGGCCCACGGTTTTGGTCTTTCCCCAGCTTCACAGGTCTTTTTCAAGAATGACGGGTCTGGTTTCAGCGGCTTTATATCGCCAGGGAATTCGTCTCCTCAGATACTTAGATGACTGCCATTCTAACAAGAAAGCTCTCAAGGTAGAAAATTTTCTCAGCAACCTGTGCTCCAACGGGGGAAAAATAAAAAACGGGGGAAAAACCTTAAATACCCCACTCTAAAAAAACCTCTTTGGGATGGACATTATTCTCCTCCTTTTAAAGGTTTTTTCCCAAACACAAAAAAGATCATTTCTCGCAAAAATATCCCCAGCCAAAGCGTGATATACTTTTTGGGTAACATGTCCTCCCTCACCCATTTGATACCAGGGAAAGACAAAGGTGAGGAACACCAACTACGTTTACTCAGAAGGGGGACTAATCACAAGGATACATTCCTTTACCTTGGGAAAAACCTTTTCTTCAGGCCCCAATAACAGGGGAATTGGACAAAACACGAAAGATTCTTGCAATCATCTTTAGGCACTTTTTTAGCCTCCTCCATTTAAAGGGGGGATTTTACAAGGCAAGACGTTCTGCTTCTCAT
>NC_051417.1:22477457-22477574 GCF_015228065.2 Penaeus monodon | reverse complement strand
TTTATATTATATTTAAAATTTTTTTATTAAAATTTTTTATATTATTATTATATATATTGTAATAAATATCTTTATTTTAAATATTTTTTTATTATATATTATTTTTATTTGGTTGGT
>NC_051417.1:22475729-22476368 GCF_015228065.2 Penaeus monodon | reverse complement strand
AATTTTTTTTCGTACTCATGATTTAGTGGAAAAGAATCATTAGTAGTATGAAATAATGAAGGGGCGGTTTCAAATGGCCGCTAGAATTTGGTAAAGTTTTGTTTCCATCGTGCAGGGGTTTTGCTAGGGCGACAAAGGTCAGAATGGCGCGCGCAATGCAAGTATCGGAAAGTTTCGGGGGGAAGCAAAACCCCAAACTAAAAGTATAAAAAAAGAAACAATATACATGAAAAAAAACAATAGCAATAACGTACAACTCGGCAGCTGTCTCACAATAGAAGCCTTTCATGGGCGTAGATAGACAGTGAATAAACGTAATGGTCGGAGGCGGTCGACGAGATATTGCATGTTTCGTGTGCGTGTGACCTGGCGGCCGGTGTGATTTGGTTTCGCTGCGAAAAAAACATGTGGGTTTTGTTGGCGGATTTGAAAGAAAGTGAGAGACTCTGTTGAGTGAACTGTAAAAGGAAAATTATACTGAAGTGAGACTCCACGATCAAAATCTTATCTACTGCGAAAGAGAGGTAAGTTCTACTATATCTAAGGCTTCCAAGCGTCAAGAAAAGTACGATTTGCCAGACCCATGCACGGCGAACACGAGGTAAAGCATTTAACCTAGTGTGGGAAGTATAGACAAAG
>NC_051417.1:22473443-22474049 GCF_015228065.2 Penaeus monodon | reverse complement strand
TAAAAACAACGCCCATTCTCGGGATTCCCACAGAGGGGACGGAGTTCCCACACGCAGCGATTCCGGCCCCGGGCGCGCGAGGCAAAAGGCTTTATCTTTTCGTCGACCAAACGTTGCCGATTTTGTTATTTTGCAAGTTTTCCCAAAGTTACTGTTTTTCCTTAACTCCTTTTTTTGGAAGGAATGAATTATACTATGGAAATATATTATGTATTACATTATGAATTTTTGAGGCGTTCGTTAGGCCTACACCGAACCGAGCTATTTTGTGTAACTGCACGTATTCCACACTCAAAACCATAAGTAGATGTACAGGTTCAGGAGAGAAAGAGAGACGGAAAAAAAACATCAGCTACTGACCACCGGGCTTCAGCTACTGTTTAGTTTGGCTTCTCGTTTCTCCTACACTCAGCTTGATTACAACTTTACTAGCTTCGTTTCCGGATTCCGGGGACGCACACATGCTTTTGCGACAAAAGCTTGATGTGAATGTGGAAAGTGCTTTCCAGCTGCCGTGTCCTAAATTTTAGAGGTAGAAAAAAGGTTATGGAAAACAGAACCAAGAATCCAGTCTTGCAGAACAGTGTGGTGTGTGATGTATGTATC
>NC_051417.1:22473187-22473276 GCF_015228065.2 Penaeus monodon | reverse complement strand
TGTACCTTTTAAAACCCGCTCTGGCACTCCCTAATCTCCCTCAATTCAACCCTCCCCTTCTCACGTCCCTCCTATTGCTTTTTAAACCT
>NC_051417.1:22472606-22473034 GCF_015228065.2 Penaeus monodon | reverse complement strand
AAAATGGGAATATATTTCAGGCGTAATGGACAAAGGTACGAATGGGCGACCACAAGAAAAAAGATGATAAAGAGGGAGATAAACCTGATCTTTTAAGATCTAAGAGACACTATTTCAAGGAAGGTGATTTTGCAAAGAAATTCAATTCTACTTGTGAGATGGAGACGAAAAACACGCAAGTCGACAATAACACAATTTGGCACAAAAAGGAGTAAAAATAATGATTTATATAATTTGCTATATATTCCCTTTATTCCATTTTCGAAATTAAACATGGGTTTCTTCTGCGCCTGGATTTGCAATCTCATTCATTCCTTTGCATGCATACAGGTTGTTACAAATAGATACATATTACATATAAATACCATGTAGTATAGATAAATTCTGAAATGAGCAAGGTAGTGAGCAGGAAATGGATATTTCTTTTT
>NC_051417.1:22471379-22472342 GCF_015228065.2 Penaeus monodon | reverse complement strand
TGTGGGCCCAGGACTGTCAAACTCTTTTTACCCCACATTTCACCTTCGTTTTTATATATATACACAGTATGCGAGTCAGATAATCATGAGTCAACATAACGAAAACGGCCATATGGTTGATGTAAAAACGTGGGGAGGTTTTTTCGCTCATCATAATAACAATAATAGAAAAAAACTGCAAAAGTGTGAGTGTTAATCTTAAAAGACGAAGGACTGGCTTAATTAATCATTAAAACTGTAAGACTTAAATAGCGAATGGGGCCGCGTGTTTGAAAACCCCGCTGTTGGCCCAAGGGAAAATACATCCATAAGCAATACATAAAGGGAAAAACCAATTTGAAAGCAGTGAATCTGAAAACATTGGCCCTAAACCTCTATTTTCCGTGTTGTAATTACCAAACGCATCGCTGAATCTTTTGAAAAAAGTGGATGTACAGCAGAAGGCGTTTTTTCACTTTTTTTTGGATAGTCATGGGGGTGATATGTTTAGGTTGAAATTTTCCAAGATCACACCGATTGATTTTTTTTTCTATTTATTTTTTCATATCCTTTATTACTAATGGTATGTTTCTTGAATGAAATCATGAGAAATTGCAATTAAAACGACAAAAAGGGCGCCGAGAAGGAAATACTTATACCAAACTAATAGACCTTTGCAGACACGAATATCTCGTAAACTTTTTTCCACATTTAAATATCCAAACGCCTACAACACATGCAGTAATCAGCCAGTTCACAAACATAATGAAAACTTTTTCATACAAACCATAAATACTTACCATTAAATGTTAGGGAACATCGTACGCCTTACATTCAGTAACTCTACCGCGGTGTCCCACGTCGGCCATCACACATTGTGGCACTCCTCTCTGGCCATGCGTTTTGGGTTGCAGTTTTATTTATTCTGCGATCTAGGTCTGGCGAGACGACACCGCCGTGGTTTTGTGTTTGTGTGTGTTTGAA
>NC_051417.1:22470792-22471276 GCF_015228065.2 Penaeus monodon | reverse complement strand
TACAGGAGATACCCATATATAATCATATTCAAAATAGCATGATCCAACACAACATTAAAAAACACATAATAATGGTATAGGGGACAGCGGCCGGCAGAAAGATAGCTGCAGACAGATAGACAGCGGCAAGCGAGCAGAAAGCGGCCAGCCAACACGCAAGGCAGCCTATCCTGCGTCCGATCTTAATCTCGAGGCCAGTTGTCTCTCAGCACAGGTGGGCACACAAGCCACGTCTCTTCTTGTCCGGGGGCTAGACCAGGGTGTTGTTTCAGGACTCCCCCCCCCCCCTCCCCGTTAACTGTGACCATTACTGATTTATTAATTATCTTTCCATCTATTTGGGGTTTCATATGTCTTACTTCCACCACCTATTACTTATTTTTCTCTGTATTATTTTTGTATTGGTCAGTATGAATGATTACATTAAAATGTTGATCACGAGTCCCTATCATCAATACCCATCATTTTCTAATTTCAGAGTACT
>NC_051417.1:22469796-22470409 GCF_015228065.2 Penaeus monodon | reverse complement strand
AATTGGTGCTAAGTTGAATTTTCCATAATCCGAAAACCTTTGTCCTGACAGATTTCTAGACAGACATGAGAGGCATTGCGGCTGACTGGACTTTTTTAAAACCTAGGTTTGCAAATGATTAAATTGATCACTTCCGTCCAATGTTGCCCTGTAGTGGATGTGAGGTTCCTCCACTCTTTGCCCGAGGAACAAGACTAGACGAGGCCCCCTTAACAGCAGCAGCACCAATTCAGCACTACCTGTGCAGCTCTCACCTCAGCCTTTTTCCTTTATTTATTCATTTTACTGTGCCTTTCTATCTTTCATTTTCTTTAAGCCCGTTTTTACGGCCTCCATTTTATTATTTCTATTAAAAAGTTATTTAAAAAATTCCTTTTATTTTAATCTATTTTGTTCAAAACATTTTGGCACGAAAGAGAGGAAATAAAAACTATCGTCTTGACACCAAAAATCTCTTTGGATTGTCTGCTCGTCAGTCAGCGGAGTGCGTTCGCGGAGCCTCATTTGATGCCTTCTTGATGTTTTTTTCTTCTTTTTTTTTCTACGATAGAGACAAAACAACAAAGAGAGAGAGAGAAAAGTGTTTGTTAACGAGACCCATTTGGAGGCATTG
>NC_051417.1:22467160-22469727 GCF_015228065.2 Penaeus monodon | reverse complement strand
CAATTTTGTTGAATTAATATAATTTATCTTGTTTGGGTTTTCTCTTTTTACAGTTTTAAGAAGGTATGAAGAATTAAAAATGAGAAATAAATAAATTTTTAAAGTAATTTACATCGAAAGATTATGAAAAAAGAAATAGAAAAACAAAACAAGTCATAATGAGTGACGATTAATAAGTAATTATTAACTTGAAGTTAAACCTGAAAAATATAAAAGTTGCAAGACGCGTTGTAGGTGCACTACCCACGACATCTGACGGCAGCAGTTTTTACCTGAAGAAAATTATGCATGTTTAAATTATTCTGTTCACTATACACTAAATTGGTGGAAAAAACCAGTCATCTACTAGTGCTATACTGCGCCCAGTCTCGGGAAAGGAATAAACTGCAACTCACACTGGGCTCAGGAGTATCCGATTCAAATACAATATAAACTTTATTTTTTCTTAATATCAGTTTTGCAACAATTTTGCCTGACTTAGCTTACTTTTTTTTCAAAAGTATCTTGGTGAATCGGATTATTTTTAAGTCAAATGTGAGATGCAGTTTTTCCTTTCCTGAGATTGAACAAAGTACAAGTAGCGGGCATGGTCATTTTGGTAGCCCATGGGTTCATGCTGCATCACGGTTTAGAATTTCAGAAAAATAAAGTGAAAATTTGGTCAACTTTAAGACTAAGACTTGAATGATTTTAAAAAGATTTTTTGATTGGAACTAATCATTATACCCTTGGTTCTGTCACAAATTTTAAAACCAAAAGAAACAATATCAGTGTAAAGCAAAATCTACGTTTGCATGACCTAACTATAGACAGGATTCCCTGTGACATTTCCACAAAACCGCTAGACATAATGGTAAAAGCTCCTAATTTTTCCCGGTAAAAAAAGGACTTTAAAATTTGCTAATTTTAGAGGAAACTTTCTAAATTTCCCCTCTAGATGTTAACACGAAAAGTCTAGATCTAGCGGGAAAAATCGCCAAATTGCAACAATGTATTTCAGGTCGTCATGGAACCCTTCCAATGGGCAGGTAAACTGGTCAGGGAAACGGACACACCCCACAAGGCACAACATAAATCGCCTAATAATGACAGCGCACCATAGGCAACTCTTCCCGGGTAACATTGCTATTTCTAGACTTTTTTGCTGTTCATATATGATTACCCAATGTTTCTAAGTAAATATATGAGAAATTTATCGCATATATGATTCTACTGTCATTGTCATGTTCATTCGATGTGATATTTGACCGTTTTTTTTTAATGTAATGATAATAAAATAAAATATCATTATCATTATTATTTCCCCACCCCAAAAGTTAATGTCCTAAAATCTTTTGAGTTTTCACGTTCCATTTTTTAACAACCAGCTACTTAATTAAGGAATGGTTCAGCTACCCATTTAGTACATGACACTGTTTAGTCTAGTGTATTTCTTTTTCAGCGTCCACATCATCAAAAACAGATAAATACATTAGAATAAGGAATAAATGAAAATATAAAAATAAACAATTAAATGTGGTGAACAGCAATATTATGAACAACAATAAATCAACTGCCATACCTGGTATTATCAGCTCTTCAAGGAAGCCATAATATTTAAGCCTTATTCCCGGGCCAAGAAGATATTATCTTCCAGAGCATTAGGTGATGTTGTTATTAGTAGGCTTGGTAGACACGTGAAAACAATACGCGGCTGTAACACAAGGCATATTTATGAATTACTACTTGGGTTTCTTAGTAAAATCACCAGGCATTACAAAGCATATATGGCCCAAAAATCAAAGATTATTTAAAATACAGATACAACATCAGTTCCAGAGAATATAACTGACCGAAACAGTTAGACGTATCTAAGTGTCATGACCGCCGATATCTGCGATAGGCATGCTATTGTAAAAGATAACAATAATAAAATTAACAAAAAACCCAAATAAGAAAATAATTAATTGATTAAATGAATAAGTAATAGAAATTTGCATTCGATACCTTAGTAATACTTTATTCATCATTATCTGGATCGACAGTAATACGGTTTTTCATTCAGACGTCCCCCTCTGCAGCGTCTTGGGAAACTATTGATCCATGGGTTGAAGCTGACTTTGAAGAAGGTACCGGCGAATGAATTAGCAAGTAGCAGAAAGTATAAAGAAACCTGGAAAGTGATAACCCTTTAGACTTGAATTCGAGATGGTCTAGTGGCCGCAAAACTTACTCTGTTAAAGAGGATAAGGAGGAAAAATAATAAAATATTATTGATGGGATGTTTGTTCAAAATAAAAGTCGTACTTTTAGAGATCATAACAGTGAACGACAAATTTTTGATATTTACGATTTTACCCGTACCCATAATTGAGTTGGAGATGAAACAAATGATGTTTTATACTGCAGAAGCTTGCAAAAGAGATATGATCAAAGGCCCCCGCCACACTGCACGCGACTCACTCGAGGTTCGGACCTTTTCCATGTGGCGGCCACACTGGAGCGGTTTGCCGCCTGGAGGCCCCCTACACGTAAGCCTATATTTATAGTTATATATGTATTATTCATTTTGTGAGGGTCCATATAAA
>NC_051417.1:22466279-22467054 GCF_015228065.2 Penaeus monodon | reverse complement strand
AGTACCTGTTTCGTGTTGTTTGTATTTGTGTAATTTTCCGGGCTACTAATGAAGAAATTTAAAAGAATATCCATTTGCGAGATAATTCATAGAATTAAGTTTTCGTCTCAATGATCAATCATTGACACGTTCGCGACGCTATCGTTCCACTTCAGACGGGAACCTCGCCCCTCTTCTCACGATGCCACCTCCAGTGTGGTCGCGGCTAAATAGATACGCAGACTGTGTCACTTATAGATTATTGGGTCTTACCTGACTCGCCATCATAGCGCACGTAATGCCTGGGCATTAACGGTGCGGTTTAACAAAATGAACGCAAGCAACGGCGAACGATGAATATGAGTAGAACAAGAAAATTCCCCCCAAAAAGTTGCAAGTCAGGTTTTAAAATACATCAAAAAATATATTCAAATTTTACACCCAAAAAAATAACTATAGGTTTAGCATAAAAATAAATTCATAAATCCTTTGTCCACCAAATACTCTTAACTTCATGAATCATTGCTATCCATAATATACTCTTGTGTGCGTGGCCAACAAACCAGCGTTCAGGAAAAAAGGTTGGCGAGTTGGTGTCCCTCCCGCAGCGAGGGCCCCATGGAACGAGTAGTTTCGTTTGCGAGAAAAACTTTGCCGCTGTACTAGTACGAAGGGCCGTTCCTTGGGTTATTCAGTCTTATGTTTTGTTGCATTCTGGACTTAGATTGTACGAGTCCTAGTGTTGACGGTGAGGTATTATGAGAAGTTTATTGAAATCAAGAAAACAGATAACATT
>NC_051417.1:22465710-22466209 GCF_015228065.2 Penaeus monodon | reverse complement strand
GTAGATGTCTAGCAAATACTCAAAAGCTGAATAAAGCATATTCCCAGTGACGATAATACCAATAAAATAGCGATTATGTGAACGATAGCCTGGAACGCAAAAACTCACGAGAGGAGCGGAAGGCAGGCTGCAGGCTGTATAGGGTGTACAGCGTAGTGAGGGCGAAAATGTTTCCTGGCGCAGTCTGAAGAAAAAAATTAGATGAGGGTGAAAATGTGAAAAATTCTTTTATTATTGAGAAAAGGGACCAGGAAATATTCATTAGAAAAAGACAGAATCATTACTAAAGTCGTTTTTTGACCCCTGTAAAAAATATGAATCTAGATACTGTTTTTAAAAAGGTATCGTGTCAGTTAGTAATGAAACAAGTTAAGCAAGGATAGAAAAAATAAAAACATTGTTCTTCTAGTCCACCAAGTACTTTCTCTTTTGTCGAAGGCAGAATAGGTAATTTGTCGTTCAAGTGGACCCCTTAAGTAACGTTTTGGAAACATAGCAT
>NC_051417.1:22463841-22465597 GCF_015228065.2 Penaeus monodon | reverse complement strand
TATGGAGTCGAATATGCTAAGTGAAGGAAAAGGGAATAAGTAAGAAGTTTGGGACATGATTTGTCCTAAACCGGCATGAGATCGTGAGGCCAAACCCCCCTAACTAAGTGTGCCCCCTCCTCGCCGCCCCTGTACTCTTTTTAGCAACCCTGCCACGGACTTGATCATGACGCGCTGTTCGGGCGCCTCGTCCACCACCTTCGCCGATGCCGCCTGTCATCATTAATGGGGTTGTCAGCGGTACCATTAGGGCTCATCTCTGGTGGCACTACGCGATGGCACACATGTTGCCACAACCGCCACCGCTGGGCCCGTGCCAAAGCTGTTGATGGTGCCGCCAGTGGGTTCTGTTGCCAGTGCCACCACCGCCCTAACTACTACTGCCGGTGCCCACTATCTCTACTGCGCCAGCCCCCACTAACCCATTGCCTGTTCCACCAAAGATTCTGCTTTCCAGTGCCACCACCGCCGTAAATATCCCCGCCGGACCCGGGTTTTCCCAAAGGAATTTAGACCGTAAGTTTATTTATCATTGTTATTTTTTATAGTTGATTAAGTTATTCAAAATGAGACTTTTTTGTATATAAGGAAACTTCAAAATATAAACAACTCTTGCGAAAACCGGTCCTCCTGACTATTTGAATCATTCTCCTACAATAAAGACATCAGTTTGAGGTGGTTTTGGCCCGGACAATTTTCTTCCAATCTCTTGTTGATAGAAAACCCCGCTTTGAATGTGCATTGCCCACTCTCTCCCCGAATGAGTTCAAGCAACACCCAACACTAAACATCTCTTTCCAATATCAGCATCATCCTTTAAATCTAAATTTCACTTTTACATGATATTGGCTCCGGTGGGTTTGACATTATTTTTTTTTAAAAGAAGGTTATAATTACTGAAATTAAGAGCAATGAAAATATTGGTTAGGCTGGTTTATTGAAAACTGAAAAGTTCAGATTTAATAGCTGAATAGAGGTTATATTTTATCAGTTAACAATTAATATAGGCGGGTAATCATTACAGATTTATATTTAAGTCTAATATTTTTTTTAAAAATTTTGCAGGATGTTTTTGCTAAACTTCACCCAAACACTTTTTGAACTTTAGAAACAAGCTGCACTCGGGATGTTTAAAATCTGCATATTCGTTGACCATGTGTGGTTGGAAAAACACTAGAAATCAATGGTATGTCGCAATTGTTTATAGCCAAACTTCTGACCCTTTTCCTGTCATATTTACATTTTTTCACGAAGAAAAGCGAAAATAAAACTAGTTAAAGAAGTACGTTATTTCAAAGCTTTAAGCGTAACAAATTATACAGAAATTCTGGAAGATGTAACATGGGAGTTGATTCTCAACTGCCTCAACACAAATGCGAATAAAAAAAAAAAAAATGAAGGACATCAAGAAAACCTCTTTTAACGAACGAGAAGAATTTAACTCACAAAAAACATTTAAAAAAAGTTTCCGAAGGAGTCCCCCTAACTTAAGGAGATTTGTGTCGTTTTCTATGCAACGCGTGACAAAGGATAAGAACAGCTGGGACTGATTTTTCCAACAAAGTTCAGTTTTAAAATATTGTAAATAAATATTCATACATTACTTACAGAAATAGGTCCCAAAAAACTAACTGAATCCCCAGAGCTTTCATGACTTAAAAACATTACATTACGTAAAACGAATGTACACGCATAATTTTCTAAATCCCCGTTGCCGAAGAAAAGCTGTAGTAGAGCAGTTGGTTTTTTGACCCTT
>NC_051417.1:22462340-22463550 GCF_015228065.2 Penaeus monodon | reverse complement strand
GCCCGAGTAATACCAATGAAATATAGGTAGCATACCCCTTTTGGTTTAAATTTAAATTAATTATTTCTATTGTCCCTCCTGTGGAACTATATCGTTGCAACGCTTCATTTTCATCAGGTATCTGCTCTAGCTTGCTGAAAATAGCAAAAGCGAACCAGTTTATGTATGGGTAACATAATTTCTTCATGTGCCTATTTTTTTCATAAGTAAAATTTCGAAAAGTTATCGTGAAACAGGTAATAACATAGCTTTGAAAAAACGGTTTGGCTTCCCATTTCGAAGTTAAATAATCTTATATTAGTGGAATTGCATAATGTTGATAACACCATAGTAAATCCCATCACATAAATTAAATAATTCATGGGCATCCGAGGTATTCCTCTTTCATGATCTGGAATATGTATTAATAGGATACAGTTTGTGAAAATATGTCATCAATAAAATGTGGTGGGAACTCAAGAACATCTTTTAGAAAATTCTGATAGTTTGCTCGTGTATCAGTGCTATGCAAAATTCCATCACACTATTATAATACGTGCTATTTGCTAACGACTAATTTTTATGTAAGCCGTTCAGATCAATCTTACGTAACTAATCTTGCAAATCGAGTATTGATATGTATAAAACTTGGAATCAAGTTAACATACTAACCTTAAACTCAAAAAGACCTACCTCTCATATTTTCCTGATACCGTAAGACTACCTCCTGTGTCCCATCTCGAATTTGAAAATAATTTCTTGACAAAATTAATGAGACCTCATTCCTCAGCGTGATAATAGACTGCCATATAAGTTGTAAAACACATGTCCATAACATCTCCTTTAAGATTAACAAACAATATGACATTATACTAAACTCCGAACAAAAGTTATACGTCACTTTAAGCTTATGAACTAACATTCGATCCATCCTATGGATTCCTTTTGCAATCTTGCATATGAAGGCATATCAAGTGTCCAACTAAAAACATTCAACATTGCTCATAAACTTGTGATTAGGACAACCAGACAGACGATTACAAGAGGCAATCTTATGAAAAAACTGAAGTCTTTAAATTCATAATATATCAAAATTAAGACATGCTACAATATGTGTATAGATCAATGTAATGTACAACCAAATTTACCAGAATTTCCGCCCGTTAACACATTTCTGTATAACCTGCGAAACGTACCTCTACTTGTACCATCTCTTATGGAATATTAAGGG
>NC_051417.1:22461967-22462209 GCF_015228065.2 Penaeus monodon | reverse complement strand
CGAGCGATAGACCCGGTACCAAATTTGCGCCTGAGGTGTCGGACGTAAGGAACAAATATTCCTGAAGAAATGAGAAACAAATCATCAAACAAACCAACTTAAAAAATCAAATCGTACTACTGGGCTGTCGGTAAATATTATCTTACAATCTTATCTAACTGAGCTCTTAAGTGTTACTGGATATAAAATTGCCAGGATTATATGTGTATTACATATGTAAGCGTTCGTATGTATGTGTATAT
>NC_051417.1:22459825-22460333 GCF_015228065.2 Penaeus monodon | reverse complement strand
AAAGAAAGTAAAACATACATTTAAGCTCTAACGTTATATTCACTTTTGTAACTGCTAATGCGTAATCTCAAGACCTATACAGAGACCTCGAAGTGGTCGTTACCGAAAGGCTCAACTTACACAGAACAACAAACGTGTATGAGCATGTGTAAGTTTGAAGTCAAATAAAGAATTTGCTCTTAACCTTAATCTAACAACTACCGCAAAAGCAAGCCCAAGGATCGCTATTTTGTTGTCAGACAATTTTGATGATGAATTTCTTTTCACTATTACATTATCCAAAAAGGTTTTATCTTTATCATTCGTGTAATCATGCATCAAATCTAAAAGAAATGCTCGATTTTCTGGCAAAATTACCATTTCATCCAATAAAAAAAGTTTCTCTAAACTATATCTTCTCATCAATTTAACCAAAGACATTCATTGCCAACGAATACAACAACGTAAACAATTGTAATTCCAAAAAATCTATTCTATCCAGGTCGGACAATAAATAACTGCACCTTAG
>NC_051417.1:22459429-22459644 GCF_015228065.2 Penaeus monodon | reverse complement strand
ATCATCTTTGTGCGCCTAAACACTATCATATCATGTATTTTAATCGCGCCTGCACGGACATGCGCAACAGCAAGCACAGTCATCACCGTCATGAAATCTCGCCCCAACAGCGTGAGTGAGGAGCCGCCTGTGAGGCCGAGTGCGTCGTTCCTGCGCCGAGCTCTGCGTTGGCGTCACGCGCTGCCAGGTGATGTCGAGAACGTCTTTCAATTATG
>NC_051417.1:22457427-22458110 GCF_015228065.2 Penaeus monodon | reverse complement strand
TTATTAGAAAATCTCAACTACATAAAACAACTCGGGAATAAGACCAACTAGGGTTATCAATACGATAAAACCAAAGGTAACTTTAGCTCGCGTCGTCCCCGCCCAGCTGCCCACAATTCGCGAACGACTAACAACGGCCTGTACTCTGTGTCCGTCTTCTCTCACGTGTTAGTCTCACCGAGCAGAAGTGATCAATTTTGCGGTTGTATAAAAATAGTGTGGAACTTCGGACTAAGAAACTGCCTGGCGACTGCCTCCGTAGGACCTTCCTGTGCGTCTTCTGTGATGGATATCGAACCGTCTTGGTAAAAATAGAACATATTGTCATAAGGTGTTCTATAAATTGGTGATTGACACGGAACAATAACAGCCTGACTGATGCTGTACCTGAGACGTGACACACATTAGTGGCTGTTTGTTTTCGATTTGTTATAACTTATATGGTTTTATACTAACAGTATTATTTCTGCTAATGTTACGATTACTGTTGCTGTTATTATTATAACTACCACTTCTACCATCGTTGTTACTGTAGTTGCGCTTAATATGGTTACTGAGATTCACAATGAAACTATTAGTGGCATTTGCTCATTATTATTTTCATTCATTTAGCTTAATATCTTTAACTAATAAAAACAATAATGCTAGTTTATCTGAACGGTTTCTGCTATGATCTCTTATTT
>NC_051417.1:22457009-22457112 GCF_015228065.2 Penaeus monodon | reverse complement strand
CATTCAAGATGGGATATGGGCACTTTATGTTCCCATATAAAAATGTTTTTGATATCACTGATAAGGAGTCGGCAGAAGAAGATCCAGTGTCTACAACATATCA
>NC_051417.1:22454801-22455974 GCF_015228065.2 Penaeus monodon | reverse complement strand
CCACCACCGCCCGTCTCTTGCAGATGGCACAACAAACTCACCCTTCGCAGAATTACCAAGCGTGTCACTGCAATACAAACAAAGAATTGCATCTCCATCTTCATCGCCACCGTCACTGTTATGAGCCCAAGACAGCCCAGCTTGCTTTGTTTTTTCTGTTGTGTCATGCTGTTGCTAGGTCGTCTTTTGATGCTGTAGTTGCTTATTTCTCTTTCTTCTTCTCTGCTCTCGTTTGGCGCGTTCGTGCTCCGATTTCTTCTTCTTTCTTGTGATTTTTTAAAACTCTAAGTCGGTCTTATATGGGGATGCTGTCAAAACAAGAGCTCGCCCTTGGGGTTAGGCACTCTTCTTTCGTACAGTTATGACCAGTTTTGGCAAGGGAACTATGTCCTTGGATGAATTACCTAGCTTGAACAGGCTGCGAGCCACGTTTGACATTCCAACCAAACCACAACACTTGGATTTTCTGGCTCAGCATCTCCCTCCAAGTCAGGTTCTTTCTCAACGGCCATAACTAGCTGGGCAACTGGGGCGTCTGGATCTTCCTCTTCCTGTTCACCATTTAATGGAATACCTGTTGGGTGGCAGGTAACAAAGAGTTAGCTTCGCCAAATGGCCGGTGATTCAGTGGGCAGTTATCTCTTTTTCTTAAAGCCTGTGTGTGGAACAACAGCTTGTAGACAGGCCTCTAAAACAATTCACTTAGTTTGCAGACGGTTATCTGCCTGATAAGCATTTAATGATTTCATGAAGGAAACGTCCAGTGGCTGCATTCGGTGACTACAGCTTGGTGTCAAAAGAACGATTATAACATGATTTTCTCTGGCAAGATTAATCACATCAAGATTCCTCATATGGGTCATATTAGGACCAACATTTTAACACATTATGTTTATCCATAAACAACAACACTGGATCATCCTTTGATGGCTTCGTATGGGACAGCAAATGCTGAAACCATTCAGTAAAAATGGAAATCTACATCCACTCAGATCGGTGGCATGCAAACCCATTTTGCATGCCCATGGGTTCCGTCTTACACCGAAAGTAAAAATTCAGTCTGGAAGTGACAGCCACCAATAATGACGTCACCAGTGGATGACATGAAGGACAGCTAATGGTCATTATCTGAGGTTCCATCTCCCCTCATGGGTCCGTCTTACCCCCTCCCCC
>NC_051417.1:22453385-22453549 GCF_015228065.2 Penaeus monodon | reverse complement strand
CTACAAGGCGGTCATTTTTCAGCATAATGGCGCGACGGCAAATGCAAAGAAACACTCTTTCATTCACCTTAGTTCCCGCCTCTGGAAAATTAACAATTAGTGTAAAATATAAAATCACCGCATAATACTGAATATTCACACCACTGAGATTAACTAAGGTCTAT
>NC_051417.1:22452339-22452426 GCF_015228065.2 Penaeus monodon | reverse complement strand
TTTCTTCCTGTCATTTTTTAAAAAAGATTTTGGGAGAAAAAAACGGTTAATAGCAAATCCAGATAATTAAGACGTGTATGAAGCGAC
>NC_051417.1:22451945-22452222 GCF_015228065.2 Penaeus monodon | reverse complement strand
GAGTCGGAAGTGGGAGGCTTTCCCAGGGGCAGGCGGGTTTGCCAGCCAACCATTTTTTATGGGATTAAAAAAGATGTGTTAGCGCTGTGAGAAGCGAGTATCAAGTAAACATGACATCAAGTATTTTTATGGTTAGTAATACGATTATAATGAAGAGAAATTTAGGATGGGACAGTATCACGACTAAATTTTTTATGTGTATGTTTCATTCTTATATACATATTATTTCTTTGACAAGGAAAGGGAAGTTATTGGACATTATTCTGAATGTAGCCTA
>NC_051417.1:22451415-22451621 GCF_015228065.2 Penaeus monodon | reverse complement strand
TCATAAATACTCCTCTTAATGTCCACACAATTTAGAGAAGAAAAAAACATTCGTTAACTTTGAACCGCATCCTTGAAATTTCATAACCATATTACCCGTAGCTCTCATGAAGGACCATGAAAAAGCGAGGGGCTCTGGGCATGAGCCGCCATGTAATGACCGGGCGAGTCCCATCTAATGCATTAACTATTTTTCTTAAGGAGAAC
>NC_051417.1:22450473-22450591 GCF_015228065.2 Penaeus monodon | reverse complement strand
ATCAAACGAGTGGAAACCTTTGACAAATGCAGTGAGTAGGAACCTCTGATAGATTGCACAAGGGCTAATTGTATTTTCTATTCATGTTTTATCTTTGCATCATCTCAGGCTGTAATGT
>NC_051417.1:22450128-22450224 GCF_015228065.2 Penaeus monodon | reverse complement strand
CGTAAAGCAATGATTTGATACAAGCAGTTATGCTAAGCCTTTGTGTTAGATATCTGTCACAGTAAGGAGTGTTGTTATCAGTCTTAGAATTCACTA
>NC_051417.1:22449831-22449979 GCF_015228065.2 Penaeus monodon | reverse complement strand
GTCACCACTGTTCATATGCGCCCCTCTTGTCTTGCAAAAGCAAGTCCTCCCAGAGGGTCAATTATGTGTTCGACTCTGACCTCTCTCCTAACAACAGTGTCACATATGAGGAAATGTATAATAAACCTGTACAAGAGCTCTTTGATTC
>NC_051417.1:22449630-22449696 GCF_015228065.2 Penaeus monodon | reverse complement strand
CTGTCCAGGTGCGGGAGCCATTTGCCAGGGTACCAGTTGATCTTGTGGGGCAAATAATACTGTATT
>NC_051417.1:22447595-22447673 GCF_015228065.2 Penaeus monodon | reverse complement strand
AAGAAAAAAAATAATAGAAGAGAACAGTGTACATAACTGCGTGTTAAAACAAACTGTATTAGCAATGATAAAGGAACA
>NC_051417.1:22444834-22444924 GCF_015228065.2 Penaeus monodon | reverse complement strand
AGAACATGGATTGTCTATATCACATGAAAATATAAGTGAAACCCAGATTTCACTTTAAATTATGTGATTTTAAGTCAAAATGGGAGACTC
>NC_051417.1:22444420-22444550 GCF_015228065.2 Penaeus monodon | reverse complement strand
GAGACTATGAAGAACTTTATAATATATAAAGTTATTACCGATATAGATTCTTTCAGCCACCATTTTTGTTTGAGTGGAAGGACTTACAAACAAGTCCCTCAGAACCCTGGGTCCGGATTTACTGACGCAT
>NC_051417.1:22443833-22444064 GCF_015228065.2 Penaeus monodon | reverse complement strand
TTTTCTCTAGGGCAATAAATTATAATAAATATTCAATAACAAAGGTTAGCAACATACAAGCACAACTCTTAGTACCCTAATATAATGTTATGGAAGCAAGGGATTAAAGTTCCTGATGTATAATGAAAAAAATTTGTTGTGGTGTATCATATAATCTCTTATGATAATAAAATGCTTTAAAGTGATGTTATGTAGGAGAACTTTTCCTTTTTTTATAAATGAGATGAAAAT
>NC_051417.1:22442525-22442873 GCF_015228065.2 Penaeus monodon | reverse complement strand
TCTCGTCAATTTGCTGAGACTTATATATAAGACATTTCGAAATGAACGCAGTTTTACACGATTTTCAGTAGCCAACTCAGTAATCAGTAACTACCCAAATTTACCGAAGAACCATCACGTTATTAAGAAAAATGTTATCAAAATTGCTTATGTAAATTACGGTATGGCCGTTACGTATTGAAAAGACACGTGCAAACGTTGCACCTTTTTATGCTTTCTTCGGGGGTTTGTATTCCTCATTTTGTTCTAAATCTTTTGTGGATAGAATGAGTAAATAGACATGAATGAATCTTTGCAATATTGGATATACTTTAATTCGTAAAGAAAGAAAAAAGAAAAAGAAAAGAA
>NC_051417.1:22441725-22442190 GCF_015228065.2 Penaeus monodon | reverse complement strand
GGTCTCCACTGTTTCGCGATTGGTCAAGTGTTTGCCTACGTTTGCAATTCCTTCTTTCCTAGTTTCTTATGATATTCACATTCACATTACGAAGATTTAAGCACGACGACCATAGGCATTCAGCCTTTCATCCGTCATATCTTACAGAAAATCGCTCTTTTGAACCGAAACGGCAATGGTGGCACTCTGACCTTGTACCATTATATAAGAGAAGAGAGCCCAAGTGATCTTGCACCATACCCGGCCTGTAACTCTGATCCTGTGCCATTATATAAGAGGTAAGAGCTCATGGGATCCGCACCATACCCGCGGACCGTAACGCTTCCGAGCTGTTTCTCATCACATCGCTATCCACGTTTTCGCTCTGTCATTAGTAGCGCACCAGATACGGCGGCGGCTGCAGTGTCCTTTCTCCTCGGCTCGTCGCCAGCAAATTCATACAAGGTCGCTGTTGGAAGGCAACTG
>NC_051417.1:22441129-22441340 GCF_015228065.2 Penaeus monodon | reverse complement strand
ATTTCTATATTCACTCAATTAACTATTTCAATCGAGGCGAGGATGTGTTTATTTGGCTGAATGCAACATTTTCGAACATCATCATAATGTTTCAAAGGATTATCATCGTCAACCTGACAGTCAACCAATAGTTATACTCGCCAACATCTCACCATTAGGCTAACCTGCCTTGGGCAAAAAAGTGGTCTTTGTGCGACAAAAATGTGTGTGA
>NC_051417.1:22437626-22439047 GCF_015228065.2 Penaeus monodon | reverse complement strand
GAAATGGCCGTGTTGTGCTCTCAGGCCGCGTCCATCGGCGAGATGCCGAAGTGGCATCGGTGGCTGGTGTTCCTGGTGGGAATTTTCGAGACGATGGTCTGGTCGGGCACGGTCTTCGGGTGGGCGTCCCTGGTCCACGTGCTAAAGACCATGGGCGTGTACAGCCACTTGTGCAAGGAGTCTCTGCACCAAGTCTATTCCCTGTCCAACAACGCCACGCAGGAGGTCGATGGGGCTATGCTGGTGCTTACTGACTCGGTAGGCTTTAGACATGGTTCGTATTACTTAATGACTTCCTCTGCTACAACATCTGTACATACATGTTACTGGTCCTTCCTATTCAGTCACGAAAGCCTACAAAAAGACATCTCACTGTACCAGCCCCTTTATTCCAGACGCAGCTGGCATGCAGTAGCCAGGACCAACAATTCGCCCTCATATACACCGTCGCGTGTGTACTGTATTCCATTCCGGGCATCCTCCTTGGCTACTGCCTCCACCACTTCGGTCTCGCCGTCACCCGCGTCCTCGGGGGTCTGCTGATCTCCTCGGGCTTCGTCCTCCTGGCGCTCACCACTGCGGGTTAGTTACGAGGGGATGCCTAGTTGCGTTGCTCGCTCTTGGGTCGAGGGTTATTGCTAACTCCTGGACATGGCGAGTCTTGATATTGCCTGGATATTGATGCAGTAATACTGAGTTTAGTTTACTATTATAGCTATATTGTTAACCATCTTCGGCATGATTAAATTATTGGCTGGCTGCTTAGTATATTTTTTAACTACGAAACATGAGAATGCTTTATTTTCTTTTAACAGCGCGTGATCATACACTGCTCGCATTTAACAGAAGGCTCGAGCCAAGGTCCAAGCACAGGGGATGAGGTCATCACTTTCCCAGGGACCGGGAAGCTTGCGGGCCGTGACAGCGCTCATTTATTATTTTTCTAATAGAGAATACACTGAACGAAAGTGAAAGATGTTTTCGAGGGCATGTGCTTCCTTGTCAGTTCCATTAAAGCCATGCTGTCTAAGGTTTCCTGGGACAGAGGAAGAGTGCGGGAGGGTCCGGGCTGTACTCAGGCTCTGGAGCCCGAAAAGGTGATGCTTTGTGCTCTGCTTTCATTTATACAGTTCTTGTACACCTTGTCTTAGTGTCAGTTTTCAGACGACTGAAAAAGCCATGTTAGCGGAGGAGGTTCATTCTTCTGGCTGTTTTGGTTTAGCTTAATAATCTGCATAGTGATGACAGCATTTTTCTAACTCTCGATTATTTGAGATACATCCGGCATGCAAAAGGGAAATACGAATTATTTCCAAAGTTAATGCCAAGCTGCTTTTTTTTTTAAATCATTATTGAATGTTTGTAACATTAAACATTTTTTGCATGTATCTACAATCAGTTGTTGTCTTGGCGCGCGCGCG
>NC_051417.1:22434656-22435919 GCF_015228065.2 Penaeus monodon | reverse complement strand
GGTAATTCTTACAATCCAGTCTAACTCTTCTTATTTCAGTTTCTTAATTTATCTACTTATTCAATTTTCTTCTTTGTTTCAAAGGTTATCGTAGATTATTCTGAACTATTAACCTTCAAGACGGTCTCTTACTAGTAGAAGTATCTATATCATCGCATGAATCTTTACCATTATTTTACCACTCTTCCATGCGCAGATTCTCCATCGTACCTGTGGGGCGCCGCCATTTTCCTTTCCATTGGAGGGAACATCATCCGAATGGCAGGACTCCAGCTTGGGAACCTATTTCCCGAACGCCGCAACACTGCCATAGCCATCATCAGCGGGATGTTCACACCCTCTGCCGGGATGTTTATCATCTTACAGGTATGGGTTACGTTTGTGTGTACGAAAAGTACGTACCTCCTGGATAAATGTATGGCTTTTATTAATGTCTTGGGTGTATAGACTGATGGAATAAGATGTGGTGATTTTTAATTGTTGCCGCCCTCCCAGTCTGCTACACAGATTTAATTCAAGATGTGATGGTTGCATGTTTTTTTTGCTGTAGTGTTCCTGTGTGTGGTAACGTACTTTTTTAGTAGCCATAAAACGGGTGATGCTGTGCATTATCGACCACTATCATGAACGAGCTGATCGTGTGTTTGATAAGCGATATCATGTCTGTGTTTTTATTTTATCTTTAAGATTATACTTAAAGCTTGGGTGAAATATATCAAAACAGCAATGTTACGAAGTAGACAAAATATGTGAACATATTCTTCGAACATGGCCCAGCACTCTTTCGAAAGCTAATGAGCTTTGAGTCAACATGAGGTCAAGTGTTTTGGAATGCAGCATGCCACTTACATACACACGCACTAGGAAAAAAATAATCAGGAAAAAAACGCAATTACTTTTGGCTACGGTGTACACTGCAGATCCAAAGTTACGAATACACATCACTTTACAATGTACAGGGCATTTCCTCGTCAATCAAAAGAAAGCTAAATCAACCAAACTACATTATCCGGACACCATTTTTTTTCGATGACCTGCATTTGTATGTACATTTCAGTATGCTCGCGAGGCCGGATTGCCCTGGGTGTACATCTGTACCAGCTTTGCTGTTGTTGCTTCCTTAATCCTTCTTCTCACGCCCTTGATGCCCCGACACCATGTGCCTTACACAGTCGAAGTAGGTACGTTGCGTCCGATCTCAGGCGTTTGAAAGCGAGGTCTGTCACAGGGAAAGGTTATGATCTTTCCGGGATTTTTTTCTTA
>NC_051417.1:22434139-22434356 GCF_015228065.2 Penaeus monodon | reverse complement strand
AGTTCATTAATTTTACGAAGGTTGTTTCAGTAATTCATGATGAGATTTTAAATTTCCTGAATTTCTGGGCTCACGTTTATGCCTGACGGTGAAGGACTGTTCACGGGTACATTTTTTTTTTTAAAGAGACATCATGCTATTAATGTGAATCACGAGATAAAATGCATGTTTGAGATTAAAAGTTAATGACGACACTGCAAAACACCAATGAAACTAT
>NC_051417.1:22432402-22432742 GCF_015228065.2 Penaeus monodon | reverse complement strand
ATCTAAAGCTATCTACCATACCCCTTCGCACCACTCGCCGGCAACCACCCTCACCCACAACCGAAAAGTGACCATTACATGCCTGACATCCTAAGTACAACCCATAATTACCCTAACATATTTACTCTCTCCGGCAGAAACGCAAGACGAAGTGAAGAACGAGAAAGGCAACGTGAAACCGGTGCGGGAGAGCATTTTCTCGTGGTCCAACCTCTTCCACACCTACTGGGTCTTTTCCAACATGTTCTGCGTCATGTTGTTCAGCACTTATTTCAACTCATGGATTAACAAGTTCTCGGAGACTACGAATGAAGGTAAAGGCTGTCGTGAGGTTGGCGTT
>NC_051417.1:22430647-22432279 GCF_015228065.2 Penaeus monodon | reverse complement strand
TTTTGGGGACATTTTGCGTTTGTTCTGGTCTTATTGTCCGTAAGACAAATCTTGGTTTGCAATGTTTATCGCTTTGTGTTTGCCATCATGCAGATTGAAAGTCTTCTTCTCTGAGGTAAAGAATATTGTAAAAATGTAAACGGATTTTTACATTTCCAAGGGTCCTGTGCCAGTATGACAAATTTCATGAACAAAAACTGCTGCTTTATTTACTTGTTTTTTTTCTATTTTTCTGCACGTACTGATGAATCCCTTAGCCCCTTCACTTCTCCCCCGGGACATTCCCCGGTGTCTCCTCCCTTTCACGCAACTCCGATACGTTCTCACGCCGCCTCTCTGTGACTTCATCCTCCTCCTCTTTAAAGCATTGCCGCGTTTTATGGTGTACTTCTCATCAATCTTTTAATTTTGCTTGACATTTCTAAGGTTCTCAGTCTTCTCGGATCTTTCACGTAACTTTCATTTCCTCCTCACTTCAAGTTCCAGCGATCTTTCTCTCACCGTCAATCCCCTTACATCTCCTTCTTTCTTTAACTCTAGGATTTTATCTGCCTTCTACTTTCCCCATTCCCTTCGCTGAATATTGAGTATTATTTTCGCTGTGGCACCGAATAATGTTTGCTTTAGCGTGTTCACCTGTTCATCACCCAAAAAAAAAAAAAAATACTCATTATCCGAAATAGCCAAATATTTTGCATTACAACCATACATTCAGCTTTTAGCACCTTGCTGTCTTTCAGGGAACACAGCTCTTTCTTTGGTTAATGTTGTTGATTTATGCTTTATGAATGGCTGCCATCATTTCCAAAATTTCCTATTAATTGTTCATGATCCAAATAAGGCATGGGAAGTACCCCCGGACTTTTCCATGTCCATGAGTTTGGGTGCTGCTGAAGCCATGTATTAGCTGCCATCCTCCTCTCTTCATTACACACCCTCCTCTTTGCCATTCCCCAAACCATATGGGACACTATGATCTACTGCCTATCATAACCCACCCTTCGGTTTATATCTTCTGAGAGGATGTGAAATTTCTATAATTTGCACAAAGCTCTCGTATCTTTCGTCTGTTCGTAAAATTGAACTGCCTATTCCTCTGGCCCATTATATTATAAACCACGGTGATGTATATAATCACTGCTATAGATTCCCCGGTATAGATTCCCCGGCAGCACGTAATCTGACTCCAAAGCCATGAATACATATAACAATATTGTTCCCGTCCATAGGTCCAATTCCTCTTTCTGCTTCATCTCTTGAGCAGATAAAATTGATTTCTCCCTTTACCTTTTACCCAGCACTAAGCCTTCTCACCTTATCTTATGCCAAAATATCCGCCCCTGGCCTCTTCATCTCCATCTCTACACTGTCGTCCATTCTTGCCCTGAACACTGGTCTCAATTTCCATTTCAAGTCTAGATGGCGACTGAGTCCCATCTATGGAGATTACTGCCGAGCGTGGTGGCTGTTCCTCGAACTCGGAAACAGTTCTCATTCATGTTGTTGTTTCAAAGTGTTTGATTTGTAGCTTCCATGGTAGACTTGCGTGATACGTAGAGGGATCCTTTCCGCAATGGATGACCAAATAGTCCTTCAGCTGCAGAGCTTACCCTATGATGTGGCGTCAGTGTA
>NC_051417.1:22430077-22430248 GCF_015228065.2 Penaeus monodon | reverse complement strand
TCTGAATGAAGTCCTCGTACGTCTGGCGGAGTGGGCAGCCGCGTGACGGAAATAGCGACGGCGACCGACCCAGGATTCTCGAGTGGTTGCGCCAGGGAAATAAAGGCGCGGCGCCTTCCCGGCGCATAGATTGCATCCGCTGCAGGGAATGAGAATCAATCGCATACTATA
>NC_051417.1:22429566-22429926 GCF_015228065.2 Penaeus monodon | reverse complement strand
TTATAACGATTATTACAATTACTATCCTGCCATTTGGTATTAAGTCACGGACTGAGGGTTACCAATCGGAATAGATACTAATAGATATTACTTCCATGAACAAATTTTCTCTTGGAAACTCCAGCGCTTTTCAAAAGAAATGTTATTTTCTCTTGTTCTTCATTTTATGTAGCATTCTACCGATCACTTTACTGTGCACCTTCTGCCTATCTAGAGCATCATGAACTACAACTTGCACTTGCACTTTTCTTCAGGAATCATAGCTAGGAGTAAATGCAAACAAATGGCAGTGCGTCCAATCTCAGGAGAAGACTTACCCCGGGACCTGGAGTGCTTCGATTCGCCAAGTAGTTCCTTCAG
>NC_051417.1:22428595-22429349 GCF_015228065.2 Penaeus monodon | reverse complement strand
TCACCACCAAATATTTTTTTCTCACAAAGGATTTGGCGAATCAGAGAACTCCAGAGCCCGCTTGAGTTGACAGTTTTTCACTTCCTGATATTGGACGAAATATAACATGTATACCGTATATGTTCTGTGCCTGTACCCCCCCCCTCCCCCAGAGTCACAAGTTAAAACGCCTCTTCACATTTCTCCGCAGCGGCACGCTATTCTCTCTTGTACGGGTATGCCAACATTCTGTGCTTCTTCATCTCACCTCTGCCTGGCCTCCTGGTCGATACCATCGCTAGCAAGTTCCAAAAAGGTGATTTATATAGGGTGATTTCTTTTGGGAATCTATTTTTTTCTGTGTTTTGGTGAGGATATAAGGCCAGTGAGCCACGTGAGACGAAAAAAAAAATGTAGTCTGAGAAAAATGGAAAAAGGAACATTACAGAAATATTCCTCGTCAGCGCAGTAACTGGAAAATAATTCGCATTGCAGGAAAAACCGGTTTACAGAAGCACATCGCCTCCGTCCAAGCCACAATAATACCCATGATCTTGGTAACGCTAACAGTTACCGTCCAGCTTGGTAGCCTTATGTTCCAGGGATCAGCGGCTGTGTATATAGGTCTCATGTGCTTAACTATCAACAGACCTTCTTGCCTAGCTGTCGGCAACCCGCTAATCAGGATAAGGTAATTGACCTTATTTCCTGTTTACAGACCGCTGTAGGTGAACTAATCCTTAGTGATATAAAGAGAAAAAAATCATCAGTGTCA
>NC_051417.1:22428040-22428217 GCF_015228065.2 Penaeus monodon | reverse complement strand
CTTCAACCGCGTGATCGGGTTCCAAGGCACGGCGGTCGCTCTCCTGACGCTGCTGCAGTACCCGCACTTCACCTGGGCGCAGTACCAACCCACCATTGTGATTAGCGTTTGTTATGAGTTTAAGAACGTGATGCATACTGCCTATATATAATTCACTGGCTTACTAATGGATTTTTT
>NC_051417.1:22427172-22427443 GCF_015228065.2 Penaeus monodon | reverse complement strand
CTTCCTTTCTCGCAGGCTCTCACCGTGACGCTGGCCGCCCTGTTCCTGAACCTGCTTCATCCTCTTCACCTGTGCAGTAAGACCTACCTGTCGAGGGTTTTGTCCTTCGACCAGTCTCATTCTCAGGAAAAGCCAATCAAGGTCTGAATGATATCTTGGTGCACTTGTTATGTTTAAAGTCTTAGAGTATATATTTAATATAGAGAACAAATTATATTTTATGTCGCGAAAAATGGTTGTTTTATTGTTGACCTTTTATATTTTCTTTACG
>NC_051417.1:22426568-22426672 GCF_015228065.2 Penaeus monodon | reverse complement strand
TACATCCAGCTACTGCAATGACCCCACAATCATGACCTTTTTAGTTACCTCCAGCAAGACCAACTCCATCTAGGTCACATAAGGTGCCCACCTCTTCCTGGTTG
>NC_051417.1:22425973-22426320 GCF_015228065.2 Penaeus monodon | reverse complement strand
TCACAAGTTCTCGAAGAGTGTCTCCAAATGTACTGATTACAATCCATTGTTCAGCTATCCTCAAATCTTTGTGCGTAATTATAGGAAGATTGAACCATACATATAATAATATTCTACTGCTCTACAAGTATTGATTTCTGTTCCGATTAAAGTGTGCTGTGACCAGAAAATTGTTCTTACGTTAAAAAGAGTAGCTAGAATAATCCTAATTAATTTTATTTTCCAGTGGAATAATAAATGGATGGTGCTTTGTTCGCAAATTATTTCTTGCTCGACTAATCAATTTTTACACGAAATTTTCTTGGATGGGCTGTAAGCCATAGGTCACGAACTAGTGTAAATTATGT
>NC_051417.1:22425761-22425859 GCF_015228065.2 Penaeus monodon | reverse complement strand
TGGCCTCTAATCCCCTAAAAATGTCACGACTCGCTGCTCAGGATCAGAGGTGAGGGTTCTGGAGGGTAAGGAACTATATAATAGTAATAGATTATTTT
>NC_051417.1:22421522-22423293 GCF_015228065.2 Penaeus monodon | reverse complement strand
AAATAGTTTTGAAATAGTATTTATCATAATAAGAAATGTAAGCGAATTTCTTAAATAAAATGCATGAACAATTAAGCGCCCAAATTCCCTATCATTTATCGGCACACATTTAAAGAGGAACAGGGTAAGCGTAATGGTGATCTATTACACCACTGCCGGATGTAACGATACCAAAAAGTGTGAGAACTACTAAACAAACTTGCCCCACCCACGGAAACGTGAAACGATGCCCATACTAAGTGGTAGATCAGTTGGTCGATGACTCAAAATCTTCACTCTCTTAGGTATCCAAAGTTATCTATTTTACCTTATGCCAGAGCTACTGGCCTGAAGTCCATAGCCTCAGTCCTTTTGGCTCAATTTCTATCTGGGTCTTCATTGATAGAGAATGATATTTTAGAGTAAAGGTCTTGCATGAAAAGATCCTCCATGCCTACAACATGCACAGCAAGATTTTTTTTCTGTGCACAATAATCAATTTTACAAATATGATTGTAGCAATGGCGTAATAAACTGTAATGAATTACTTAGACTGCTGTTCCTGAGCACTGTACCAACTACATATAGTAGCACATAGACCCCCTCAGTAAATAGAAGCCCTGCTTGAATGAAGAGAAACAACAAAACGATACACAGCCATGAACTGTAATCTTGAAAAAGGAGTAGGTGAGAGGGTATATGGACCCTGAAGAGGGCCCACTATATAAGTTGAAGGAAAACCATTGCCATGAAAAAAGCATTTCACTGAGCACAAGGTCTATAAAATTGAGAGTAAGAATTATCCTTATGATGAGGTAACTTTTGCCTAAGCCCCTTCTAGAAGTACCTAACATCCTATGAAACACTTCTATGGACTTCAGACTCCAGTTAACAGGAAAATACATTTACCACTTTGCAGTTTGATTGGTAGGTTGATATAAAATAGGGCAAACATTGTTAATGTAGTCTCTTAGAAACAGTACTTCTACATGTGTTATGGTACAGGAAGAACACAAAGAACATCACATCTCTGAAGAATAAGCATGGTATATTCTGCCAATAATATTTATTTCTTAAAACAACGCACAAGTGAAAAAATAAGTTACTTTATGAGGGCAGGCTGCTTCCTGAATAATCAACTGTTATTTGACAGTATCTCAAGTTTTCCTTTTTGAGAGTGAGAAAAGTAATGACAAAAGTGACATAAATACTAATTATAACAAAAGAAATTAAGATGCATTTTCTAAAATAGGTTTACAAAATAAAAATGTGTACTGGAACATCATATTCTAATCAGGGTTAAAGCTCTAAGAATATTTTTATTAATATGTATGTATTTAAGCTTTCACCTTTCCAGACAAGATTAATATTTCAATTGGGATTTGTTTTGCCATTTTTATTTCCACTATGAGAATCTGAAACTCCTTATACCTTCTCTAATAAACATTCCTTTCCCAAGTTGGTAAAACGAAAGTCTTAATACAGCTCAATTCTTTATTTCTCAAAATTTGTATTGAGTTACATCACAGTTTCATACAATATTGGCGGCATCTGATACTCTTCATGAAATATAGGATGGGTCTCCACCTAAACCCCATGTGCAATTTTGCAAACCTCTCTACAAAACCAAATATTTCCATAAACTATTTCATGGTCAATATGAACAACTCCTTCGGGAAAGCAAAGAACTGTCTTCTAGCAGAAAGAAAAAAAGAAAAAGAGGACAGACAATAATTTTGTGGCTAGTAAAAAGAGAAGCTTTGGGGTTACAGATGGAGATTCCACTCTACTT
>NC_051417.1:22417908-22421498 GCF_015228065.2 Penaeus monodon | reverse complement strand
TCACAAGAGTAAAAGTCACTTGCATTCATTGGTACTTCTAAAGAGATAAAATGGTCCTCCATCACTGGAACAACTACAACACTACCATTGTCATTACAAGTTAACTATCTAATGTCTCTACTCTTACTACAAAACTTTGGGAAATTCCCATACTGAACATTTATTAAACAGTAACTTCGAGCAGCACATGGTGTATCTAAATATTGTTGTACACTTTACAAAATTCATAATCCTATTTCCAGCTCAGCCTTTGATATTCAAAAAGTAGATAAAAATAATAATGCATTACTATATTCCAAAGTGCATCAAATATATCCTTTAAAAAGAAGTCTTCAAAGCCAATGACATTTTTTATTATAATTTTGACAGAATTCAAATTTGTTTCTTTGGTAATGCTGTCAAGAAACCTGAGACAACAACATCATGATTCCTAAAGCTTTCAAAGTAGAGATTCTAAAAATTACTGCCCAGTCTGCAAATCACACACAGACCCTGCCTACCAAACAGTTACAAAGTGTGGCTCTCTTTAAACAAAATGAAGAGAACATGATTCACAATAACATATTTTCCATGAGAGAGAACATGAATTAAACTGTGATGATCCATAATTTAACAATGTAGCATAACAATTGTGATTTGCATTAAAAAGTTATTACGTATTGCTTAAAAAAATAAAGTGATGTAAAACTAGGTCTTCTTTTCAATACAAGGACATAAAAAATTCAAGTGCTGCTACTGATGCATACAAACCATATCCACCCCATCCTCTTGAAAAATCTTGTTGGGAAAACTGAATAAACAATTTCCTTTTTTCATTGTCATCCGTATTTAAAATAAACTTCATCAGCAGTATGAACAAAAAGGAAATCTGCAAATCAGTCTCCAAATGCACACCAAATACAGAATTTTATCACAAATATCCAAACCAAGGGCTGCCTTTTAAGACAAGACAATAAAATTATTATGGGAGAATAAAAATCCACCACATATTCACTTGCAGAACAACTGGACAGATGACCCTGGTCGTTGCTTCTTGTTTGCAGTTAGTTGCGAGAAGAATTCGCGAATGTCCTCGTCTCGAACCACCTTCTTGTTCTCAGCAAATTTACGCAGGTACTCTCTCAGGGATGAGCTCAGAGTGTTGTACTCTGGGTGTATAGAAAGCATAAATTTAGAAGAGAGACAAAATGAGTAGTACTGTAATCCTTTAGAAATCCTCATAATTACCCTTAATTCCCCGACTATTATGTAAAAGACCAAAACCAAACTTCCACCCTATACTATTTTGTATTTTCTTAAGCCATTTGAAATTCATTTTCAACAGCAAGCAATGTACAATTTGTTTACATTATGACTCAAATTACATACCATGAACCATCTCTGTGCGGACGACTCTATCTAGAGAAGAAAGGGCCTCAAGCTCTCTTTGTACTGGTGCAGAGTGGTTTCTCTGATGGTTCTTTCCACTTTCTTCATAGAAGGAAACTGTGTCTTCCTCGTCAAGCAAGAAGATTACCCCCTCAGATTTATACTTTGCCTGGTAAGATTAGAAGGTTTTCTTAACCCAAATCACAGATCTAGAAATACTATTTAATAGAGAAGCCAAATCAATGTCAGGTAATCTAAAATTCTACCCATTTTTAAATCATAAACAGCCTCAGATGTAAAACTATCCAAGATATGTAATGACAATCATATGTTTGAACCCTGTTATGCAAATACTGTTTGTGAATTACCTTGCATTCCTCACAAGTGCACAGCTGCTTTCGCCAATTCATGGTAAAGAATGCAGCACCATCTGGAAGTTCTTGCTTGGCCAGAGTTTTCAGTTTGCATTCTGAAATGTTTAAAAAAATAATTACCAGAAGAAACACAAAGAAAACGGTAATTCTTGTTGAATATGTTATCATTGCTTATTCATTCACACTTATGGCAGGTTCATAGTTAAGTCCTCTAACATACAATGCACCAACACACACACACTTTCTCTTACTGTTTCACTCTCCAACATCCACACACCTACAATTGACTAAGGGATTTACCTGCTGATTCACATTTTTTAACATTAGCATTGTCATCAGCTTTTTCCTCCTCCTTGGCAACTTCTTTTTCACTCTTAGACCCATTCTCTTCACTCTTCACAGTCTCAGAGGTATCTTTCTGCAAAAGATTTTACAGGGTAACATACTTTACAGAAATATAAGTATTCATTGGTACATTTTCAAAGACCAATCGGGGGAAAAGCAAGAAATCCACCTACTGACATATATTACACTGTTGCCATTCAAAAATATTTACCTGAAAACATTAAATGATTTTGAGAAGCTGTGTACTTTCAATTTTTCATTAAATGGACATACATGGATATACCTAGTGACCCTTACCTTTGTACTCTTTTCAGCACCAGCTTCAACATCAACAGATGCTTTAGATTCCTCACTCTTCAGAACTGAAACTTTAAAATGTACAATACATTGAAATATCTCTTGCTGGAAATGCTGAGTATCATGAAATATAAATTCATAACTGTACACAGATACTGAGATATAAGAGTGACTTTATGAGACAGGTGAGACAGCCCACAATTATCTTATAATCACTATTCCTTCTCCAAATATCAATCAAAATTAACTAATTATCTATTATTGATTTCTGATCACTTCAACTTCTAAAAGCAAACCACACATTCAATTTCAATTACTATGTATTTGCCCTTGATATTCATATGCTGATAACAATATCCCTCAAAGATTATACATACTAAATATAGCATTTCTATGAACATGAAACTACTAACCACATGATATATGTCTTCAAATTTGGCTAGAATATTTTAAGAATCTGAACTTTACTAACAAATATGAAAGCTTTGGGAGAAATAAGCATTACAACTTGCAGTTACCTTACCAGTAAGACCGAGGTAATGTACTAGGAAATCATGTTTGGTAAGGCACTGGCTGCAAATCATCTCTGCAAACTCACTGTCTGGAGGAGTTTTCCCACCCTGGTGCTGAAACACAAAGACAAGTTATAACAACTTTGTTTTCCTCTCTGCAATACAGCTCCAAGACACTTAAAAGTGGCGCCTGTTTTAAGTTGTGTGCATTATATAGCCAACTGCTTGTTTGACCCTGGCTAATGTCACTGAAAAATATACCTGCACCTCGAAAGTATATTTAAAATTTCTTTTTAGCATGATTTCCTAAAAAATTATTTATGCTACAGCTATGAAGTATGGTGCCAAGACATCTTGTTGTGAGCAGGATAAGTGTGTAAGCTGAGGGAAGGGGGACTGAGGTAATGTTCACAACTCATGGAAGGACTTATACAACTAGAAGCAATCTTTGCTACTATTCTAAAAGCTCAATTGGGAATACATCAATTAGTCAATATGAAGATCTTAATTTCCATTACCAACTATCTAAAACAAATAAAACAGTCTAAGAAATGAAAACTCATTTGTGATGTTGATCTTCCCAATCATTTCCAAAACCTGCAGTCCTCTCAAACCTGCAAAGCAACTGTGCATCTCCATTTCAAGTCATAATAACTCTATACTGTGAACTTCAAAATTCTAAATAATTCTTTGT
>NC_051417.1:22417628-22417825 GCF_015228065.2 Penaeus monodon | reverse complement strand
GCAAAAAATAAGTAAAAGTTGATCACATATCCAAATGGACAGTGTTTGCACAACACTTCAGGATGATGTGGTAGAATAGCCTGTTCCTTATTGCCATCCCTATTGTTCCAGATAATGCCAGTACTCACTCACAACTGAGTCAATGGAAGGGGTTGGCTAGAAAAAACTCAAGACCTAACAATGGTTATTAAATAACG
>NC_051417.1:22417116-22417600 GCF_015228065.2 Penaeus monodon | reverse complement strand
CAACCTACTCTCAAAGTCATGTGGACAATACCTTCTGTTACAAATAAAATCTAAAAGGACCTACCCGGCCATGGTACCAATCCTCACACACACAACACTGAATCATCTCATCTTCAACAGTGTCTTCAGGATCTGGGTAAGGTCTCTGGCAGGTGCAGTAGGACCCTCTGAAATTATGGTTGTAGTGGTTCTCCGGATTTTCTGGCAGCTTGTCCTGTAATGAATAAAAAAGGTTTATTAATTTCAATACAAACTCCATTCTTGGAAAGATATGCCTCTGGATATATCTAACAAATTCATTCCTGTGCTCAAAAGATTTTACAAACCTTGAGAAGCTTGCAGGAATTTTGGGAGAACTTTGAGTTGCCACAATCACAGCGGAAGTGCCTAAGGGGAAGACCACATATTACAAAGTTAAGGAGGTTTTATTGATAAACAAAAAAAGGAAACATGGCTTAACCCAATGCTGTCTGAAAAATGCTAC
>NC_051417.1:22411796-22416667 GCF_015228065.2 Penaeus monodon | reverse complement strand
AATGCAATTGTCATGAAAGTCATTCAATGCAGAAAAGATTATTAGGCTTTCATAAAATACATGAAAACCTTACAAATACATGAACCACACCAATGTTATTGGCATCAATAGATGGCTTCGATAATATGCACATGCTGATCTTGATCTGTTACCAACAAACTAGTCTCATTAGTCTCATTTACCATGCTTTCATAAAAGACAATAGCAAAATCATGATGGAAATGGAGTCAGTAATCACCATGGTTATCATGTTTTCATGATCAAAATAATCAGTATCAATAATGAATACACATACACAATTACTTATACTACATCTGTAATTTTTTCTGACAAAATGTATTGTGGTTTCTTTCCTTTTCCATCTACTTCTCTTCATCTCACAATTTTCAATTTATTCCCTATGATCTACTTAGCTATCTCACCATACCTGTTGATCGTGTATGACAGGTAGGCTTCGGGTCTGAAACTTGGGTCCATTGAATAATGAAATATTGTACTGTTTCCTAAGTTTCATTGCTCCTCTTGAAATGTAACTTCTTGATTTCAAGTGGCTTATGCACTTCTTTATAACTCTTGACAATATACCATTACACTCAATGAGAGAGTTTTGAGAAACACTGACACCAGTATTTTCATTGGTTTATGAGGGAAAAGAATGGTCAAGCATTTGTACTGAATCACATTACCTGATCAAGGCTAAGTCTTTTGTATTGTGCAGTTAATAATCTGTACATCATTGCCAATGTATGCTGTGAATTGCCAAATGTGAATAACATGTCCTTGTAGTCAAGCGTAACAAACATGCACGTAGCAGCCACCTGAACAATGTTTATATCAGTATCCATCCATGTAATTACAGCATGACCAACGCCATGAATATGTTGCAACTGTACACAAGTTAGTAATCTATGATACACTAAGTCCACTGGTAGAACTAAAAATGAAAAATTACATCCATAACACCAATAAAAGGCTAACTAATAAAAGGTACGAGTGTTGAGCAAGTCTCTGATTCTCTCTACCAGTTAATGGACCAAGTGTGATCAAACCAATGATGATGACTGAATACAAGAGTTCCTTATATTACCTGCATTTGACCTAATATATGTATATTTCTTATACTGTCAGGTGTTGCTTAACATCTATAGTATGTTCTGAGATTTGGATACTGTGTGAACAGCAAATCATAAACTTTGCAAAGCTATAAGAGATACTGGTACTGTTGTATACATGTATTTCCTAAACTGTAAACAATAGCATTCACTAATTTTCCACCTCAAAGCCATTTCTTCACTTCTAATTCATTCTTCTCCTTTACCTATTGCTGTTGCTATCATTAGCAGTGGTTTTGGTACACTTTATGGTAATGATTTTGAAAGAAAACTGCAGAGATGATGCTATAATACTGAAGACACATGATATTTGTGACTGGGAATGGTAAAATATACCCAGTTTAAATGTAATTATATCAAACCAAACAACATAAATTTACTGACCTCTTGGTGTAAAGTTCAACGAGTTCATGGTCCTCATGACAGTGGTAGCTGCAAGCCAGACACACTCCTGCCAAAAGTTCACTGTCTGCTGGGCAACATGTCATACAGGCATACAGAGCCTGACGTTTCATGTTACCCTAGGTAGAAAGAGGGTAAAGTTGTCATTGCTATCTCAATACATTACATGTCTGATGAATTCAAATTTAAATATTATATATACACAAGAAATAACAATTCCTCTCCTTTGATTACAAAGTAACTTAAAAATATATACTGTAGGCCTATTCTAAATGCTTATGATGTAAACTTTGTACTTCTATTAGATATACCAACTTGTAAAGTTTCATTTTTATTTTAATCACCTCACACTAATACTTGTTTTTACATATGCTTGGTATTTTAAAAAATCATACAAAATATATTAATTTCTTTACACCAAGTTATCAATTTTTCTCACAAGAGACATGCTGAACTGGAATACTTTGGTGTTCTGGGCGAGTTGCTTGATTTCCCTTTCCTGATCAGATGGAGTAGTTGTATTCACCCACAATTTCCAAGCACAAACTGCATCACTTATCCACTTGAATAATTTCTATGAATCTTCGGAGAGTATCAAATAACTTAAGCCTTAATAATGCCAACAGACAACAAAGGTTGTATATATCTGAATAAGAAAATTCAATGTACTGATAAAATGACAGAAAAACACATGAAAGTTTGTTAAAAGATAAAATATTAGCTTTGAAATCTTGAGTTCTTCATTTTCAGGCCTCTTATGCCACTGTTGTCAGTTCTCATGCTTATCCAAACCCTATCAATATATACTAGCAATAACTTAAATCAATGTTCTTTCACAAATTGGTATCACAATGAAAATATGTGTGACCAACAATATTGTATACAAAACTCATACTAGAAGCCTGTAAGCAAAATAGATATGTACAGACGCAAACAAGACAGTAAAAGGAGTTGGTTTTAGATCCCCACCCACCTTGGCTCCTTGAGGAGGAACAGGTGTCTCACTTGCAATGAGTCTCCCCAACTTTCATTAGCTTAGTCTGGTCTATCTTCTTATAACTGTACAGTATACCAAAAGGAATGGCATAGGTTTTGTTTCTAGATATTGTTACCTTGCCTGGGTTCTTTATTGTCACAACATTCGGAGGTCATGCTTTTGTGGATCGGATGGGGGTAAGCAGCCCCTCTGAAGGAGGTTCCTGGGGGTACAGACTCCTGACATAGCATATGTTTCCTGGCATCATATTAGCATAAGTTATCAATTCCAATCTGCCAATTTTGTATGTCTGTTGACTCCGTAATTTCCCTGGCACACTCCATGCCATCTACTGACGTTGCTGGAGGAGGTGGGCCAGCGCTAAATTCCTGTGGGAGGAGAGAACGAGCCGAGGGCGACCCACCTGGCCCACCTTCAGCATCGGCGGCGAAGACCTCTTAGCAAAATCCATGCTGCCAATCCGTTCCTAAATGAGAGCCCCGACGCCCATCCCCTGAGACAAGCAAGAGCAAGGAAGAAGCTTCCCTTCACCAAAACCCACCTGGTCGTAGGTACAGCTGGTGTCGTCGGAGGCCCCCAACACGGCCGCAGCGTCCAGTTCTCTCTCTTGTTCCTCCTCTAATACTTCTACCATCGAGATGCCCGACTCCTCTTCCTCTTCCCCGGGTGTCACTGTGCCGCTTCCTTCGCCCTCGGCCATCGTGGAGGACAAAAAGGAAGGGAAATGTGAGAGAAAAGGCGATGGGTGCTGGCTCGCTGCGGGAAGGCGTGTGTATTGGGTCGCTCCGTTTTCCTTCTCTCGAGGCGGCTGTTTCTCCTTATTTATCTCGACTTTTTTCCTTTTGCCTCGTCTTCTTCTTGTTAATCTTAACGCCTCCTTGTCTAAATCGTGGCGGTTAGTCTTATTTATCTCGCCTTCTTCTTGTTCATCGAGACTTCATCTTATATTTATCTCGAGGCGGATATTTTTTCCTCGATTTCGGGGAACGGTTTTATCTACTTTTTCGGGAATTCTACGAGTCAAATGACCTCAACTGCTATGCATTTGGAAAAGTGAAAAATCTGCTATAGCAAGCAAAATGTTCTCAAATTGTAATCATCTAGAAAATTGTGGAAATTTCCTAGTTCGACTTTATTCGCGGCGCTTTGTTAAAGATCTGCGCGCCAAGTTGATAGGAGGCTGTCAGGTCCGTGTGCTTGCTTTGTGGTGGGAAAATATATCTGAGGGATTTGGGTATTGATTCTTAGTTTTGATTATTGGTATGGTTGTAGATATGCTTGGAGTGATGGAAGCGCTAAGGCAGGGGGGTGGTAATAACAAAGATATACCCTTCATATAGTTCCCTGTGTATTATTAAAGACTAGGCCAAATAAAGCATCTGAACTCCAGTATAAAAATTATTTCCGCGTTCTGAAATACATGTTTAAGTCAAGAAGCCTAAAAACAAACAAACAAACCTAAGTAGCAAGAAGCGCTGACTTAGCACTAACAGGCTTGGTTACTGGATGGCATAGCAGAGTGAGCGCACTTCCTAAATAAGTCGCATCGATGTGCCTCGTACTTGCTGACCTATATATCACACCATGTCCAACTATATGGACAGAAAAGAAAGACAAGTTTTTCTAATTTTCGATTTGACTAGGTTAACGGGAGAGGCCGTGAGCTTAACAAATTAGCAGGAAACGCTAACTCAGAGGCGAGTAACTGGGTGGCGGGAGCGGGGTATCCGAGAGGGTATACCAATGATAAAGCGCTCCTACAAATAATTCAACCTTATACAAAAAGACAATGAGACAACTCCAGCAACCCGACCAAAATAGCAAGCAGCGCTAAGCGAGTCGGGAAACTGTCGCCGTCGAGGCCGGCATAGCACGGTAAACACACAAGAGGCAAAATGCCCCGCAAAAGCATTCAAACGCAAAGCCCAGTCCTCGGTGGGCCGCAGGCCGCCCGCCGAGCGGCTTCCGCTAGGCGAGCGGGCAGCGCTCGGCGGCGGCGCGGCGTAGCGGCCCGAGCCCCGCAGTCGTCGCCGGCGTCTCCTGGACTCGATACTACGCCGCCGATCCCTCCTTTTTCTGACTGAAATCCTCTCCCCGCTCGAGGCTCCGCTGGTAACCATGGGTTGCGATGACGAAGTGCTCAAGATCAAGAAGAAGCTCGATAAGATGACCACGAGCGGCAGTGTGAGTGACCGGAGAGAGCGTTTGGTTGTCAGAAATAGATGTTTTGTGTCACTTGTGGAGCCTGCATGGGGACGCCGCTGTCCTCCTCGCCCGTCGCCTTCTCTGCCGCCCTTTCCGCTTCCCGCGCCCTCCTGGGCCTCGATGGCTCCGGAGACGCATCTTGCCGCGGAACTGTC
>NC_051417.1:22410784-22411767 GCF_015228065.2 Penaeus monodon | reverse complement strand
TTTATTTGTGTGCCAAGCAAGGGTTTGAGAAAGGCGATGCAGAGCGCTGAGCACTCGTGATTGGCAATGGTTGTTTGGACAAGAAAATGCCCTTTGGAGTTGCCAGGGCTATGCCATGCAGAGAGATGTTGATGATTTCCTATGAAATAAGATGAAAATAAAGAAAAAAAAAAACATTTTTTGATGTAATAATATTTGCGTGGAGGCAAAAAATCCCAAAACAATAGTATTGATGATTAATTTTGAATATTGAACAACATTCATACAAATCATACCAAAAAGGTGTTTCAAAGTAATTTTGGTTTACAACTGTGAGGACATATGGTACAAACAACTGTCAGTATCCAGCAAATGATATCAATATCTGTAAATATTCAGACTAGGATAATAATGAAAATAATTCCACAATTTTGTGCATGTGTAGCCAGTTACGCAAGGGCAGAGGAAAAGCAACCTCCACCATGTATATTCTTGCAAAATAGTTTGTTGACCTTGACAGGCAAATGAACAATCAGCCTAAGCCATATCTTGCCAAATATATGTTCTGTAGGATTGTTGGCCCATGAAGGAGTCTGAAGCACAGAGAATGTGGTGTCAGGTCATGCAGTCCTGGACTTTCCTTTCTGGTTAAAACCGGTAAAAATTGGTCAAATTTGGTACTGATGGCTTCCTCATAACTTTTGAGCTGTGGAAGTTTTGGGAGTTTTAGGCTGTTCATAATGTTCATTGGGTCTGTCATTTATTATTGCTATAATTGATTAGTAGGTATCAATAAGAATTCATGTTTTTTTTGGACATAAATGCATAGATACTACTTAAATTAACCCTGAAATTTCCCTGGGAACCTCATACCTTCCCCACAGAATGGAATTAGTATCAGTTATTGTTCTTTAGCATTGGCTGAAGTCAATTCATGTCAGACTAATTGTAAGTAGACCAATGAGGAACTTGTATTTCCCTTTGTTGTTCTAGTTGTTTCTGTG
>NC_051417.1:22408675-22410660 GCF_015228065.2 Penaeus monodon | reverse complement strand
AAATGCCTGGTAGAGGTTTTTTTTACTTTGTGAGCATAACATACCATCACTGATCCACTCCCCTCAGTATAAAATGTGTGGGATACTACCTGATTGTAGTTAATGATAGAGACCAAAGATTTGCTTACTCCAACACTAGTATCACATTCATCACTAATATAATCATTAGCAGTGTCACAATTAATATCATGTGCCTTATCACTTTTAAAAGTATTTAAAAGCACTGTTTAGAGCACAATGTATCTCTGAATTTTTCATTATTGTAGCTCTCCCAATCTTCATCCTGTCACCTCACAAGGTGCTATGGTCTGGAGTGGTGACCTTGCATGATGCTGACAACTTGGTCATTGTAATATAGATTGGTCTAATTGCTTTTGTCAGGGTGTAAAAATGTGAGAAACATGCATTGCTGCCATGTGTTTATCATAGGCTGGTAGAATAGGAATGCATTCTTTAACATCTACCTTCACATCTTTACAGGAATGCACAATGAATGCACAACTCCATACTGTTCTTGTAAATTTAGTGTTAGTTGTACAGATAGAACTGTAGTAGGTTGTTTTCTTTCATTAAAACTTACTGGCTTGGTAGTACCAGATTTCTGTAGAATGTATTGGCTTGTTAGTACCAGTTTCATATGTGTGTAAAATTTTTGTATAAACAATCCAAGGAGAATGTGAAATGGATTAATTAATTTAGAACTTTTTCTGATAGCTACCAAGTTGTTTTTGCCATGATTCATTCATTTTCTGATCATTTTCACCAAGATTGACAAACATGACAAAAATGAAATAATTTATAAGTTTTAATTAGAATTAAAACAAGGAAAATCTGCTAATTTTAATAGTTTGGACATGACTTTAGCTCCTTATGCCTTCTTGAACTATTTTAAATGTATATAGATCATATAGACTATATGCATATTTATTTATATTCATCTGTTCCCATTCTCTTTTCTTTTTGTACCTGTTGTCTTGTAGGTTATACATAAAGAACTTTCATAGTGATTTATCAGAATGCATATATGTGTTTAAACTACATATAGGAAGGTAAAAAGGAAGACCTAACTAAACCCAAGGTATATATATATGGAATGTTCTGCCATGTTGCTGTGCATGGTACTTCCAGTACTTGTTGAGAGCTTTATTTTCCCTTTATTCAGTGTGACAGGAAATGTATATGTAATTATATTTAATTACCATTTTTTTCAGTACTATATTCCATCATGTTGATTAGGAATATCTATAAACTGTAAAGCTCTTGATAAGGTAAATTGTCACCACAGATGTACTAATCAGTGCAGACACCCATTGTGGTGCCAAATACCCTGTGTTATTTAGTTTTGTATTTTACATATTGAAAGTGGTCATAATTGCAAAATACCATTCTAAACTGTTGTCTAGACTAAAAATTCTAGTCATATTTGGTGTATTTGAAGACTGAAATCAAGACGTTATTATACTTTTTTGCAATATAATTTAAAGCATTATAGGTAATGGTTTTGATAGAGAATAGTTTTTACATAATCTAAGTGATATCACAAGCTGTGAGGGTAGCAGTTAAAATGAAACTTAGCAAATTATCTTCCTAGCAATTATACCATTATTAAACCAATTAAGATAGATACATATAAATCATGCATGTGAGTACTCAAAACAACCCCTTGGTAATGAGTGACTAGTATGTATGTCATGGCAGTTTCAGTGTTCTCACCATGCAGAAAAATGATGAAAACATGGAGACAGTCATGATATTTTAACGGGAAGTGTTAAGGGGCTAAGCAGATTATCATTTTAATTTGTTAAACTATGAAAATCTTATCTACAAACTTCTCCCACATGACTAGGGTAAACCCCCTCCAGTTTGAAACTGATGTATCTGTAGATACAATGGTTATAAGAAAATATCAGTAATGAGTATGTTAAACTTTATAAAAGATAATTCAAATATTCTGAATATAAAACATCTTGTTTGTACTAATGTAG
>NC_051417.1:22407702-22408635 GCF_015228065.2 Penaeus monodon | reverse complement strand
GTCATTTCCCTTCATTTGCTTACTCATTGGTTTTCCAGATACTGTTTTTTTACTCTAATCATTTGGTATAATGAAGATAAAGTTTTAAGGAATGAAAGTTTCTCAACCAGCATCTTATAATGTACAGTATATTTTCCTCTGTCGATAATCATTACTCTTATTGAATTGGAAACGACAAAAGCAGATATTTTCATTGTTTTTTCTTTACTCATTTTGCAGGACCAGACACAGGCACTGGATTTGTTGAAAGTGTTGCAGACCCTTCCAATCAACTTCCAGGTGAGCTGTTGCATTGTATTAATGTCATTTTATATACGTATGTCATTGTTAGTCTTTATAGGTGTTTTCATTAGTAGGTTTTTATGTAAGCATATATATTGTAAATGATTTTTATGTTGAGGATGTCTAATCATGGCTTCTTTGTACAGGTATGATCATTATATATATAAAGTTTTGTAAGTTAAATATAACTTTCAGATGGCAGGTATGTCCTTAGAGGGATGGGCAAGGCTCGGGTAGATGGAATTTTGCCAGCCTTAGAGGGTCGCTTAGCTTCTCTGTCCACCATTTAGGGGATAAGGAATTATATTTCTGATGCATAATTAAAGAAATGGTTTCCTTTTTGGCAAAAGGATTACAGATATTGCTATCGAAAAATGTGATTTTAATCTTTTGGATATGATGTTGCCAATGTGGTATTATCATGTCAGTGGGTTCTGTTCGGTTGCCTGGTGTTGGTATTTGAAAGGATTAGGAGTATGACTACAGTTCATCTTCCCCTCCATCTCTGTTATTCTTATTCATTTCTGTCTTGTGTATATGTTCCATCCATCTTACTCAGAAATTTCATGATATAAGCCAAGAAGACAAGTATCCTGCTAGAATCCTGAAAGTGGTAGTATATAGCACTAATCATCTTTTGTGGTTTGCACT
>NC_051417.1:22406978-22407219 GCF_015228065.2 Penaeus monodon | reverse complement strand
CCATAAAGTATCATGGAATAATTACAAAAAAAATGTTTGGCTTTCAATTTTACTATATAATGCATACAAGAGAATCCTAGAGCATTATTCTAACTATACTGAATACAAAAGCATGTAGAAAAAAATAAGTGAAATATGGTTAGACTATCTGCCTTTCTTTGTGGCCATATTTGGAGACCTACCAAAGATTGTCTTCCTTTAGCCAGTTGCTGCCAGGCGCATGCACTATCAACTCTATTCT
>NC_051417.1:22404960-22406680 GCF_015228065.2 Penaeus monodon | reverse complement strand
AAGGATAGAAGAAAATAGCAGTGGCAGGGCATACTTGTACTCCCTGCAGCAGTGGGTAAATGATCTTCAAGTGTGTGTGTGAGCTGCTACTTATAGCAGTTTGGAACACTGAAAATTCTAGTTTAACCCAAAACTCTGTAAATTTTGTTTTTCTGTCATTTAATGTAATATAATGCTGATATTTCATCCCAGCTAGGTACAAATAATATATAAGTACATCTGTTAGGATGTACCATTAGACACCTTTTATCAAAATGTGATTATGTTAACTTGCAGTTTTACAGTTAGTCATGGTAGTATATATAGAATAAAAGTAAACTAAAGGTGTCAGACCTAATTTTTCCAGTACCTGAAAATACCACACTAATGTTTTAGTCTGAAAAAGAAGCCTTTGTTAGTGAAAAATATAAGAAATACAATTATTGTACACCTATAGTCTGCAACAAAGACAGTCAAGTTGAAAACTTTTTGTTACTTTGTGACAAGAATTTCCTTATGATTTTATAATATTGATATCTGTATATTGTGTGTTGATCTGTAACTAAAGATTGATTACCCTTGCATTTTGTTGTAGGTGCTATCTAAAACTCGCATTGGCATGACCGTCAACGCCCTACGAAGAGCGTCCTCAGATGATGATGTAATTTCAACAGCTAAACAGCTCATCAAGAACTGGAAAAAATTTGTTCCTGGTGAGTCTTTGATGGTAAGGGTTGTTAAATGTTGATTTTGTTCAGAAGGTAATGAGGAATATCTTTTGATACCATGTTTGTCAGCAACTTCTAGTGTATGTAGGCATTTGCCTTTGATTTGAAATTCATAAGGTTTAGCCATTTTTTGGGTATAGTATAAGCACATTTGCCTTGAATTTTGTAAAGAAGGGTTTGCTTTTTTAGTTTGCTGAGTTAGTTTAATTATTTAGTTTCCTTACCTCTATGTATTGTCATGAACATGATCAGCAGACCAAGTCATTCTTATAGATGCAAAATGTCTTGGCATTATTGAAAAAAACATTTGTGCTAGAAAATGAAATCCAACAATTTCAGTTCAGCTACAGACACGAGCAGGGCATATAAGACTATGGCTGTTGAAAGTATAGGAGAGAAAGAAGAAAAAGTTTCTCTTAAGAGATAAAGAATTAGCCATTGTAAAATTTGGTTTGAGTTATGTTTGTGCTTGGTTATAGGTAGAATGACACCTATTTTTAATTTTGAGAACACCCTGTGTAATTATAGCCTTAAAACCTTTTTTTTATTATTATTCTGTATGCTTGTATATTGATTAGAAATTTGCCATTATCTCATTATCAAATATTCAGCCCAGTGCTTAAGCCCAGGTTCAGTCTTGATCTCTGAACTATCTCCTTATGCTGTATTGGCTAAATTAGAATTGCTGTGTGTATAAACTGGCTTCAGAATAATTTTAATGTTATAACCAGATAATACTATTTAAACTTTAAACACAAACATAGAATATACATCCACATTGCCAGATATAAGATAGCAGGATCTGGGCTCCCCTAGTTTTGGCAAAAAAACAAAAATCCCTGGCTTTTAGTCTGATTCCAGATTTGGATAATTCTATTTTAGCTATTGTTTAAGATGTGAATTGTACTCCCTACATTTAAGACTTTTATCTTGTATGGTGTACTAAGCCTAAATACACCCTGTGAGTATTCAGAAGTATTGATGATCAGAGATAAACTTTTTCCCCTTCAGAC
>NC_051417.1:22404648-22404852 GCF_015228065.2 Penaeus monodon | reverse complement strand
GGGAGTGGGAGTTCCAAGCCTACCTCGTTTCCTCCTTCAGCTCCACCTACCACTGACGCCCTGCGGCTGAAGTGCCGAGAGATGTTAACAAATGCTCTGAAATGTTCAGGTTAGTTTCCCCCACAGTGTTGTCTTGAGGATGGGATGTTACTTGTGCTTTGTGTTTTCTGTAGTACTCCTTTTCTTTACTTATTGTGCAGGTTG
>NC_051417.1:22403574-22404069 GCF_015228065.2 Penaeus monodon | reverse complement strand
TGAATCAGATTAAAATGTTTCTTTGTTGTCATACCAAAAGAAAATTCTTATGAGGAAATGCCCTGAAATTATTTGATTGTGGATAGAATGTGATTTTAAGTTCATAATATGTGTAATCATTCATGCAGAGTAATAGATATTTCATATCTTTTTGTAATAAGGTTTTGGATAAGTTTAAACTGGTTGTGAATAGACACTGAAAAATGTAGATATCTTGATAAATTTTATAATTATTTTTTAGCAGTCGTCCATTTAATTGTGCAAAAATGAGTGGTACATATACATCCATCATTGTATTTATGTGCGACTATTAAGGATTTTTCTTGTAAAGGTGTTGGTTCCTTTTCTTTGTTTCTTCCCCTCTTCCTCCTCCTGTTGTGATTAAAAAAATTGATGTCATTTGATTTTCAAAAAAATATTAAGGCTATGAGGGAGGTAGATAAATCTCCACAATTTAAATTTTTTTTTTTTTATTCAAGGTTGTCATAAATGGCC
>NC_051417.1:22402864-22403338 GCF_015228065.2 Penaeus monodon | reverse complement strand
TATCTTTGAACTTTTGCAGAAATATAACTAACAAGGGAACAATTTACTGAGAATGACAGGAGGGGGAAAGTAATGGTAGACGTGCTTACCTGAAATTGGGAGGAAGTTGGATGGGAGGGGGTCAGTTGTGCATGGAAGATTGCAGTGTTGATTAATGACTTGATAAACATAAGTATGCAGTATATAGTGGATATTCACTTCTCTTGTTATAATGGGAATTAGATCTGAAAATTTTTTGCAAGTAAAATTAATTGGTTCAGAAATATTAGTTTCATTGGACATGGAATGTGTAAAACAAAAATTCACCTCAGGCTAAGTAGTGCTCTCTCAGTTCTCAATTCAGCATTTTTCTGTCCACCTTCATGGGTAATTTATTGTAGAATTCATCACACTTATATGCAAAATTGAGTTTTATAGATGATTTTAATACCATTTAAGACTGTGAATGTCATTTTCATTATCCCTTTGGATCTG
>NC_051417.1:22401889-22402215 GCF_015228065.2 Penaeus monodon | reverse complement strand
AATTACAGAAAGATATCTCCCTTGCTTTGTTTTGTCACAGTATTCTAAAGCTGATATCATTTATTTATATAAGCTTTTTCTTCTCAGAATTACCAGATGGCATTGTTGACACCCCAGAGAGTCTTGGAGAACAGATTGAGGAAGCCATTTATCAAGAGTACCGTAATACTGATGCTGCTTATAAAAACCGCCTACGATCTCGGGTGTATAACCTGAAGGACAGTAAGAACCCACAGCTGCGAGAAAATGTCCTTAGAGGTGTTATTTCTCCCAAGAGATTGGCCACCATGTCATCTGACGTAAGTGATGATATAAAATCGTGGTCT
>NC_051417.1:22400219-22400485 GCF_015228065.2 Penaeus monodon | reverse complement strand
AGGAATAAATTAGAGTGGAATCAGTGAATATATATATTTGTGAACCATTGAATAAAGCAGTGTTAAAATTGCATCACCCCCTTCTGCACAGGAAATGGCGAGCGATGAGATGAAAGCACTTCGAGAGAAATTCACTAAGGAGGCCATTGACGATCACCAGCTGGCAGTGGCCCAAGGCACCAAGACGGACCTGCTGAAATGTGGCAAGTGTGGCCAGAGGGATTGCACCTACAATCAGGTATGTGCAAGCTGGTTTCTAGTGTGTC
>NC_051417.1:22398326-22398707 GCF_015228065.2 Penaeus monodon | reverse complement strand
TCCGAAAATGCAAAAGTAATTGTACATTCTTATTCAGAGATGCAAAGATACTTTACTTATTACATTTATATCAAGGGTTGCAGGTATCTCCAAACCTAGTATTTATCAACATCTTGTGCTTCTGTAGTAACTCATGAATTCCAGTTATTAATACTGACCTTTCTCTTTTTCTCTTATAGATGCAAACAAGAAGTTCTGATGAACCGATGACGACATTTGTTTTGTGCAATCACTGTGGCAACCGCTGGAAGTTCTGCTAAAACAACTGGAGGAATCCTTTGTGGGCCAAAATACTATTTTTTCTAGTTTTATTTTGGAGGTATTAACGATTGACTCATCCACGAAAGTTAGTTGGTAAAGTTGGTATTAAACCTTCACTAT
>NC_051417.1:22397980-22398049 GCF_015228065.2 Penaeus monodon | reverse complement strand
GCAACGCATAGACTCTTCAATGTGGAGACATGTAGTAGGAAAGAAACCTTTACTCTAATACTAACGTTC
>NC_051417.1:22397716-22397890 GCF_015228065.2 Penaeus monodon | reverse complement strand
TGTATGTGCTAATGCATTGATAAGAACTGTTGAGAGATAATTTATGTAATTTCATACTTTTGCATTATACTCTACTGAATAGTGCTCCGGGCTTAACACTAGATTCAACTGCAATAACTGACTGTAGATAGTGACACCATGCTAAGAACTCTTTAGCACTTGCTATTGCACTTT
>NC_051417.1:22396677-22397682 GCF_015228065.2 Penaeus monodon | reverse complement strand
TTTGGAAGTAAAATAAAAAAGTAAAATACTTTTCATTCTATCAACCTTTTTATTTTTGTAAGTGTTGTATCTTGAGAAATATTAGAAAGTTCATCTACCAGGTTTGAGTGGAGGAAAATTAAGCATAGCCTTTATTGCGGAGTTTGGCAGGATTGTGTACAAGAGTTTTGTTATTTAGATATGTTGCCCACAGAAGCATGGATATTTGCTGTAAAGAAAGGGGTCTTTCAGAATAAATGTATCATTTTTTTCTGTTTATTTTACATGTGGAAATGGAATTTTAAGCTTTAAATTTATTTAATAGAAGCCATAGGTAGTGTAAAATCTGTAGCAGCACACTGCAGAAAGGAAATATTTTAATTTAAAGTAAAGTGCATGTATTCTGAACAGTTCATTGACATAGTGTTGGTGTTTCTTTTTTATTATTTTTCTATTGGTTCACTTTGTTGTACATGTTCTGAACCCAAGGTCAGTTCCCCAAACGTTGTTTCCCATTTAGAAGAAACAGTTATGAATCTTTGTTTTTGTTCTTTGATATGCTTTTTTTTTAATGCTCCTACTGATTTAGATTAAAAATAAAAAAGCCTCGTGTAAATAAAACCAGGTCCTGTAACTTTTTTTTCCAATGCGAAAACTTAAAATTTTGATACTAAGAGGTAAATTTCACCACTTCAAAAACTGGAAAGGAATTGTTATATATATACACAATAATGAAATGCTGTTGGACACTTCTTAGAACATAATGTGGAAAATTGAGAAAATTTGTGAATAGGAATATGATATGTCCTGACATGTTTAGCAACTTGTGTTTTATGGGCAAGTGAAAGTTACTGGTATCTGATGTTTGTGAAAGTGAAATTTTGCCAAATTTTACTTTACCATTCCAGAAAAAGAAAAGCAAATGCATTGGAATAGTGTCTTTAGGAAATTAACACCACAAAACAAAAGCAATTTATATATCTAATTATATATTTAGCAGTTTCCATTATGGTGTGTGAACTTGTT
>NC_051417.1:22395828-22396644 GCF_015228065.2 Penaeus monodon | reverse complement strand
GAAAGGCTGTGTTTCTGAATTTGTGGCTATATATTTGACAGGCATTTAATTTTTTATCACAGCCATCTTTTAACTTCACTGTGGAGCATATTTATCAAGCATCAATAGGAAATTTACTTGATATAGGTTGCTTTGTGATTCGTGTAATTTTAGTGTAAGTCATCATGTTTATTAGTTTAATGTGAACTTGCGCAAAATTACCTTGTGTTGTCAGTACTTTATGCAGAGCCAATGCAGTATGGGAAAAAAGCAAGACCATCTGTATGGCTTAAATTAATTTTATTTTCAGTTGGAGCATTTCCAAACTTGAAAAGCTTAATTCTAGAATTAATGCAGTTTTCATATCTTGAGTACTGTGTTCTTGTCAATACAAATGTACCTGTAGAACTCCTGTTTCATTTTCTTTCCTTTAGACAGACATACCACATGAAATTCTAAGATGGATATGGTTGAACATGCACAGCAACTTTCCAGAATGTCTGTAGCCGGTAAATCATTTGCATAAGGTTCTATCCCAAGTTTTTAATCATAATATACAATACATGTTCTTGACCAGGATATGCAGTGTCCTATCCAAGAACTTCTACAGTGTATTTGAAGTCTTATGTGGAGTACTGGATAAATGTTTGTTAAAATTCTATTACCATTATTTTATTAAAAAATGGAGGACCGCTAATTTCAGAGTAAATTTATAACCTTAAAATTAATCTTGATGGTGGATAAGAATCTGTAACAGTAGATTTTAGCTTCTTGTATTGAAAAGTTTCTCTACTCAAAAAGCCTCCTTTGAGAAAAAAAATCCTTGTTCATCTGAAA
>NC_051417.1:22394799-22395549 GCF_015228065.2 Penaeus monodon | reverse complement strand
TTGCTGCAAGACTAGTTACGAGATTAAATTGTGGCCGCAAAAGAAATCAAGAAACGGGGAAGTGTTGTATATGTAATGTGTAAATTATATCCAGATTTTCTTCTTCCTGCGGCATGACATGAATATATGGACGTGTTACCTGTCTGGACGTGCATATATTTGTAAATTGTAAGTATGTGTGAATGAGTTAAAAAAAAATGGGGGAAAATGTACCCAATCAGTTACATAAAATCAGATCTCAATATATATTCCACATTGGAACAGATAAACCAGCTATCGTTCGTAGCAGAGGGTTCTGGCCCAATATTCCAAGTCTATTTTTTTTCAATATGAAACCAACATGACCTGAGTGTATATTAGAGCTAAGGGGAATGGTACATGAAACTAGAAGCTTAGTTTCGTAGCCTTATCGTAAATGATACATTTTAGCACGTCTTCAGGAGTGAGAACCAATAGTATTAGGCAATGGATTATAAAATGCAGAAATGCGCGACCACCATATTGCTGTGCAGCAAGAGTTGGGAAGCACTATGAAAAGCATGGATTTAGAAAGCGGAAAGAAGCGCTACGTGCTAAAAGTTGTTTTGATCTATCAAATGTTTCTGGTCAAATCCAACGTTCATTTAGAGCCCTAGTTTCCGTTTTATACAGAAATGAAATTCGGTTCTAATATAATTATAGTTCTCTTACGCAACACAGCAGTCATATTGACTGGCATAATTAGTGTTGGTTTTACTGCTGCTTGTAATG
>NC_051417.1:22393306-22393443 GCF_015228065.2 Penaeus monodon | reverse complement strand
CAAAATATAGCAATAGCGTGGGCTTGGGGGTAAAGCCCCAGGAAGGAAAATTTTTTTGTGGCATCAAAGGGTTTATTCGGGAAATAGTATAGAATAGAAGGGGTAGAGAAGGGGAGCTGATGGGGTATAATAAAGGT
>NC_051417.1:22392168-22392917 GCF_015228065.2 Penaeus monodon | reverse complement strand
CATTACAAGCAGCAGTAAAACCAACACTAATATGCCAGTCAATATGACTGCTGTGTTGCGTAAGAGAACTATAATTATATTAGAACCGAATTTCATTTCTGTATAAAACGGAAACTAGGGCTCTAAATGAACGTTGGATTTGACCAGAAACATTTGATAGATCAAAACAACTTTTAGCACGTAGCGCTTCTTTCCGCTTTCTAAATCCATGCTTTTCATAGTGCTTCCCAACTCTTGCTGCACAGCAATATGGTGGTCGCGCATTTCTGCATTTTATAATCCATTGCCTAATACTATTGGTTCTCACTCCTGAAGACGTGCTAAAATGTATCATTTACGATAAGGCTACGAAACTAAGCTTCTAGTTTCATGTACCATTCCCCTTAGCTCTAATATACACTCAGGTCATGTTGGTTTCATATTGAAAAAAAATAGACTTGGAATATTGGGCCAGAACCCTCTGCTACGAACGATAGCTGGTTTATCTGTTCCAATGTGGAATATATATTGAGATCTGATTTTATGTAACTGATTGGGTACATTTTCCCCCATTTTTTTTTAACTCATTCACACATACTTACAATTTACAAATATATGCACGTCCAGACAGGTAACACGTCCATATATTCATGTCATGCCGCAGGAAGAAGAAAATCTGGATATAATTTACACATTACATATACAACACTTCCCCGTTTCTTGATTTCTTTTGCGGCCACAATTTAATCTCGTAACTAGTCTTGCAGCAA
>NC_051417.1:22391077-22391892 GCF_015228065.2 Penaeus monodon | reverse complement strand
TTTCAGATGAACAAGGATTTTTTTTCTCAAAGGAGGCTTTTTGAGTAGAGAAACTTTTCAATACAAGAAGCTAAAATCTACTGTTACAGATTCTTATCCACCATCAAGATTAATTTAAGGTTATAAATTTACTCTGAAATTAGCGGTCCTCCATTTTTTAATAAAAAAATGGTAATAGAATTTTAACAAACATTTATCCAGTACTCCACATAAGACTTCAAATACACTGTAGAAGTTCTTGGATAGGACACTGCATATCCTGGTCAAGAACATGTATTGTATATTATGATTAAAAACTTGGGATAGAACCTTATGCAAATGATTTACCGGCTACAGACATTCTGGAAAGTTGCTGTGCATGTTCAAACCATATCCATCTTAGAATTTCATGTGGTATGTCTGTCTAAAGGAAAGAAAATGAAACAGGAGTTCTACAGGTACATTTGTATTGACAAGAACACAGTACTCAAGATATGAAAACTGCATTAATTCTAGAATTAAGCTTTTCAAGTTTGGAAATGCTCCAACTGAAAATAAAATTAATTTAAGCCATACAGATGGTCTTGCTTTTTTCCCATACTGCATTGGCTCTGCATAAAGTACTGACAACACAAGGTAATTTTGCGCAAGTTCACATTTAAAATAATAAACATGATGACTTACACTAAAATTACACGAATCACAAAGCAACCTATATCAAGTAAATTCCTATTGATGCTTGATAAAAATGCTCCACAGTGAAGTTAAAAGATGGCTGTGATAAAAAATTAAATGCCTGTCAAATATATAGCCACAAATTCAGAAACACAGCCTTT
>NC_051417.1:22389836-22391039 GCF_015228065.2 Penaeus monodon | reverse complement strand
AGTTCACACACCATAATGGAAACTGCTAAATATATAATTAGATATATAAATTGCTTTTGTTTTGTGGTGTTAATTTCCTAAAGACACTATTCCAATGCATTTGCTTTTCTTTTTCTGGAATGGTAAAGTAAAATTTGGCAAAATTTCACTTTCACAAACATCAGATACCAGTAACTTTCACTTGCCCATAAAACACAAGTTGCTAAACATGTAGGACATATCATTTCCTATTCACAAATTTTCTCAATTTTCCACATTATGTTCTAAGAAGTGTCCAACAGCATTTCATTATTGTGTATATATATAACAATTCCTTTCCAGTTTTTGAAGTGGTGAAATTTACCTCTTAGTATCAAAATTTTAAGTTTTCGCATTGGAAAAAAAAGTTACAGGACCTGGTTTTATTTACACGAGGCTTTTTTATTTTTAAACTAAATCAGTAGGAGCATTAAAAAAAAAGCATATCAAAGAACAAAAACAAAGATTCATAACTGTTTCTTCTAAATGGGAAACAACGTTTGGGGAACTGACCTTGGGTTCAGAACATGTACAACAAAGTGAACCAATAGAAAAATAATAAAAAAGAAACACCAACACTATGTCAATGAACTGTTCAGAATACATGCACTTTACTTTAAATTAAAATATTTCCTTTCTGCAGTGTGCTGCTACAGATTTTACACTACCTATGGCTTCTATTAAATAAATTTAAAGCTTAAAAATTCCATTTCCACATGTAAATAACAGAAAAAAATGATACATTTATTCTGAAAGACCCCTTTCTTTACAGCAAATTCCATGCTTCTGTGGGCAACATATCTAAATAACAAAACTCTTGTACACAATCCTGCCAAACTCCGCAATAAAGGCTATGCTTAATTTTCCTCCACTCAAACCTGGTAGATGAACTTTCTAATATTTCTCAAGATACAACACTTACAAAAATAAAAAGGTTGATAGAATGAAAAGTATTTTACTTTTTTTTTTACTTCCAAAAAATTATATAGAAATCAAAATAATATAATAAAAAAAGTGCAATAGCAAGTGCTAAAGAGTTCTTAGCATGGTGTCACTATCTACAGTCAGTTATTGCAGTTGAATCTAGTGTTAAGCCCGGAGCACTATTCAGTAGAGTATAATGCAAAAGTATGAAATTACATAAATTATCTCTCAACAGTTCTTATCAATGCATTAGCACATACA
>NC_051417.1:22389015-22389403 GCF_015228065.2 Penaeus monodon | reverse complement strand
ATAGTGAAGGTTTAATACCAACTTTACCAACTAACTTTCGTGGATGAGTCAATCGTTAATACCTCCAAAATAAAACTAGAAAAAATAGTATTTTGGCCCACAAAGGATTCCTCCAGTTGTTTTTAGCAGAACTTCCAGCGGTTGCCACAGTGATTGCACAAAACAAATGTCGTCATCGGTTCATCAGAACTTCTTGTTTGCATCTATAAGAGAAAAAGAGAAAGGTCAGTATTAATAACTGGAATTCATGAGTTACTACAGAAGCACAAGATGTTGATAAATACTAGGTTTGGAGATACCTGCAACCCTTGATATAAATGTAATAAGTAAAGTATCTTTGCATCTCTGAATAAGAATGTACAATTACTTTTGCATTTTCGGAAGAAAA
>NC_051417.1:22388489-22388852 GCF_015228065.2 Penaeus monodon | reverse complement strand
TTTCTTTCCGAAAATGCAAAAGTAATTGTATCATTCTTATCAGTAGATTCAAGATACGTTTACTTATTACATTTATATCAGGGTTGCAGTATCGTCCAACCTAGTATTTATCACATCTTGTGCTTCTGTAGTACTCATGAATTCCAGTTATTATACTGACCTTCTCTTTTTCTCTTATAGATTCAAACAGATTCTGATAACCGATGCGACATGTGTTTTGGGTGCAATCACTGTGGCCCGCTGGAATTCTGGCTAAACAACTGGAGAATCCTTTGTGGTCCCAATACTATTTTTTCTAGTTTTATTTTTGAGTATTACTATTGCCTCATCCAGAAAGTTATTGGTAAGTTGGTATTAAACCTT
>NC_051417.1:22386840-22388214 GCF_015228065.2 Penaeus monodon | reverse complement strand
ATACGCATAGACTCTTCAATGTGGAGACATGTATTAGGAAATAAACCTTTCCTCTAATCCTAACGTTTCACACAAACAAAATGCTTATCTAAAACCGCAAATACAGACACAAGACATGCCACAGCCCGGCACAAAACACTATCAAACACTCACAAACTGTATGTGCTAAACTGCATTGAGTAAGAACGTTGAGAGATAATTTCTGTAATTTCATACTTTTGCATATACTCTACTGAATAGTGCTCCGTGCTTAACCCCTAGATTCAACTGCAATAACTGACTGTAGATATTACTACCATGCTATAACTCTTTATCACTTGCTTATTGCACTTTTTTTATTATATTATTTTGTTTCTTATAATATATTTTGTAGTAAAATAAAAAAGTAACATACTTTTCATTTATCAACCTTTTTATTTTTGTAAGTGTTTGTATCTGTGAGAAATATTAAAAGTTTCATCTACCAGTTTGGGTGGAGGAAATTAGCTAGCCTGATTGCGAGTTTGGCAGGATGTGTACAAGAGTTTTGTTATTTAGATATTTTGCCCAAGAAGCATGATATTTTGCTGTCACGAACAGGGTCTTTTCAGAATAGTGTATCATTTTTTTCTGTTTATTTATCATGTGGAAATGGAATTTTAAAGCTTTAAATTATTTAATATAAAAGCCATAGGTTGTGAAAATCTGTAGGCAGCACACTGCAGAAAGAGGATATTTGAAATTTGAAGTAAATGCAGTATTCTGAACACTTTCATTTGACCATAGTGTGGTGTTCTTTTTTTATTATTTTTCTATTGGTTTCAACGTTGTTGTACATGTTCTGACCAAGTCAGTTCCCCAAACGTTGTTCCCATTTAGAAGAGACATTTATAATCTTTGTTTTTGTTCTTTGATATGCTTTTTTTTTTACATGCGCCTACGGATTTAATTTAAAAATAAAAAAGCCTCGTGTCCATAAACCAGGTCCTGTAACTTTTTATTTCCTATGCCAAACTTAAAATTTTGATACTAATAGGTAATTTCACCACTTCAACAACTGGAAAGGAATGTTATATATATACACAATAGGGAAATTCTGGTGGACACTGTTCCCCTTTTTTTTAGAACAAATGTGGTACAATTGAGAAAATTGTGAATAGGAATATGATATATCCTGAAATTTTTAGCAAACTGTGTTTTTATGGGCAGTGAACAGTTACTGGTATCGTATGTTTTGTGACAAGTAAATTTTGCCAAATTTTACTTTATTACCATTCCCAGAAAAAGAAAAGCAAATTCATTGGAATATTGTCTTTGGAATTAACACCACAAAACAAAAGCAATTTAGATATCTAATTATATATTTAGCAGTTTCCATTATTGTGGTGAACTTGT
>NC_051417.1:22386000-22386805 GCF_015228065.2 Penaeus monodon | reverse complement strand
GAAAGGCTGTGTTTCTGAATTTGGTGGCTATATATTTTGACAGCAATTTAGTTTTTTATCACAGCCATCTTTTAACTTCACTGTGGAGCATATTTATCAAGCTCAATAGGAAATTTACTTGATATAGTTGCTGTTGTGATTTCGTGTAATTTTAGTGTATTTCACATGTTTATTAGTTTAGTGTGAACTTGCGCAAACTTACCTGTTTTCAGTACATTTATCGAGCCAATGCGTATGGGAAAAAAGCAAGACCTCTGTATGCTTAATTAATTTTGTTTTCAGTTGAGCATTCCAAACTTGAAAGCTTAATTCTAGAATTAATGCGTTTTCTATCTTGAGTACTGTGTTCTTGTCCATACAAAATGTAAACCTGTAGAAACTCCTTTTCATTTTCTTTCCTTTAGACGACATCCAATGAAATTCTAAGATGGATATGGTGAACTGCACAGCAACTTTCCAGCATGTCTGTAGCCGGTAAATCATTGCATAAGGTTCTTATCCCAAGTTTTTATCATAATATACATACATGGTTCTTGACCAGGATATCATGTCCTATTCCTCCAAGAAAAAACTTCACAGTGTATTTTAAGTCTTATGTGAGTACTGATAAATGTTGTTAACATTCTATTACCATTTTTTATTAAAATGGGGACCGATAATTTCAGCCAGCGTACATTCTAACCTAAAAATTTATCTTGCTGGTGGATAAGAATACTGTCCATTAGAATTTTAGCTTCTTGTATTGAAAAAGTTTCTCTACTCAAGCCTCCTTTGAGAAAAAAAAATCCTTGTTCATCTGACAGGA
>NC_051417.1:22384991-22385729 GCF_015228065.2 Penaeus monodon | reverse complement strand
TTGCTGCAAGACTAGTACTGAATTAAAATTGTGGCCCGCAAAGATCAAGAAACGGGAAGTTGTTGTAATATGTAATGTGTAATTATAATCCAGATTTTCTTCTTCCTCGGCATGACATAATATTGGACGTGTTACCTGTTCTGGGGACGTGCATATATGTACATTGGAAGTATGTGTGAATGAGTTAAAAAATGGGGAGATATGTACCCATTCAGTTAAATAAAACAATCTCAATATATATTTCCATAACATGAACGATAAACCGCTATCGTTCGTAGCAGAGGTTCTGGCCAATATTCCAAGTCTATTTTTTTCAATATAAACCAACATTACCTGAGTGTAGATTAGAGCTAAGGGGATTGTAACATGAAACTATAAGCTTAGTTTTTTCGTAAGCCTTATCTAATGATACATTTTAGCACGTCTTCATGATTGAGAACAACAGTAATTAGGCAGATGGATTATAAAATGCAGAATGCGCGGACACCATATTGCTGTGCAGCAAGAGTTGGGAAGCCTATGAAAGCATGGATTTAGAAAGCGGAAAGAAGCGCTACGTCTAAAGTTGATTTTGATCTATCAAATGTTTCTGGTCAAATCAACGTTCATTTAGTAGCCCTAGTTTCCGTTTTCTACAGAAATGAAATTCGGTTCTATATAATTATAGTTCTCTTACGCGAACACAGCAGTCATATTGACTGGCATAAATTGTGTTTGGTTTTACTGCTGCTTGTAATG
>NC_051417.1:22384460-22384542 GCF_015228065.2 Penaeus monodon | reverse complement strand
TTACCGTAATCAGACCTTTGATCCACAAAGAACTTCCTTACCTGGGGCTTTATCCCAAGCCTCACGCTATTGCTATATTTGA
>NC_051417.1:22376426-22376647 GCF_015228065.2 Penaeus monodon | reverse complement strand
GCTTGCTGGAATCATGTCAGAAAAAACAACAACGAAGAGGACGCAGAGCTGCCTGGATGAGGCCTCTCCTGCCGTTCTTGCTTCTCCGATCTGGTCGCTTGTGTCTGAGAACAAAACCATCAAGCATCTCTGAGGAATTAAATACGAATTAGCGATCGCCAAGCGGCTTAACGACGTAATAAATGGAAGTGTGCAAGAGGAGGTTTCGAGGCTATTAATAT
>NC_051417.1:22376170-22376306 GCF_015228065.2 Penaeus monodon | reverse complement strand
CCCCAATAAAAATATTATCAATCTTCTCATCATTTATCTTTTGTAAAGCAGCAGCATTAAGGTAGTGTGATAGCATGACTTTCACATTCTCTATATCATCAGGTTATTAGAATGACGCTTTTTATTCCAGCATAAT
>NC_051417.1:22375409-22375504 GCF_015228065.2 Penaeus monodon | reverse complement strand
TAACTCTCCAGTGACTAATTTAGAAACCATTTTTCTGAGTAATACTATGTAAACATATTGAAAAAGGTAACATGAGTTTAAACGCAGTTACATGT
>NC_051417.1:22375188-22375389 GCF_015228065.2 Penaeus monodon | reverse complement strand
TTAAACGTAGAATTTTATATAGTTTCACTTACTCCCTTCTTTAAAGAAATTGTGATTAATATTCTTAAAATATTAATTTCACACCCGAATGAAAAATGGTTTTCCCGTTTTCTAAGAAACGGTGAGGATGGCGACGACTATCATAAAACAGAAATCTAAGTTCCTGTATTTAACTTGATTTTCGATCATGGCGCTGTGTGA
>NC_051417.1:22374783-22374955 GCF_015228065.2 Penaeus monodon | reverse complement strand
GTATCCGTATTTCTTTTGTTTCTTTAATGTATCCCGTATTTCTTGTTTCTTTAGTGTCTCCTGTATTTCTTTTGTTTCTTTAGTGGTTCCCGTATTTCTTTTGTTTTCAACACCTAAGTTTATTAGTAGTGTACATAAGTTTGTTTACAAGTACAGGATACCATACAATGAT
>NC_051417.1:22373947-22374117 GCF_015228065.2 Penaeus monodon | reverse complement strand
CGGCCAATAACTACTGCGCAGCATGATCTTATACTGTTTGATGTCTTCATGAACAATGTTTCCCAACGATCCATCCATTTCTTAGAGATGAAATATTGATTCCAATGTCTGCTTGCTGTAGATGGTCTTAGGGTTCCTGACCATTTGTTATAATTTAAAATGCATACAAA
>NC_051417.1:22373680-22373851 GCF_015228065.2 Penaeus monodon | reverse complement strand
ACCCATTGATAAATTCGCAATTCTTATCGTGTAGCTATTGTGCATAAATCGTTCTTGAAACATCAATCAATTATTGATTTTTAGTGCTGCTAACGCAGTTATTCATTATTATCATCTCAGGTGCCATATGCATATTTTTCTTTGCTTTGAGGTATACTTGAACATAATTAT
>NC_051417.1:22373483-22373602 GCF_015228065.2 Penaeus monodon | reverse complement strand
TTGTATTTAGCCTCCCTCGAGATGTGAATATTTACGTCTACAGGACCTTCCTCTGATTTTCGCATATGAGAGCAGCGCATAACGTTGTTCAGTTATGTAAATTTAGTGGAGCTAGAGAA
>NC_051417.1:22371971-22373334 GCF_015228065.2 Penaeus monodon | reverse complement strand
AGACAGGAAATGGGTTTGGAGAAGAAATTAACACAAAGCAAATCTAAATCTGAATCACTCGGCAAAGTATGCGAGAATACCTGGTAAGCCATGCACATGAACTCTAAAAAAAGGGGAGGATGGGTGAAAAACATTATTTAAAAAGAAAGCTATTGATTTTTTTTTTACAATATAAGTGTGATGAATAACATAATGCAGTGTGCTAATAAGCAACGAGTGAGCGGACACAAAATATCAGTTGCATCAAATATACGTTTTAAGAACTATTTCTTAAAAAAAGCTGGCATAAAAACTAAAAGAATATTCAAGCAATGAAGAAATGTGTGTGTGACCTTAGGCGTCAAGCAAAGACAGAGAAGAGAAGATTATCGAGCGAGAGGCAGACTACACTCATAGGTCAAGATTCCTCCCAAACTCACCTCTTCGCGCAAGGAACAGAATAGCGAGAGAGAGAGAAGCAGAGCTGGAGAGGAGTTGATTTTTTTTTTGTGGGAGGGATTTAGAGTCCACCCGGAGCTGTTCTGTCTGCGGGAACGTCTCGACCTGAAATATGGGTTTGAACCAATGTCCGAAAGCAAGGCAGTGGTCTCGACGACGGCGCGCTCGACGACGTCGCCCCCTGGTAGCCTCTGCTGAAGCATAGAAAACTGCAATGTTTATAAATATTTTTGATAGACTAATAAATAATTAAATGGTTTATCTACCGATCATTTATCTTTTGCAATTTGCTATTTAGATAAACACAAGAATACTAAAATGTACATCTCTATAGTAATTGCAGAGGCTCCGTTATGGTGGCTAACTATGCTCCGTATGTACTGATTGTCGTCGGTGAACGCGTGGCAGCAGCTCTGTATAATTTACCTCCTCGAAAGATCTTTCATCGATGGGCATGGTGGATGGGCAGCAACAGGAGAACAGTTGTCTCGTCACCTCCAGCGACCTAAGTACCTCACCTGGTCCGCCTAGCTTGCAGATATTACCTCGCATCAGAACAAACAAGGTTAACCACCGTGATCGAATCTTCCCACTCTCTGTTCTTCACGTAAAAATGAGAAAATAGTTTAGTTGGAGGAAAGAGGAGTTCAGATTTTTGACGATCTGTACTAGGTGTGCCAAGAGCCGAGAGCAACAGGAATCTTGGCCCCCCGGCGTGAACAAGGCTATATAGACCTTGGGTGAGAGTAGGGAGCGTCGCGCGCCCCCACGTGCTCCGCTGCCCACGTGGTCAGAGAGGTAGGAATGAGGGTAATGGAAAGTCAGGCAGAAGAGACATCTACACTCATAGAAAATCTAAACAAAATCTAAAACAAAATGACTCTTTCTTTCTTTGACCTCCCCTCTCTTCCTCCATCTGTGCGTG
>NC_051417.1:22371399-22371689 GCF_015228065.2 Penaeus monodon | reverse complement strand
AACCGATATATACATATAAATCTGAACATGTACGCACATATACACATCGAATTCGGCCTTACGAATTCATTGAAATGAGGAGACGAAGCGACGGGAGCCGGGCGGGCGCGGTGGCAGTCAGAAATGATGTGAGGAAAAGTTTTCCTTTCAGCCACGTGAAAGGGCCTGGCGGGGACCAGAATATCGCCTTCAGCACACTTCAGCGAGAGGAAAGGTGCGTCGAGCTTGATGTAATGAAGCTCCACTGCTCATGTCATAAATAATAAAACCTGTAGTTTTATGTATCAGGG
>NC_051417.1:22371008-22371221 GCF_015228065.2 Penaeus monodon | reverse complement strand
TGTAAGTTTTGGGTTTGGGGATTTTTTTCTACTCTTAGAGTAACTTATTTTCGGAATTAATTTGTAATGATATTATCTGACATATTTTGATAACCCGTAGTGTTGCCTACTTGTTGCCAATAAGATCAGCCGAGGTAAATGTAAGTATTGTCAGAATTAATTAATAGATAGATTAAAAGACAGATAAATGAGTGTTTAAATATCTATATGCTT
>NC_051417.1:22368658-22369715 GCF_015228065.2 Penaeus monodon | reverse complement strand
AAGAGAGACACATTTAACAAACATAGACTGGATCATACACGTGCATTTTGTTGAAATTCGAGGCTATACAGTGCAGGGCTATTTGTAAGTCACTCAGCGTTAATCACACCAGATAAAACATATATATCTTGATGAAGTCACGTTGAATATCTTGATGACAGTATATCCGCTGGAAATGCCTGTCATTTGTTTATATAATATTCTATGGTTTTAAGTTTTTACAGTTACCCGATAGTCCATACTGTAGTACCACTCATATACAATTTAGAAGATAAAATTGTGCGCGTAATTACATATGTGTGTATGTGTATTTGGATGAACGTGGGTATGACGCGTTTTCTTATGTAAACAGAAATGCCAGTGTGGCCAAAGATTACCAGATGCAACTAAATATATATAGTGACCTTGCTTTGGCCAAGCTGCCACCGAGCCATCCCGAATGACGACCGGGATTCTGGCCGCTCACAGCAGACAAACAGAGCGCCGCAAACAGGGTCACAAATACGTTGTATTGACTTGTTCGTACCCAGGGATGGAGCTGTCACGATCCAGGTAAGATGGGATGAGGCAGACGAGGTGGGATTACGAAGGGAAAAGTTTTGACTCATCCTTCAAGGAAATGGTCGTGCTTATTTACGTGTCTTGTTATCTAAGACATTTCTTTCGTTTCTATTATTAATATTGTTTTTTTTTCTTCGCAACAACTAAACAACTAAATGTACAATTGTAGCACGAATGATGACGTCTTAAAATGAAAAGAAACAACTTAATTTTATATTAAAAAATGCATTTTATAAAAGATTCATTAGATCACAATAATAGCAAATAAAGGCCAAAACTACATATTTCCAAAACCAAGATATCCACACAGTAGGACAGCGTTACGAAGAATTGAAAGTAAATTCGTTTCACTGCACTTTTCTTCCATTTCCTTTGTTCTTAGGCCTTTTTTAAATGCAAGGGTGTCATGGTTACTATTACCTATGAGGATTGAAAAGAATTTTATTTGGTGCCCTGTAGAATGTTGTGTGGGAATTATTATCCCTTATTTGGTGTA
>NC_051417.1:22368117-22368241 GCF_015228065.2 Penaeus monodon | reverse complement strand
AGATAATTTCATCCAAAACAAGTATGAGAGCCACATACATTGAAGTATACTGTATATTTATATACTAAAACGAGTTTTTCGAAAGACTAGAAAGTGCGCCCTTCTGATGACCATTATGGCGACT
>NC_051417.1:22367657-22368012 GCF_015228065.2 Penaeus monodon | reverse complement strand
AAGTCAATTATTTAATTCTATTAGTATTCTGTTAGTGTCTTTGTAGAGTCATAAATCAAGATCGACGTTTTTTTGTTGTCGTTGTTGATCATATGCCATAACACTCAGTCAAAATAACTGGCCATATATATGTGTTGTTTTTTTTTCCTTTCAGTGTAGAAACATTCTAAACATCGTTAAATGGTCTTACTATAGTCATGTGAAATTTTCATCGAATAAAAAATGCTCTTGTAGATTTACGACATAAAACACTTCACTTCGGAATGTGCTTTAGTTTTGATGTAGAGCGCTTTCTCACACGTATGCCTGGTGCCAATGAGATCAACTGAGGTAAATGTAAGTATATTGACAGAAT
>NC_051417.1:22366860-22367037 GCF_015228065.2 Penaeus monodon | reverse complement strand
ATATATATATCTTTGTTTGCCTGTCATCTGTACATACCCAGGTGATTATAATTATAGTATATAACTAACTGTATGTATGCGATAATTTTGTTTACTGATGAGTTACTGTTTTATGTCTCGTGATACCATAAAATTAAATCTCTTGGTGCAGGGGGAATGTACAGTCGACTGTTTTCT
>NC_051417.1:22366486-22366775 GCF_015228065.2 Penaeus monodon | reverse complement strand
AGCAATTAATATCATGTTATTATCATTAATCGTATCATGATAATTATAATGTTAAGAGTACCGTCCCCCTCCCAGTGTTCAAGGCAGTATCTGCAAAATCATGGTTTTGAGAAAACTGGCTTATAGCGTGGTGCCGCCACTACCTTTTGGAGATACTGCCACATTGAATTGTAAAAATTAATTAAGGGAAGAATTGCATCTAGGGTGTCCAAAAGGTGGAGATAGTGTATTTAAGCCCTTTGGGTATGATAACTAAGTTTGGACAAAAATGTAGATACTGGTCTCTTTG
>NC_051417.1:22364545-22365606 GCF_015228065.2 Penaeus monodon | reverse complement strand
ACACATAGAGAGAGAAAGTACGGAGACTGGGATACAGCTAACACAGGGAGGCCAAGGGCGCAGAAGACGCACAATCGAAAGGTTTAGAAAACACTGGGACTAGCACTTTCCTTAACACTGGCTTATTTCCCACAAATCGGCCCACCCGAGAATATAACCATCAGTGTTAACTCATACTCGGGAATCATCCAGCAAGTATCATTTCCATAATTTTCTCGATCAACATGGCTGCAGCAGGCCAGCAATTATCGGCGAGTAACCCTCAATATACCAGGAACTGCAGTACATATCCTTTTTTCTTAGAATAAAATGGTATCTTTATCCGGTCACCCTTCTCCAGATCCAGCGTATGTGGACCTTATTTCATATGTGACTCTTATTTCAGGAAGGCCTACAGTCAATTTGATGTTTGCATTTTTGTCTTCTACCTTCATTGCATAACGCTTCTGCCATCAACTACAGATCGCAGAACTGGATGGAACGTTGTTAAATGAAGAAGTGAAAAAGAAACTGGTGAACTTTGATTCCGGTTCTCAGATACGTTAAAGATAAAGGTTATCATTAACGCTGGCCAAGTGACCTTATGGATAACGGGAAAAATGGGCTGAAGAAAAGGCCTCTCATGTAGCAAGTCGGTTGTAATTTATTATTTTTTTCTTTTTAGCTAGCTCAGTCGGTAAAGCGCGAGTCCAGTGTTATTCGAAGTACTTAAGTAATTGAGTGCCAGTTTGCGTCTCACTACATTAAAATTCTAACAACTATTAACTTACAGTATGATCGCTAGGGTTAATTGCTATTTGTTAATAAACTCGAGATCATATTCATCACAACTCATAACGATATTTGTTAATATTCTCTAATATTGCTCCAATCTAATCACACGCAGTCGTCACGAGTCCAGCCTAATTCTCCAGTCTGCCCTGGAATCCAAACAATGGTTGCTGTCAACCAAATATATCCGAAGTAATTGATTCTGCAACGCTCATGAATAAAACAAGAAGGGATTAAACCGATTAAATCATCACACTCTTACCTTCCAAAAAGTATTGTTTGAAAAAGAC
>NC_051417.1:22364434-22364515 GCF_015228065.2 Penaeus monodon | reverse complement strand
TCACTTTAAATATTACCTATTGCTCGTTGGTTTTTTTATCATCTCTTACAATGAAGAGACCAAAAGTGTGTTTGTGTGTGC
>NC_051417.1:22363549-22364401 GCF_015228065.2 Penaeus monodon | reverse complement strand
GCAATATTAAAGTAAGATTAATTTGTATCTTTTCACGAAGTTATTATTAATTATTATAATTCAAAACAAATGCAAATCGAATGACACTAGTTTGCATCTAGGACGAGCTGCGTATAGTTGGGGGTAAACAATCTATGGACCACTAACTGCATCTTTGACAAGTAATATAATTATCTATCTCTCTGTTCATGTATCGGCTACTTAGTTATTTCGTCGCTTTTATGGGGGGAAAATAATGGTATCCGTTTCATTTGCATTGCCTCGCTTATGTGAACGGGATTTAAGGAGAAATTTAGGAGGAATTTTATGCGGGGTTATTCACTGCTCATGTATTGTGACGTTTCTATAAATGATGCAAATGTTCTTTTTTCTCCATGCGATTCTCGAAAGATGTTGGTTTGTTATTCAAAACAATGGGTTTGGGATATTTCCAATATGTTGGCCCATTCTGCAAAATCATAAAATCCTATTCAGAGTAGTTTAAACTTCTAATTTACTCATCAAGATAATTGTTATCAACTGATGTTCCTCACATACACAGAATATATTATAAGTATTAGAATGTGAATTATACTTTCAATCATAGCCTCCGTGTGCTGATGTCTCGTCTTAGTAATATTTACAATATGTGCTATATTTGCAGTACTCATCAATATAAGGATTGTGCTGTTCTCTACCTAACCCTAGAAGATATGAACAGGCTGTTGTAAGTGAAATTAGAAAAAATAAGAACTGTATTTCTGGTTCAAATATTGGTCATTTTCAAAGGAGATGGCTCAACGCTCTGTAGGATTGCCATGAAGTCGCTTGTGATTATTGTGATTGTCAGTAAGTAAATCGACAGCATGTAAA
>NC_051417.1:22363201-22363473 GCF_015228065.2 Penaeus monodon | reverse complement strand
CTATGTTTTGATACTTACCATGGATAATTGTCATGCCATTTTCTCCTGTTTGGTTTAAACATATTGAGTAATAAATTTTAAAGATGATGGTACGGCAATCAATATTTTGTGTATATTACTATTGCAAGATAACATTACTTTTCTTTATCATATTATTAGTTGCTCTGTTAGAAAAAAAGTTAGTCGAATAAAAGATGTTTGTAAGTGTAGTTTTTGAATCAACTGCTCTATTTTAGGGAAAGCAATTTCCTTAACATGAAGCACAAATTCAA
>NC_051417.1:22360601-22362653 GCF_015228065.2 Penaeus monodon | reverse complement strand
CTAAAATTGGAACTTTAAAGGCCTCAATCCCCTTCCGTGAAAATAAAGTAGAAAATCTATGAAAACTATCTTGGAACTTTACTAACTCCAAAGTTTAATCCGTTTCTTTTTTTTCAACCATAAAGATAAAATAAATATTCTATTTAGGTATGAATATATCTTACCATTGCCAAATATAACATTCATGGCCACTTTGAGGAAGATGGTTCACTTAATATTTGAATATTTCGCAAGGCCATCAAATATGTTTCACTCATTATTTTCTGTGTAACGAAAGAAGGAATTACCATTTATAAACTCCAAACAGAATGTCTTCCGTGTAAAAATAAACATTTAAAGGGAATCCTTGCATAGTATGTTCATTGAAATATAGATTTTGGATAAAATTACATAATAAATATACATGCAATAATTCCTATTTCCTTACTATTCCACCATTTTTGGGGGAATATCTTCCCTTCACTTTATTTCAAACTTATTTTCTTGTTAAGAGTCTGCTTTATTGCCACCCGGTTTCACATTCTGTACATCGGTTGCTATATTTATGTCATGCTTTCTATTTGCTTATTCTATATAAACTTTATTAATATTACCGCGTTGGTTATGGTAACGGCCTCAGAGTATTATGGTGGTTAAACTAGACTTCTGGATTTAGATTACTTGTGTACTTTGGTATCCATATCAAGGGTGAAACCTCCAAGATATTAAAAGTAAATGTGAGTAAATGTCTTTCAGTTCATCATTATCAGGTTAAGCTGACGCTGGAATTTCGTTATCGTCACTTCCATCTTTGTTTGAGGGTCAGTAGGTTCCAGTTGTATGAGTTTGAGTATCGCCATGGTAAATAATTGTATATTCTTTGATTTAAAAAGTAGGTCTCAAAAATACTTCCCTTCAGTGTTTTCAAGTTTTATTTCCAGGAACATTTTTCTTGTTCAGGAGTGTCAAGTATTTCGCATGTTGACCAAAATCTATACTCCTGTCTCTTTATCCTAGTGAAAAAATGTAATGTTCACAAAACAAAAGGTGTATTGGCGCTTTTCTATTGTGTCTTCATTATGTTGACAATTTCACTGTGCTCATCATTTTTCCAGTGCCTGTGTGATCAGCAGAAACTTGTACTGATATATAATTGAGTGATAAGATACATGTTAATTAAGTTTTTAAAGCTGCTCTTATACTTATCAAGGTATGGGAACAATATAATAACTATGAAACTATTCTTTCATAAATCTCGAGGAAAGGCTATCAAACTCGAATATTAACTCGTCAGTCAAAATGTATTTTCTTCTGTCTTGAATTAATGCAAAAAAGAAAATTCTTTATTGCTTCAGCCTGTCACCATGTTCCTATTCAGAAAGGTCACAACAGATCTCTCTTTGATGCGGAGTAACTACCATGCATCTGCTTGACGTTGGGCGAGTGCGAGAAAATAATTCAACAGGAACACAGAGAGCGAGAGAGAGTTAAATTCCTTCGCGTGGCAATGGAAGGAATTTCTCCCTTGATATCAACATCACTGGCAGCCAAATTAGAAATTCTATAGTGTAGCGTACCTACACGAGAACGCGCAGATACATACGTAAATATAAGATAGAATGTACGTATTTGTATATACATATACACCACTGAAAATAATTCACTTTTTGTGAAATCTTTTCGTAATTATTACCCAATTCCTAAAGACGTCTTTGTAGTCGCCTCATGGCATGTTCCTCTACTTTCTTGCTTAATTATGAGCTCCATCACATTTTACAACTGGATGCCCTTCCTAAATCCAGCCTACCTTTGAACTCTACACGTTAATTCTTCTTGCTGCCTAACAGTAATCTGTTTGCTGCCTAAAAGATTACTTCAGTAGCTGACCCTGTAATTGCTGAAGCTTTGCTCTCTCTCACTGGGACTTGAGAAATGCCTTAACGTACCTCTATCCGTTATTCCTTAGCTTATCTGAAACCTTTCTACTTGTTATTATCATTTTAACCTGTTATATAGTCAAAAGCCATTCTTAATTTTGCCTTAGCGGTCACTTCGGTCCTTTTGTTCCCATAT
>NC_051417.1:22357123-22357235 GCF_015228065.2 Penaeus monodon | reverse complement strand
TACCATAAATAAACAATGTGATTAAAAAAAGGGCTTAGATCCTCCCTTTCAATATAATCCTCTTTTCCTTATAAGCCAGAGAGTACGACACAATATTTCATCGACGGAAGAC
>NC_051417.1:22355351-22355428 GCF_015228065.2 Penaeus monodon | reverse complement strand
TTCGATCCATCCCACGAGCCTAAGACCGTAAAGTCATGCTACTCAATTCATTTGCATTAGAAATGATATTGGCAAAT
>NC_051417.1:22352755-22353281 GCF_015228065.2 Penaeus monodon | reverse complement strand
ATTTATTGTTCGTAATCTCAAAAGCTTCAAAAACAAAGCGTGAAGCGGATGTTCTAATACTACTGCACACGCTAACGTTTCCCCTGAACATTCCAGCCCAGCCATGTTAACCTGCACATTTTATCACTTCAAATGAGAATATTTTCCTCGAGTGAGAGGCAAGAGGGTAAATCCAAAATCTTCAAGTTAATGCTTATTAATGAGCAACTTAATTCCTATCAAACAAAGAAATATAACAAGGTTAATATACTGAAGGACATGAGAGAAATGAGTGACTAAACGGGGCTTCTTTCCCAGGCTTCCTCGTGATCAGTGACCGACTAGTTCGATGCTATTATCACTGAGAAAACCGTCCTAGTCTTCTTCCTATTGGATATTTTTTTATATAACATAAATGATTTTATGTATAACTGGGCTTGTTAATTAACTATTTGTAAAATGGGGGGAGGGGAACAACACGCGACCTACGGAGTCTGTGCTATCCCTTTCCTTTATTCATTTGGCGGGTAAAATAATCACCTAATGT
>NC_051417.1:22352151-22352398 GCF_015228065.2 Penaeus monodon | reverse complement strand
TTGCTGTGAAATGAACAGGAAAGGAGGTTAAAGCGGAAACACTGACAGACGAAACAGAAAACCGAAGAATCAAGAATCCAGTTCTAAAATTCATGATTTTATCAGATTCCTTGCTGCACGAACGCCAGAAACTAATCTGTGAATTTTGGGAATTTAAGTATCAGTTCCAGTAATAATAAGCGGCCGTGTCCTGAGCGCACCGGCAGAAAGGAGACCGCAATTAAAGACGATAGCCGGAGCGCAATGC
>NC_051417.1:22351493-22352074 GCF_015228065.2 Penaeus monodon | reverse complement strand
CAGTTTTATTTTAGTTCGATCCAACATTATGTCTGACCTAATACCATGGTTATGTTGCGCCAGTCGATGTTGCCAAGATATAAAGACTAATAATAATGTAATGGTCAATTTAATAATGACATTAATGACAACAGCAGAGTAACTGCAACAGACACAACAATCACAGCAGTAATAAAATCATGATCATCTAGAAGGTACCCAGTCACAGTTGCAAGACCAATCTAACGACAGCACTGCACTGAAAACGAACGCTTCATAATCGTACTATGGATTTGACAGCTTTGCCAAATACAATATTGCCCGTTTGTTGCAACAGCCGGTGTGCTGCAAGGACCATGTAACAAGATTTCCTTTATTTGTTCAGACGATGTAGAGACTGTCCGTCTTCCTCTGTGTAGCTGGTGTTAGGCATGTTAAAGATTATACTTTATACTTCGATGTTCATGTTAATAAGGAAGAGGAAATGATACTATTTACATGCAAAGGGAGACGTTGCTGCATTATCGCATTTGATAATTATACATGACGGGCAGAAGGCTATTAGTCCTCTACATTTTTGGAGTTTGGAAAGCTAAAGAGAG
>NC_051417.1:22349845-22351274 GCF_015228065.2 Penaeus monodon | reverse complement strand
GAGCACAAAACACCACTGTTAGCTACGAGCGAGGGGGGAGGGATTAGTCGGGGGGGGGGGGGTGAAGGAGGAAGAACAGAAGGAAAAGGAAAGATAGAAGGGAGAGACGAGAGGTAGGTGAAGGGGGAGGGTTCACGCTTCAATTAATGGAAGATGGAAGAACAATAACGAATCTACACACTAGGAAAACACTACCACATAAAAAAATCGTCGAGTTCTTCATTAGATATATTTTCTTTTTTACCGTGTTGATGAGGAACTATTGACGAGTTCGAAACATCACTGTTTGTACTTCGTTTATAGTGTGGCAGTGTATTAATTTTTCATGCTTTGTTATCACGGAGCGTGTCTGTCTACATGATATATGTACGGGTCTTAAAGAATGTATGCAGTGTTACGCCGTTACATTAATTATACACATAAATAATTTGGACTCCGTCCCTTTCGTACTGCACTCACTTCATATAGCTTGTATTAATACATTTCATATCCATGATTTATAATAGGATTACACACACATACACACAAAAAATGAATAGGATATGAATAAGAGAAGCATAACCATGAGGAACAAAAAAGGAACGTTAGCTTGACCAGTTCACCTTTTTTCCGACAAATTCCAGTCTACTGGGACATGAAGATTGGAAAATATCATAACGTTGGATCAAACTGACTGTCTCTCCTTTTCCGATGTTGTACACAAACAGAATAAAAATCACATTTAGTTTTTGTTTGTTCGCTTTTTAAGTATGCTTAGAGTTTGTACAGCTCGTCGCGCGTACCACGCCGAGCTGCGATTCAGCCTCCCCATAAACCCCGACAATTGTTTATGGGGAGACCGCCCGCAGCGATAAGGAAAGCCGCTCTTTTGTTTAAGTTTTTCGCTGTCCCCGATGTGGGCCGGAGGCGCGGTGGCAGATTCCCTGAGGAATGACAAATGCTCTTCCTCGTGGGGGCGAGGCAGGTCATTCCTTCTTTTTGTTATACTTACAGGTCGGCATTGGTCATCGTGAACAAAAATATCAAATAAAAAGCAGTTTGGTAAAAAAAGGAAATGAATAAAATGAAAACCAGAAGATGGGTTCAGACGCTTTTAATGCCACTTGGACCCTACCGACCTTAAACTCGAGTCCTGCAGCACGGAAGTCTTCCCTTTCCTGCGCGTGATTCTCGAAGAAACTGCCCGCAGAGGCAGTTAATGCCAGAGAAATTATTATATTATATTCGTTTTTTCCGTTTGCAGTAGTGTTAACCTTGTCTCGCATGTGGTTCGGGGCTGCAGCGGCAGATCACCTGGCAGATGAGAAATGTTATCTGTAGTAGGGCAGATTAGGACGCTTTGCGTGAATCTCTTGCTTTGCGAGTGCGGCGTGTCTTTGATGTGTTCCTCGGTGTTTTTTATGTATTCTATCTGTTTTCCTTAGTGTAT
>NC_051417.1:22349075-22349629 GCF_015228065.2 Penaeus monodon | reverse complement strand
AGATATGTTGTTTATTTGTCTGTGCGGTGAGTTGTGTCTGGTGGCTGGAATGGTAGTGATTTTTTGTTTGTTTGAATTTCCTTTATCTTTTCGCATGTATATATGTGATGGATGTTCTGTTGGCTAGTTGAATTGTGACTGAACTGGCAAAGGAGTGTGACGATTGTGACTGTGCATGAAGTGTAGGTGTTGTATGGAGCTGGAGGGCTGAGGTCAGCGTTGTTCAGCACGAAGTGTTGAGGATAATAACACTATTATTGGCTTGGACGTCTAGAAAGTTGGCGATATATTTTGTAGCAAGAACATCTTTTAGTTTCTCTGCGTGGACCGGACCGCTATTAAGGATGCCATGTATGTCATTAGCTTTTAGGTTATGCTATACGTTAGTACCATGCATTTGAGCATATCCCCCGAGACTTCGAGAATGGAGATCGGCCGGTTTGTGTGGCCTGGGAATGCGTGCGACTGTTGCGTTTTTAAAGGCCCTTTCGTGGCGCTACAAAACCCCAAAACAATGTGTTCTGACATATAAAGTTTGGGAAAAAATGACATAT
>NC_051417.1:22347787-22348385 GCF_015228065.2 Penaeus monodon | reverse complement strand
AATGAGGTGTTGATTTTATTTGTTCCAGGTGTTATGCTGTAGGCCTACCGCTCCTTGAACTTCAACTTTTGTGTTGCTGCCGAGGTTTTCGTTTTCGTATTCTGTGATTTGGAAAAAAAATCGTCTAAAGCGAGCTTCTATTCCCTGTGAGGACATAGTTTCGTTCGTCGTAGATTATGGCGTTTGCTTGATCCCATGGATTTATTTTATTTTTGTGATTTGGAATTGCCTGAATAATGTACAGAGTTCTTGTTGTTTTTGTGAAGTGATGAGTGACAATTTATAAGGTTGAGTGCATTGTGCCATTCTGCTTGTGGTATAATTTATGTGGCGATGTGTGAATGCCGTCGTAACAGATTTTCAAGCATGTGTATATATTCGCTGAGAATGTGCTACTAATTTGAGCGCGTGCTTTATGTGAGGGATTCCTGAAAGAGAACTCCACATTTTTTGGGGGGTGCGTGGGTATCAGTGTGGAGTTTAGTGACAATGATGAGAAGGTGATCGGTAGATGTGATGTGTCCTTGTTTTAGGTGAATGCCAGATGTGCTTGTCTGTCGAGCATGTATGAGACGAGTTCTCTTCCTAACAGAGTTTG
>NC_051417.1:22346948-22347721 GCF_015228065.2 Penaeus monodon | reverse complement strand
TGTAGAGAAATGTAGCTAAATGTTTGTGTTGTGCAATCCAGTCTCCGAGTATAATGTTGGTTTCGTGTGATAAATCCTGGTCAGGTATATAACGACGCCATAGGGGAAGATAGATGGTAGCTATGGTGATGGCACCATGTGGTGTGTTGATTTCTACTGCAGTAAATTGTGATGTAAAGCTGTATATTTCGCGTTCGATGTTCAGTGACGAGGGGAGAGCCGTCGTTTGGGTCACTTGCGTTGTTTGTTTGCTAAGTTGAGTGTATTCTGATTGCGTTTGTGTATTGTTGAGCCCGTAATTCCTTCAGAGTATGGAGTGCTTTCGCTTTTTTTAATATACTAGAGATCTCACTGCGGCGGCCGAATTTCCAGTGTCAGTGGTTACGATGTATGGCAGTACTTACTAGGGTTGATGAGAGTATGGTGTTGTGAGCTTCTGATACAGAAAGACAAGTCCCATGTCTTTTGGTTGAGGTCTGTGAGATGATCGTTGTGTCTTCGCTGTGGGTCTGTTGGTGCGTCGTATACTTCTCTGTGGCTGTAGTGTTTGGTGTGTCAATTGGTCCTGGTAGCGGGAATATGTTTATGGTCTGCCCTTCTTATACTACTCAGTTCTGACAGGGTTGACATGATGTACCAGACCAACATACTCATAATTCAGTTTTCTTATTCATAGCAAAATTTCTTTGTTAACAACAGCCTCAAATATGAGTTTAATAAACTTTAAGATATATATGGCTTTATACATACACATACATACCTATCTGCCTGTA
>NC_051417.1:22346578-22346810 GCF_015228065.2 Penaeus monodon | reverse complement strand
CCCATCACCCTAACTACACACAATCATTAATCTGACCATACCATATTTCCTATCTAAGTGCACAATACTCCCCTGGACCTTTGTGGCGGTGAACTGATATCGGGCTTCACAGCGGAGAGAATTTATCGCCAAACGTTGAATGCTGCCAAGTGGGAGGAATTCGCGGGCATTGGCGATGGTAATAAAGCTAGTGAATGATGAAGGTGCTTCGTGTATAGGGAAGCGTGTACAT
>NC_051417.1:22343537-22343758 GCF_015228065.2 Penaeus monodon | reverse complement strand
TGTCGTGTTTTCTTTTTTATCTGGTTTTGGTGCTTTTAGCCTTTTTTGTTATCAAGGAATATTTATTTCTCGGTAACACCCTGACTTAAATGTATGTTTTATCTTATAGGCTATTTAGAAAGGAATTTCGTAAAGAGCATTTTCCCATTAAGATATTGATCCTATTCACTGTGTACATGTTCTGTTATGGCAAGTTTTATATGAGCTTAAAATGGGAGATT
>NC_051417.1:22343231-22343339 GCF_015228065.2 Penaeus monodon | reverse complement strand
TTCCAATCATTGTTTACAACAAGATTAATTCACATGTCTGGGTTGTTCCTGTAACTAATCTTGTTGTCTGGTTTTCTCTAATACCATTGACCGCCATTGTTTTCTATT
>NC_051417.1:22342257-22342710 GCF_015228065.2 Penaeus monodon | reverse complement strand
AGAATGTACAGCGACTCATTTTTATATTTCCAAAACACGACGTCGTCCACGTATGATAATATTCTATTTTTGATTGAGAGCTGACGCAAGTTACTCCGCTCTCGTCTATGACATCAAGGAGCAGGTCATCCGCAGCAGTGAATAAGGCATCAGCAGTGCTCTTGTCGAGATAGATCGGGCGATGACCTCATGACCTCACATGACCTGTCGCGTGTAAATAATCCCAGCACAAGTGGTTTTCCCAAAGAATATCAAAACAGTGAGTTATAAACGACAGCCGAAGGTGAATATTTCCGAAAAAAAGCAAAATTTACTGGTCTAGTTTATGGAACATACTGAAATACATTACTCGTAATAAGGAGAGAATGCATGTATCGCCATGGATATATTCTCTGTCAGTACCACAAATTTACTAAATATTGATATGACTAATATATATAGCATGCCCTTTGT
>NC_051417.1:22341317-22342217 GCF_015228065.2 Penaeus monodon | reverse complement strand
TTGTTTTGCTTGAAAATACAGCGATAGAAGTTAAATGACTTTCTGATTATCTGGCGCCAAGCCGCGAACAAGGAAAACAAATGTGTAAATAAAGGAAACCATTTCTCGTTAACTAAAGAGTTATTATATCATCAGCGTGTACCAGGATTGGTGTTACATAAAAACGATTTAGAAAAGGCCCCAACTAGCAATGCTAAATATTTAGTAACGTCCAAATTCATTTTATTACAGAAATTTATTTGTGAATTTGCTCCCATTACTCCCATTTATCTGAAACTTTTAATCTGGATATAATTTGGAGAATTAGTATTACTAATAAAAATATCTGAGAGTTTACTCATAGAGGTGAACATTGCCTGTGAACAAAATACTGTTATCAAATATAATTTATGCAGGTGCTATCGACTAGCATGTTACTTGGCAAATTCAATTTATTTAAACCCAGAGTTTTGAAATGTGTTAACAAATTGAAATTCATATCTTAATTGCTTCATAACACATTGTGCAATACATACTACAATACAATATTCATTACGTTTAAATTATCATGAGTTTTTAATCTGGCCAGCCAAATTCTTGCTGTGTAAAGGAACTTAATGTTAGTAATGATTTAATAAACATTTGTAAAAGAGTTTCATATAAAAAACTAATGTTGAAAATTAATAGGAATTGTTTTTCATTATTGTTGTTAGTCTGTGCAATGCAAGGAGCATTGTTTTTAAAAATACATATTTTTTTAGTTCCTCAAGAAATGATATAAATATTTTGCCTAGCACTACACAAGCGAACACCAAAAATGTGTTTATAAATAAAGATCTTATAAAAAAGTTGTTTGGAAAGACGAGATAAAATGTACAAATACATTCCTTCGTCTTGAACAAGAAAAGTGAGTATTTGTTT
>NC_051417.1:22339671-22340411 GCF_015228065.2 Penaeus monodon | reverse complement strand
CTTGATAATAAATTCAGATCTGGCTCGTTCCCATGTGGTGTTTATATCCTAGATTCGGAAATTGCCGATTTTAGGTGCAACATTTGCATTAGAAATATCGCGGAAGCCCTGCGGGTCCCAAATGATCGTAAATCCTGCGTTCTTCTCCGCGACCGTGTTTATCTTTAAGAACGGTTGGACGTCGGAGTTCCGTGCAAATGCGTGAGATTGAAGTCACCGTTGATGTCCGCTCAAGCTGGAGTAATCATAAGTAAAATATATTTTATGCGTCTCCGTTACGGAGTGGTTCTCAAATGGATTTTAAGTGCTATGCATTGTCGCAACTTTAATCTTCTTCTTTATTATTATTACCATCATTGTTATATGGAATTATTATTGTAATTATCCTTTTTAGAAACAATAAGGCTTCTATGATGTTACGTTCCCCCACTCGACTGTGTTTTACTCAATAGTGTAAAATGAGGGTCACTTCTTACAACAAGCAAACGCATTACGCATTAGTTTATTCTTGCGTGATAATGACGATCCTGATTCAATTAAATAATTGCAAATATGCAGCGGTTAAGTCTATAGTGACCGCGGTGAATGTCTCTCTGAAAGTAGAAAAAAAACTTTTGTAATAACACTAAAATTGTTAAAAATAGATTTCACAATATTCTACCCTACACATTACGTTGCTGTCTACTGATTTAAACTTATGTTACAAGGCTCAACCATGTATTTTGGAAGACAAAACTGAG
>NC_051417.1:22339024-22339596 GCF_015228065.2 Penaeus monodon | reverse complement strand
TACATATATAGTATTGTATTAGAATGTGATTTTTGTGTATTCTTCTTACTGGTAAAAGATCCCCTACTTAACTCTCACGATTTGTGATAGTCTTAATTTAATAACCCGATGTCTTTCTTAGTCCTTTCTCATTTCCTTTTAACTATTCAAAGTATTTACTCTGAACATACAATACACATAAACAACATAATTTTACCGCTGAGGATTCTGTTTTCCCTTTTCTCTTTTGTGCAGCATATTCCTTTTGGGTGGCTAGAAACTCGTCTATAGCATGTATGTATTTTTCGTTGCTTTTCTGATTTATATCTCAGTTTTTGATAATCCAGAAATGCATTTCTTCAAAAGTATTTCATTTCACGTTGATATTACAAGAGTCATTATTTTACTCGTATGTTAAGCTGGTTGTCAGAACGAATCACTGAGCATTAGATAAAACATTTAAGGCTTTTTTTTTTTTGCAGTGACGGAAACTCCCACATTTATACACTGTGGTGATTGCTGGGAAAAAAAACGGGCCAGCGAAGTTTGTTCAGACATACAAAGTTTAGAATATTTTTTTTCTTGTTTCAATT
>NC_051417.1:22337356-22338235 GCF_015228065.2 Penaeus monodon | reverse complement strand
GTTGTTTCCGAGTTGCTACAAGAAAGGCCTTCAGTTCTCATAGATGCTGTATATGTACATTACTCCCTTGTGTTCTTTCCTCCATGGCTACCTGTTTCAGATGCCAAGATTAATTCTCTTTTTTTTTGTAAATGTGATACTTTTCTAATATCACACAAGGAAGAACTGCCTAATTTCTCCATTTTTGTGTGTAATGACAACTATAAAGGCCGCCTGTGTGAGTGTGCGCTCAACCGAACCGAGGTTAACTTTAGAAACGGTATCCGGTCTGGCAAGGTTGCCGATGCTTCGAAGTCCCAAAAGGACAACGTCTTACCACGTGTGAGGGAATCCCGGGCGTTAAAAAGGATCATCCTAGTTCTCAAGCCTGGCGAATTATCATCAGCGCATCATTTACATATCGTAATGGAAGACATTTTCATATATTTTGCAATAAGCGGCTAAACAGCTACTTCTAATGAAAATAGAGAAAAGAAGTAACGGAATATATTTTTGCCAAGTAAAACTTCAAAATCTAAAAAAGAAAGAAGGACTATCCTGGACATCTCATTAAACCTTATTAAGTTTACCTTATTAAGTTTAATCAAATGTAGACTGAATCTAACCCAGTGATTTCCAAACTTTTTTCCTCAGTGATGGCGCCTTGAACTCGCGTAGTCATATCAGCGACGACCTTCGCCTTACCCCTCTCCCCCACCGCCTTTTTTTCCAAATTACTCTTGCTTGTAACTAAAGGGACATGGTTCACGTGGCCAGATGACAAACATAAAATAATGAGAATAATTTCATTGGTAACTAAATATGGCAAGGAAAACAAAACAGGAAATAATCTGATTTTATGTAACGTTTTCTTGGTTTGTACATGGGGATTCGTGTGAC
>NC_051417.1:22336115-22337195 GCF_015228065.2 Penaeus monodon | reverse complement strand
TTCGTGTGACTGTAATTACACATTGGCGTGTTACATCCGAAGATTTTATATCACTTTGGTGTCTTGCGGCAGACATTTTGAGAATCACTGATCTAAACCAACATAACTTAATTTAATCGAATGGAATACTAAGTTTAATGTTAGAATCAGTATTTGGGAATAAATATCATGCAGTTAAGAAAAAAATAATTTACAGCAGCCAAGTGCAAGAGGTCAAATCATTGAGATAAATCATCGAACTGAAATACACAGAAACACTAGAGGTACATGTATAATTTCCTTGTCTCCTTTCCTCACTTCCAAGTCTTTGTGCCATCGTTTCTCCTGCGCGGAAATTGATCGGGGCGCAACCTTTGCTTCCTTCCCGCACATGTGCCGGTGGGGACACGCTGCTTCTTTTCCTGCACTGCATTATCCATACGGCATTGTGAAGTGAAGTACTTTCATTAAGGATGTCTCAGGAGGAAAAAAAATGGAATTATACGATTTTGAACTGAAGACACCACTGGACACTTTGATGTAGTAATAGCTTTAGGTGAGGTCGCTAAAACTATTATAATTTATGACGTCAAAGTTAGGGCTTTCCACTAAATGAACCGGAGATTTTAAACCTATCGCTCCGCTCCGTTTTTATCTGACATTTTCTTATATTTGGCAAATCTAAATTCATCGTACAGACAAATATCATAATTCTAATGAAACTATGTTCTAAAGATACACTGATAACCACTGCTACTTCTCCAAAAGGAGAAACTGAGAAGTTACTTAAATATCTCTTGTGGAATGTGCCACAAGAGATTATTTATGAACATGTGTACAGAGTTCACTAAATGGTTTCATGCTCTAATAACTGAGCTCGCTGGAACAGTAGCTTATCTTTTCAAATAATAACTGATATTTATATTTAATGATAATTACCAATATGATAAAAGGTCAAGTCCATGCATGATATATTGTTGGGTTATTGCGATCTCTATATTTCCAGTCACCGTCGCATTCGTGATTTAGTAATAAAGGCTGCATCAACTATCAACCTCTAATAGCCTTTTGAAAGATACTGAATGAATTCCTAATGTCATC
>NC_051417.1:22335265-22336041 GCF_015228065.2 Penaeus monodon | reverse complement strand
CTCGGTTTATTTCTCCAGCAGAGCTTATTAATAATGCTTGATAATTCATCATGTTTTAAAGAATCGTTTAAACTAATTTGATTGGTTCTTCAGTTTTAGACACATGGGTCATCGAAAGATGGAAACAGAAAAACGTTTAAACAAACTTACTTTACAAATTGGTCTTATACATTATACATTTGACGTCTGGTATTTTGAACCAAACATTGTGGAATATGAAAAAAAGGCATTTTAATCAAACGACATGGCACCACAATTAAAACTGTTAAGCAGTTTGTCAATTCGGTTCATCACAACATAAAACGTTGAAAAAAAACAAGACTATGTCGTACCTAGTGATACAAAGGCACTGGTAATACCACAGACTAAAGAACAGAACCCTTAATCCTTGTCACCTGCACTGTTTGGGTAAGTCAGGCAAATACGCCTTTTGGCTGAAGGTAACGGAAGGGGTAGAAGGCCTAATCTACTACTTCATTAAGGATAAGTTTCATTGCGTCGGTGTAATTGAGCCATCTTAGCTGTATACGAGGATGTTAGGATCAGTGTTCCCAACTTTGCTGAATGTTTGACCAACTAACCGGGTCGGAATTCGTCTTTTAAAACTTTTCCCCGACGATGCTATTTGTACCTACTTCTGTCTCTCGCCTAAAAGAATTAAGGAAAGAAAAATGTACCTGATTAGATATTTCCTTAAAATACCTGGCAATCATATGCATTAGTATCTATCACGCAGCAGGCTGGTGAGAGTTGTGACACGTCAGCACGTGCTTCCG
>NC_051417.1:22334297-22334538 GCF_015228065.2 Penaeus monodon | reverse complement strand
CACTGTAACCTGGACTGCGCGATTTTTCCGTTTTCGGTTCATAATAGAAATTACTGAGTTTCAAACAAAAGGAAGCATCTATTTGTCAAGTGTCTGCAATAAAGTATGTAGTGTGTGACATCTTAAGTCTATTTTTGTAGGGGGGAAGGTAAAGTTAACACATGCACTATTACTGCTAATATAATCCTTCATGTATCTAACAGCGTCAACTTCTTTGCCCTTTACACATTGCTTATTGATT
>NC_051417.1:22333972-22334263 GCF_015228065.2 Penaeus monodon | reverse complement strand
ATATATTTTTAGGAAGTTCAGAGGCATCTTTATTTTCAACATTCATAAGAACGCAAAAGGGAAAAGATATCACAGAAACTCCAAGACAAAAATAAATGCAACAAGTTTAGTAAAAACTTTTCAACAAATATATAACTTATAGGCCTTTAGGGGCAAAGCCCTTTTTGTTCTCAAGGTATGGTTCTACCTACGCCTCCGGTCGTATAGTCGACTGACTCTTGAGGACAATTTTGTAGCTAACTTATGTAGCCATTTTTTTCTTGTTTCAGAGACCATATACGGAAGTTAATG
>NC_051417.1:22332296-22332534 GCF_015228065.2 Penaeus monodon | reverse complement strand
GTTCTCGTATCAAGGTGGTGCGTCGTATGTGGCATGCCACGTGGTACGCCACTTGAACGACCTACGTACATGCGACCTACGTACCACGCCAAAATTGTGACCTCAGATAATGCCAGATACCCCCGGTCGAGAAGTTCCACGGCGACGAATTAACGATGAAATGTACGTCTGGTCATTCGCTTGCTTTGATTCCGGAGCTTACTCCCTTACCGCTTCAAAGGCTGCTCCAGACCCCCCC
>NC_051417.1:22323795-22324178 GCF_015228065.2 Penaeus monodon | reverse complement strand
GAGAGACAACGCGAACACCAACTTTTTTCCAAGATTATTTGAAATACAATTTTTTTTACAGGAATACGTAATGGTCGCTACAGAGTAAAATACATCTACTTTCAGTTTTAAAAATAACATATAAAAATAATAAAAGTTAAAGAAAGTGCAGATACAAATATTTGGCATAAAAATAGTAATAAAAAAGGTACCATAAAAACGATAAAAGATGAAAAAAAAGGTCAACACTAATCATCATGCTTAAAATAAAAGATACTAAAATTCATAAAATCTGCCCTGAGTAAAAGTAGTAAAAAAAAATTGCCACGAAACTTTTATAATTATTAACTAAAAGAACACAAAAAACTGAACTGGCCTTGTATGACTAAACACAGAACAACTAA
>NC_051417.1:22323538-22323704 GCF_015228065.2 Penaeus monodon | reverse complement strand
CTATGCGGCAGTTCAGTAACACGAAGCTTCGCGGTTCTAAAATGCCCGACAACAAGAAGTAAACAAAGCATACAATCTAATTCTTAACTGAAGTATAGACAAAATATCTCTGCTGGCCTTGTAAAGACGCCTTTTTTTTCGCTTAAACCGTCACAGAGTGAACACG
>NC_051417.1:22322377-22322496 GCF_015228065.2 Penaeus monodon | reverse complement strand
CCAAATAACCAAGAAGTGAAAAAACTGCTTCAAAAGTTAAAGCCACTAACAGATGAAGATCAGAATCAATATAAAAATGACACTTTTGTAGAAACACCAAGAAACAACAACTTTCACAC
>NC_051417.1:22322098-22322198 GCF_015228065.2 Penaeus monodon | reverse complement strand
ATATATAAAGAAAGCCCAGATATAATAGCAATATGTGAAACATGATTAAGGATAAAGATAAACTCATGATCCCAAATTATGATATAATAAGAAAGGATAG
>NC_051417.1:22321918-22322037 GCF_015228065.2 Penaeus monodon | reverse complement strand
TTAAGTTAAATGATAGCCAAGAACAAAATCTTGAAGTATAAGCCATCAAAGTACCTTTCAATAACAAATGGCTAAACGTACTAATAATGTATAATCCATGTAAAATATTACAAAAGAAG
>NC_051417.1:22321270-22321426 GCF_015228065.2 Penaeus monodon | reverse complement strand
AGATCATTGGAAAAGAATCGAAAGTGATAACTACTAAAGCAGAGATAGATAAACTAATAAACCTACATTACACCATAAATCTAAACATTAAAAATAACAATGGAAGAGTTAAAAAGAACAATAAACAAAACCAAGAATGGAAAGGCATATGGGCCA
>NC_051417.1:22320163-22320233 GCF_015228065.2 Penaeus monodon | reverse complement strand
GGCATTTAAAAATACAGGCTTAAAAAAGTTAGAAAAAATACAAAATGAAGCAACGAGGATAGCCACAGGA
>NC_051417.1:22318210-22318585 GCF_015228065.2 Penaeus monodon | reverse complement strand
AGCATAGTGAGGGTAGATCTAGTGAGGGTAGCATACTGGGGGTAGATCTATAGTATAAGTACCATAGAATAAAAGGGCAAGAGTATTGCAAAAATGGGGGGGGGGAGGTAGAAGGAAGGGGTAGGGCAACAGTATATAGAGAAGGAAAACAGACAAAGATGAACATAAAAGAAAAAAGCTTTGAGACTTAGCGAGGCTAGCATAAGGGAAAAGTCAAAACCATGAATATAAGTGCTAAAGATCTGGAGAGCAGAAATATGAACAGAAAGGAGAAATTAAGGAAGAGAAGGAGAACAGTGACAGGGAGAACTAAAACAAGACAAAAAGGAAAAGAGAGGAAGAGAAAGAGTAGAGGTAGGAGTAAAAATGTATGGA
>NC_051417.1:22317698-22317960 GCF_015228065.2 Penaeus monodon | reverse complement strand
GTTTATAACATGATTTTGTTTATAACATTTAAATTGAAAATCAAACAATGTAGATTTTATACACTGGATTACATACAATGTAAAACATATAATTTACAGTTCAATACATTAAAATACATATGATCACATTCAATAAACCTTTAAACATAATATATTGTGTGGTACATTTTCATAAAATTAGACAAGAAATTATATACATTGAGTCACATAAAATATATTTACATATTCAAAGTAAAATACATGAAAATCAATATGATTCACT
>NC_051417.1:22317461-22317541 GCF_015228065.2 Penaeus monodon | reverse complement strand
AACCTCTCTTACAGTTAAAACATCAAATAAAAATTCAGGAAACTGATTGTTCAATATTTTAAAAACAAATATACACATGT
>NC_051417.1:22317299-22317397 GCF_015228065.2 Penaeus monodon | reverse complement strand
ATACTTTCGTAAACCACCAACAGCGACTTTAGCAGCGAAATTTTGTAGCTTCTGTACTCTTTAATATGAGTTGTATTGGTTACTCCCCAAACTCGCGA
>NC_051417.1:22316168-22316239 GCF_015228065.2 Penaeus monodon | reverse complement strand
CTATCACAGTATCACAATCCACAGGTTCCGGCCGAAATATGCCATTTGCATTTTCATAATCAAAATTAAGT
>NC_051417.1:22315592-22315887 GCF_015228065.2 Penaeus monodon | reverse complement strand
GTTGCTCTCTTAGAGTTGAGCAAGAGGGATTGCACTTAATATTTTTCTTCAGTGTGTCTCTGGCTGTCATTGAAACTTTTATTTCATCATCTATCCATGGAGCTGAGGGTCTTGTTATTTTCCTTGTCACAGTTGGTGCACAGATGTTTATACATTTTAGGAAAACGTCATTTAGAGTTTGTACTTGTATAATGACAATATCTGTATGCAATATTTTGTTAAGTGTAGGAGCCTCATTTAGGAGTAGATTGCAAAAGTTTTCTCGATTGCAGTTCTTCAGGCACCTGTTTGAAAT
>NC_051417.1:22313227-22315008 GCF_015228065.2 Penaeus monodon | reverse complement strand
GATCTTCTTTTATTCCTTATTAGCAAGTAATGATTGCGCATTTATATGTGCAAGTTTTATAAGATCCTTAATCAATTCAGGTGAATGACTATCGGCTCCTCCTTCTTGACCAAGATCCTATTTGTCATAAAAGTTGCAGTTGCATGATGCACATTTCACCTTATGGTCGATCCTACATTGAGACTGTCGGGTATTAAATTCCCCACAATTATAGCATCCGCTTTCACTAATACCCATGGCGTTGCCTAGTCATTCTGATGGTATTCTATTCCATCTAGAATTACTATTTCGATTGTGGTTATTGTCCCAAGAATTTCTTTGAGAGGTTTGCCTTTTTATACCATGATGGTGTAGAGTGTTTTTTCATTTGCCCTGGGTTCCTTATGAAATGGCTGTCTGTCATTGTTACGCTTAGCTGAATTCAGGGGATTCGCTTGTCTGTTTGTGCCATGCAAGGACTCGGTTAATTTAAAATATGGACATTGTTTACTAATGATTTTCAACAACCTAACTACACCATGTCTATTCAGAAATATTTCTTAATCATAATTTTCCATTTTAAAACACATTTCATCTACATCGCCAGTACCAAATCTAAAGTTGAGATAAGTAGAGATGATTTTGATTCCATTATTTGAGCTCCATTCCTTTAATTTAGTATTGTATTGACTGATCCTATCATCAAGATCGTCTAAACCTAGAGTTGGTACCAGTTCACATACAAATATCTCCATGGTATCATTCTTCTTTTTCAAGTCTAAAATTAGAGATCCTAATTCATCCAGAATATTATCAGCACTCACATCCTCCATCAGTTCGTGGATCCCGCAATAAAGAATACATCTGGCTGGAGTCCAGTCCAACTTCTCGTTGATCCAGCACCGCACGAGGTCCATGGTGGCCCCTTGGATGGTCCTGATGGAGCAGTTCGTCGCGAGATCCGAGGCCTTGACGTCACTCAAGTTGGTGTCGCCAAGTAGAGGCGTTTTCTCGGGTTGTCGAAGGGGGGACTCGGGCATTCCAGAATCTGTAGAGGCGAGGTTGTGTTGCCCACTGCTCACTTGCTCCTCTAGGGTGGAAACACGATCGTTCAGCCTCTTTCTTGGCTACTTTTTCTTTAAGATCTTGAATCTCTACCAGGATTTGTTTAAGTGAGTCTCCTGATTCTTCTTCCTCTACTCGCTCATGATTTGATTGTTGTGCACCCATTATCATGTCGACAAGTTTGTCTTTAGTAACCCAAATCTTGGTTAATTCCATGTTCCGACATTGTTTTTGCAGTTCCAACTTGGTAAAGTTATTAAATAAATATTCCTAAGTTGGATTCTCGAGAGAGGGTTCCATGCTGCTAGCGTGCGGACAAGGGAAGACAGCGCGCGGGCTTGGTACCATAGCGCGCGAGAGAGGTATGACAGCACACGAGCCGAGATATCTCCGCAAGAAGGGTGTGATGAGCCGGGGGGTGCCTCTTGGGAGAGCGAATGACGGGTAGATCTAGAGGTAGGCGAGGTCACGTGGCGCCATACTGCGCATGCGCAAACTTTGAAATCCGACTTGAGGGAGGGTGGGGCAGTCACTTTCTATTTTTTCACAGATATTTTTTCTAAGTCCTTAAAATCTTTATTTCCACAAAACTAGCTCAGGCTGATCAATGTATGTTCATATCACTTACTGCTTAGTCGGGGAGTTCTATGTGAGAAAAATCCACTCAATCAAGCTTTCAAACATAGAGCACCAAACGGATGTGACTACCTCTGGCTAACTCTCACTCTCTCTGAAAC
>NC_051417.1:22312646-22313083 GCF_015228065.2 Penaeus monodon | reverse complement strand
AGGAAGAGCAGCAAGGGTGAGAGAGAAGGAAGCAAGTAAGGGGGGGGGGTGAGCAAGGAAAAAAAGGGGAGGGAGGGGAAGAAGGGAGGCCTGGAGGCCTCACACTCCCTTGTCTGTTTAGTGAATAGCCACTTTGATCGCTAAGTTCACTTACCGCGTTAGGGAATCCAGTCCCTGAATAGAAAGGATTAGACTTACGCTGGTACTAGAAAAAGATACGCACATAGGGACTTATATATAAAAAATAAACAATGCGTTGTATTTAACCAATAAGCCAAAAAAATCATACCCTATCGTATACAACAATCTGATAGGAAACTGTGTTTACAATGTACTGTTTAAATGTTGTTGTAGTATATAGAATTGATTTTAAATTCCTTTAAAGCAAGGAAAATGCCTAGAAAAATAAAGTTTATGGCATACTCCCTGAGGAAGAT
>NC_051417.1:22312310-22312518 GCF_015228065.2 Penaeus monodon | reverse complement strand
TAGTTGTTCATGTAATTGCAAATGATATTTGTGAAAGGAAAGATATAGCGGAAAGAAATGCTCAATTTCACATCTGTTTGCAAATATACACTTAAAGGATAATTTGAAAATAAAATCAACAAATGTACAACGTTACATTTCCTATTCTGGGAGTATATTTTGCAAATGACTGTTCAAAGTTCCTTTCTATTAATTTCTATATAGTTTA
>NC_051417.1:22311996-22312251 GCF_015228065.2 Penaeus monodon | reverse complement strand
TCCATTTAATCATCGTACCAATGTACTCTCCAAACATGTTAATAGCTAATTCTGCAAATTTCAGAGGGACTTCACCTTCATTACAAAAAAACTCTGATAAACAGCCAATACCTGAATATTCCCCGACAGTACTAGCACTTGATTAATTTATAATATTGTCCACAAGCAAAAGGCTCTTCAATTATCTTACTTGGAAATGTTCTAAAGATTATTACACACGGCAGATCGGAAGGCCTCTGAAAACTGTTTTGCACG
>NC_051417.1:22311783-22311867 GCF_015228065.2 Penaeus monodon | reverse complement strand
GCAGTTTATTTTAGCTTTCGCAACAACAAACCTTCACATACATGTTTACTTAAAAAAAAAGTCGCTGATGGTGTTAACTATGAT
>NC_051417.1:22311319-22311590 GCF_015228065.2 Penaeus monodon | reverse complement strand
TTTTCGTAGTCCACAGAATTTGCATTCACCACGAGTAAGGTTTCATGAGAAAACTTAACGAGTATGTTTACGGCTGTTGAATGTATCAGACGTGGAGCTGTGGGATTCACATACAACCCTACCTCAAAATATATCTTGTAAGTGTTGCTTAATTGCTGGGTCTTCCTAAACAAAGGCCTGTTGACATTCTTTTTCCATTCTTGGGATCTGTAAAATAAATTTCTTTGTATATTCCAAATAGACTACTTATTTATGTGAGAGGCACCTGGTC
>NC_051417.1:22311064-22311221 GCF_015228065.2 Penaeus monodon | reverse complement strand
ACTCAGGAAGGAAAATACAGACTGTCAACATATTTTTAGCCATACTAGAAACGACTCACAATCCTTGCAGTCGAATGATCCTCAGAGAGCCGGAGACTGACATAAGATTATATTATAAGAGGAATTAGATTAAACTAAATATCCATAGATAGCATTG
>NC_051417.1:22310891-22311014 GCF_015228065.2 Penaeus monodon | reverse complement strand
AGTTAGAATTCGATTGCCATACATTATTTAACTTTCGTTGCTAAGTCAAGAGGTGTAGTGTCCTTATAGCAACAGCGCCATTGGCGTACATTATTGCTGATAAGTCTCCAAATGTTGGTGTCA
>NC_051417.1:22310731-22310860 GCF_015228065.2 Penaeus monodon | reverse complement strand
TGCATATATTGTATGTATGAAGAGATAGATAAATAGGTAGGTATATACGCAGATACATCGTTATCAAGCTAATCTTGCTAGCAGAATGCTTCAATTCAAAACAAAGTTTGGAAGATATTGAAAGTCCTG
>NC_051417.1:22310084-22310156 GCF_015228065.2 Penaeus monodon | reverse complement strand
GGTGTTGGTAGTAAAGTTTTGAGTATTTTAACTGAAATTTTGACAGACAACAGCGTATTCATATTGATGGTA
>NC_051417.1:22309270-22309568 GCF_015228065.2 Penaeus monodon | reverse complement strand
TGACATGAAGAACAACATCAAGTACTTCCGTTGTGCGGTACGAGCCATCACGACAGTATTCGAAACATTTGAGACTTGAACCGAGAGCATTTCGCAATACTGTTCACTTGGATACTTCCTTGTTGCTAAAACACATGCATACAATATATATCAAGACATAAGGTGTTATGATATTACCTACGTATCTGAATAAACTTGAAGTCTCAATCGCTTGATTTTGATTCATTAAATGAATACCACAATCAAAGATGCAGATAGGACTGATTGGTAACAACTACGACGTTATGTAATTATACTT
>NC_051417.1:22308572-22308832 GCF_015228065.2 Penaeus monodon | reverse complement strand
ATCATATTACGGAGAGTCCATCTTACTGATCAGTCGTGGCCCTTCTCTTTTGTACTGCTAACGAGCGAGGAAAGGTAGGGGAAAGATATAAACAAGGTAGAGCCCCAAGAATTCTTTCTTTGTTAGTAATTCATTTAATCTCCGCCGGTTTCTCAGCTGCACTGAAGTACCGCCAGGCGTCAACAAAATATATAAATGAAATAAATCTTGAAAGGTAATATTGTCAAATTACCAGAAAACTACTGCCTTCCTGCCAGCGG
>NC_051417.1:22308180-22308384 GCF_015228065.2 Penaeus monodon | reverse complement strand
TCCTGGATCCATAGAATTCTTTCTTAGCCATTAAGGGCTGCGCTTAGTTCATCAAAAGCAGTGACCTTCAGCCTTTCCTCTGCCATACTCGGCTGGAAGCACTTCGCTATTTCCCCCTAGTTTTCATAAAGAAAGAATAGCTGGTATAAAGTCGTAGGAAAACCTGGAAAAACTTTAATAGCTACATTCTGAGTCAAGTATTTT
>NC_051417.1:22307377-22307906 GCF_015228065.2 Penaeus monodon | reverse complement strand
CACAAAAAACAGTATAACCTGCCGATGTACTGAATTACCTTTAACTCGCCATTAAGGCTCCACGCTCTCCCTTTGAAATAAGCCCGGCTAGAGCACGAGACTCTTAATCTCGGGATCGTGGGTTCGAGTCCCACGTTGGGCGCTCCGTTTAGTTCGCCAGGTAAATTATTTGGGCCAGGTAAATTATTAACTCCTGGCTTACCGCGGCGAAACATAATTTAAAATAAAATTAATAATTCTATCACAGTGTTCATCGACTTGCTGACTATGCAGAGATGACAAAACCAAATTAAGTAACAATATAAGAGAGCATTTTTTAAGAACCAGTGATCTAAAGTTTTCAGCTTCTCTGCAAACCTTTCGGGTTTGTCTTTCTTTGCCAATTTATTAACATTAAGTTATTTATCTATTTTTTCCTATGCAAATTTATCTTTACATTTTTCTCCTTACCTAATTACCTAATTAGGATCCTCTCGCTCGGTCGCCCTTCTTCTTTCTTTTTTTCATTTGGGGTGTTTTTGAACCACGT
>NC_051417.1:22306615-22306974 GCF_015228065.2 Penaeus monodon | reverse complement strand
ATTCTAGAATAAGTCATGAAGTGATATACAGGTATATAATAAAACATCCGCAAAGTTGAAAGCAATGCCAAAGAATCTAAACTGGTATACAGTCACTGTTAGATTCTATACATGCACAAATTGCCGCTCCCCCATTAGTTTTTGCTGAAACACTACCAAATATTCCCTACTCTTTAAACATCAGGCTTAGATAAAATATCCTTTTTTCAGTAGAATCACTGAACGGATTCAGGGATATGATAAGTTAACAAGAATCTTAAAAAGAACACGTTAGATAAACGTTAGATTCAACAGACTATTATATCAAAGGTAGACCTCTTCAGACACATAGATGAAAATAAGTTCATGATTATTTCAAG
>NC_051417.1:22306296-22306538 GCF_015228065.2 Penaeus monodon | reverse complement strand
CTCTATTTATTCTGCCACGTGTACATTGGGCCCATCCGTTCACCATCCGCAGGCACCTGTTTGACTCTATAAATACTGACGAAACGCTCATTACCATGGCGTCAGTGATTATTAGACAGTTTAATATATGTTGCCTTAAAAGTTTATAATATTGATTGTTAAAATACCCGACCACTTGCAAAAGCGCAATTTAGGTTAAGTACATGCCCAGTTCTGGGCATGTACTTAACCAATGAAACATA
>NC_051417.1:22305878-22305972 GCF_015228065.2 Penaeus monodon | reverse complement strand
ATGTTTTTCCAAATCTCCTGCAGGTCCTAAAATCCTTCAGAAAGACGGTCACATCTAGCTGGCGGCGACGTCTGATGGGATGCAAGTGCCACAG
>NC_051417.1:22305421-22305633 GCF_015228065.2 Penaeus monodon | reverse complement strand
TCATTTATCTACTTACCTAAATTGCGCTTTTGCATGTGGTCGGGTATCTTAACAATCAATCTTATAAACTTTTAGGGCAACTTAGATTAAACTGTCTAATAATCACTGACGCCATGCTAATGAGCGTTTCGTCAGTATTTATAGAGAGTCAAACAGGTGCCTGCGGATGGTGAGCGGTTGGGCCCAATGTACATGTGGCAGACTAAGTAGAG
>NC_051417.1:22304469-22305343 GCF_015228065.2 Penaeus monodon | reverse complement strand
TTGAAGGAATCATGAACTTATTTTCACCAATGTGTCTGAAGAGAAGGCCTAACTTTGATATAGAGTGTTGAATTTTGTTTATCTAACGCGTTCTTTTTAAGATTCTTGTTAACTTATCATATCCCTGAATCCGTTCAGTGATTCTACTGAGAAAAGGTATATTTTATCTAAGCCTATGCTTAAAGAGTAGGGAATATTTCGTAGTGTTTCAACAAGAACTAATGGAGGAGCGGCAATTTGTGCATGTATAGAATCTAAAAGTGACTGTATACCAGTTTAGTTTCTTTGGCATTGCTTTCAACTTTGCGGATTAAGCATAGATGCCTCCACATCGTTTGATTCATTTCTTTTTTCTCAGTATGAAAAATAAACGTCGTGTAGACGAATAACCAGCCAGAGATTAACAGGGAAAATTTATACAGATAGGATGCTAAGTTCTACCAGCCGACACTGTTATCGATATCTCAGTTTGACATTCACATGTTAGAAACCCGAGGTATGTAAAGTATTTTAATAAACAACCAGCCACTACAAAAAATCACTAACTTTCACCTTTGTCTTCGCTATGTCGTTTGTGACCTTATCACGGAGGACGAACTCTTTCCCTCTAACGAAGTTCATTAGCATTACTAGCGGTTTTACTGAAAAATGCACGACTCGTAGTACTGCACGTGTAGGTCTTTTTTCTAATATATACTATCCGATCACTTTGCAGAAAATTCCAAGTGACTGATAACATTTTAAGCTACCGTAGGTCCTCAGATGTTTTCGGAACCGTAGTTGGCGACGTTGCTCCAAGGGAATGTGTATTGGCTAATGGAAAATACCGATTCAAAACACAGCCCAGAAAGTAAGTTATGAAATCTATCGACTC
>NC_051417.1:22304177-22304347 GCF_015228065.2 Penaeus monodon | reverse complement strand
TAATGTGATGTGTGTAAACATAGTTGTGGTTCCTCCATTTATTAGCACGATTGGTATCAATAGATGGATAACTGGCGTCACTCCTTGTAACAGCTGCGGAGGAAGTGACATGGACACCATAAGAGCGGGCCCGCTATCAGACCTGGTTCTAGATTCTAAATGATAGATTC
>NC_051417.1:22303907-22303979 GCF_015228065.2 Penaeus monodon | reverse complement strand
ACCATCTGGCCAGGACAGGATGGTAATATAAACCCATTAATTACGTACGATTATTTTCACGCTGAAGTAGAT
>NC_051417.1:22302505-22302759 GCF_015228065.2 Penaeus monodon | reverse complement strand
ACGTGGTTCAAAAACACCCCAAATGAAAAAAAGCGAGAGGATCAGGGAGACAAACCTAATTAGGTAAGGAGAAAAATGTAAAGATAAATTTGCATAGGAAAAAATAGATAAATAACTTAATGTTAATAAATTGGCAAAGAAAGGCAAACCCGAAAGGTTTGCAGAGAAGCTGAAAACTTTAGATCACTGGTTCCTAAAATATGCTCTCTTATACGTCTTGCAAAACTGCAGTGCAGTAAGTACCATGGCTCAGA
>NC_051417.1:22302238-22302478 GCF_015228065.2 Penaeus monodon | reverse complement strand
CAGTAAGTAAACTAGTTGCCCTCTTGTGTTCATTTCCCTCTTAAATATCATTACTCAGGAAAGTGCTAGGGTTCTAAGCAATACTGGCCTAAGTTTCTTGGAGGAAGACCTCAGGAAGCCAAGCCACCAGGCCCCTAGATCTCCGGCGCATAAGGATAGGATGCTTTAGGGCAATATGGTCTAACAAATACCGCCGAAGTCTCATGTAAAATACTTGTGGTCTGTGTCCACACTGTCCAG
>NC_051417.1:22301302-22302087 GCF_015228065.2 Penaeus monodon | reverse complement strand
ATTGTAGTTACGTTGTTTTTCTTGACTTTCGCTTTCCCTTTATTTTCATGTACTTTAATTTTACCTTTCTTACTCGCCGTCCCTCTCCACTTACTTTATTTTTCTATCTTCCTCTCATTGTTCTCCCTCTCCAAGTCAACCTCATTCATTCTGCCTTCTTGCTTGTTCCCTTGCATGTTGATTATTTGGCATCTTTGAAATACCTTTAACGTGTGCAAAACTAGACCCAAATTGTGTGTAATGATATGAGTAAACGAGTGTATTTTTCACTTTACCATTTATGCACATCAACTTCGTATGTAATACCTGTTAAATGCGACGTAAATTAACTTGAATCTACTAACTGCAGGCTCTACCACGATGAGCTCTTCGTCGTTTTATCAAGGGCCAAACAGGTGCCTGCGACTGGTGAGATATACACTTGGCGGACTAAACAGAATGCTCATGCACGCGCTCTGTCGACTGAGGTAGCTGAGCTTATATGAAGAAAAATCGTGAATCTTTTTGGTCTGTGTGTCCAGAGGTAGAACCGGCACTTGTTATAGTATTTTGTTGAATTTAGTGCATCATATGTATCCTTTTTGAGATTATGTAACATCCATAATTCGTTCATTGCTGAATCTGCAGTTGTCCTTCACTAAGTACTAATGGTGCGGCATTTTGTACCACGTGCAAGTCACGTGACTTCTTTAGCAATGTATACATATACAGTCCTTCATAATCAGTCTTTGTGTATGACTAAGGCACAGCTGCTCCCACACCTCTATTTTTTCTCAGTATGGAAA
>NC_051417.1:22300794-22300892 GCF_015228065.2 Penaeus monodon | reverse complement strand
ACGGAAAGGCCAAGTTGCAGTTAATCTAAGGGCGGACATTACATGCGAAATTGTGGCTCCTCCATCTACTAGGTTTGGCATCAGGGGATGGTATCAGT
>NC_051417.1:22300347-22300534 GCF_015228065.2 Penaeus monodon | reverse complement strand
CCCGACGATTACAGGGAAGCCGAACTACTTTCGGTCATTGATTCTTTAAAAGGGTGTATTTTCTTTTATATGATTTAATTTGTACATTTGCAATCTCTCCTAAACGTCGGGTTTCATTATTGAACCAACAGTTGCCTGCGGATAGTCAGAAGCTGGCCCAAATTTAGATCTAGAAGACTAAATAGAG
>NC_051417.1:22299807-22300268 GCF_015228065.2 Penaeus monodon | reverse complement strand
TAATGTGTAAATCGCAAAGGCTTGCTCCTGCTTGCAGTAGTTTAAAGAGAAGTGAAACACCGAGTTTCCACTGAGAATGCCTATGGTATTCTTAAAACCAAAGACAGCTTATTTCGGATACAGGAACGTGCTAATAATCTGGTCTCTTCTTCCTGTGACTCTCGGGTCTGCTGCAGTTAGGCACCCCGAACTTTCTGGTATATATTAAACTCAGAATGGCTTTATAATTGATATGACTATTTTCTGAAATGACAAAATAATTATTGTTTTCTTATAATTAATACAGTTTTTCCTATGTGACTGTTGCTCGAAATACAGTTAGTAGTAGTAGAAGTAATATAAATCTAGTGTTCGACCTCTACATCATTGATTTCAAAATAAGGTATTTTATTCAATATATTGAGTTTTAGGTCATTTTATATTACGTTTCATTCGAAATATATCCTTATATTAGTAATTCG
>NC_051417.1:22299144-22299248 GCF_015228065.2 Penaeus monodon | reverse complement strand
CTAAAACATCCTCGGGTTTCCGGTGTGGAGTGGAGAAGAGCCGTGCCACGTCACAAGTGCGCCCGTACGAGACCGCACGAGTGAGGCGTGAGGTGCGAGATGCA
>NC_051417.1:22298907-22299091 GCF_015228065.2 Penaeus monodon | reverse complement strand
ACGAGTGTGAGGAGAGAGGAACAGATGAAAAAAGTGAGAAAAAAGTGAGAATAAAGCCACAACACTCAGACATTTTGTGTGATATGTGAAAAGAAAAACAATACTATAGCGGTTATGGGTCACAAAGTAAAACAAAACATTTAATGTCTCTTGATTAATTATTTTGTTGATTTATGTTTTCTAT
>NC_051417.1:22298459-22298582 GCF_015228065.2 Penaeus monodon | reverse complement strand
AGAGGATCATGATGAAATGGGCTGTTATCACAGGGAAGAACAGACTTATCCTTGCCTCTGGCAAGGATAATTTAGTGTACATATCTATATTTCAACATGTGTATATATATACTCACGTGTGTG
>NC_051417.1:22297899-22298384 GCF_015228065.2 Penaeus monodon | reverse complement strand
TTTTTTTTTCTGTGATTTTTCCATACTGAGAAAAAAAATAGAGGTGTGGGAGCAGCTGTGGGGGGGCCTGGTGGTTTGGCTTCCTGAGGTCTTCCTCAAAAAAACTTAGGCCAGTATTGCTTAGAACCCTTGAACTTTCCTGAGTAAGGATATTTAAGAGGGAAATTAACACAAGAGGGCAACTAGTTTGCTTATTGAATTAAAAAAATCTGAGCCATGGCACTTACTGCACTGCAGTTTTGCAAGACGTATAAGAGAGCATTTTTTAAAAACCAGTGATTTAAGGTTTTCAGTTTCTCTGCAAACCTTTCGGGTTTGTCTTTCTTTGCCAATTTATTAACATTAAGTTATTTATCTATTTTTTCCTATGCAAATTTATCTTTACATTTTTCTCCTTACCTAATTAGGTCTGCCTCCCTGATCCTCTCGTTCTTTTTTTCATTTGGGGTGTTTTTGAACCACGTTTTGGAAGAAAAGCACGTCTT
>NC_051417.1:22296432-22297089 GCF_015228065.2 Penaeus monodon | reverse complement strand
CTTATGCTTCCCTTGCGTTCTATGTCACTTCCTCCGCAGCTGTTACAAGGAGTGACACCAGTTATCTATCTATTGCTACCAACCGTGCCAATAAATGGAGGAACCACAACTATGTTTACACACATACACATCATTCTAAGCTACCGCGGGTAGCTTAGAATGTTACCAGTCACGGAATTTTCTGAAAAATGAGCGGATAGTACATGTTAGAACAAAGACCTACACGTGCAGTACTACCAGTCGTGCATTTCTCAGTAAAACTGCAAGTAATGCTAATGAACTTCGTTAAAGGGAAAGTCCGTCCTCCGTGATAAGGTCACAAACGACATTGCGAAGACAAAGGTGAAAGTTAGTGATTTTTTGTAGTGGCTGGTTGTTTATTAAAATACTTTACATACCTCGGATTTCTAACATATGAATATCAAACTGAGATATCGATAACAAAGTCGGCTGGTAGAACTTAGCCACCTATTTGTATAAACTTCCCTGTTAATCTCTGGCTGTTTATACGTCTATATGACGTTTATTTTTCATACTGAGCAAAAGAAATTAATCAAACGATGTGGAGGCATCTGTGCTTAATCCGCAAACAAAGTTGAAAGCATTGCCAAAGAGTTTACACTGTCACTGTTAGATTCTATACATGCACAAATTGCC
>NC_051417.1:22295761-22295876 GCF_015228065.2 Penaeus monodon | reverse complement strand
CCAAATAACCAAGTGAAAAAACAGCTTCAAAAGTTAAAGCCACTAACAGATGAAGATCAGAATCAATATAAAATGACACTTTTGTAGAAACACCAAGAAACAACAACTTTCACAC
>NC_051417.1:22295481-22295581 GCF_015228065.2 Penaeus monodon | reverse complement strand
ATATATAAAGAAAGCCCAGATATAATAGCAATATGTGAAACATGATTAAGGATAAAGATAAACTCATGATCCCAAATTATGATATAATAAGAAAGGATAG
>NC_051417.1:22295303-22295421 GCF_015228065.2 Penaeus monodon | reverse complement strand
TTAAGTTAAATGATAGCCAAGAACAAAATCTTGAAGTATAAGCCATCAAAGTACCTTTCAATAACAAATGGCTAAACGTACTAATAATGTAAATCCATGTAAAATATTACAAAAGAAG
>NC_051417.1:22294658-22294813 GCF_015228065.2 Penaeus monodon | reverse complement strand
AGATCATTGGAAAAGAATCGAAAGTGATAACTACTAAAGCAGAGATAGATAAACTAAAACCTACATTACACCATAAATCTAAACATTAAAAAAAAACAATGGAAGAGTTAAAAAGAACAATAAACAAAACCAAGAATGGAAAGGCATATGGGCCA
>NC_051417.1:22293713-22293784 GCF_015228065.2 Penaeus monodon | reverse complement strand
ACCTCATATAGATAAAATTAAAACCTCAGCTCAAAAAAGATTAGACGTAATGAAAACGTTGACCACACTAT
>NC_051417.1:22293403-22293634 GCF_015228065.2 Penaeus monodon | reverse complement strand
ATAGGGGGCATTAAAAATACAGGCTTAAAAAAGTTAGAAAAAATACAAAATGAAGCAACGAGGATAGCCACAGGATGTTTTAAATCTACCCAATAATAGCTATACAAGCTTTAACAAATACAATGCCAATAAAAAAGACAATAAAACAACTAGAATGCACTTAGATGGTAAAAATTCTGCAAAAACAAGAAGTGTGCCAATTAAACAAATAATAACACAAAAATTTAAAGG
>NC_051417.1:22292316-22292500 GCF_015228065.2 Penaeus monodon | reverse complement strand
TGATATTGTTGGAAGCATTAAAGAAAGTAAATATTAATAAAACCCCAAATGTAAAACTGTTGATCACAGGAGAAGATTTCACAGAAGATCAAAGATCGTACATATTAAGACATACCAAAATATTGTTACAAAAACATGAATTATAGACATTATATAATAGAATCAAGAAGATTAAAGAAAAAGG
>NC_051417.1:22291854-22291985 GCF_015228065.2 Penaeus monodon | reverse complement strand
AGCATAGTGAGGGTAGATCTAATGAGGGTAGCATAGTGGGGGTAGATCTATAGTATAAGTACCATAGAATAAAGGGCAGAGTATTGCAAAAATGGGGGGGGGGAGGTAGAAGGAAGGGGTAGGGCAACAGT
>NC_051417.1:22291613-22291810 GCF_015228065.2 Penaeus monodon | reverse complement strand
CTTTGAGACTTAGCGAGGCTAGCATAAGGGAAAAGTCAAAACCATGAATATAAGTGCTAAAGATCTGGAGAGCAGAAATATGAAAAGAAAGGAGAAATTAAGGAAGAGAAGGAGAACAGTGACAGGGAGAACTAAAAAAAGACAAAAAGGAAAAGAGAGGAAGAGAAAGAGTAGAGGTAGGAGTAAAAATGTATGGA
>NC_051417.1:22291115-22291376 GCF_015228065.2 Penaeus monodon | reverse complement strand
GTTTATAACATGATTTTGTTTATAACATTTAAATTGAAAATTAAACAATATAGATTTTATACACTGGATTACATACAATGTAAAACATACAATTTACAGTTCAATACATTAAAATACATATGATCACATTCAATAAACCTTTAAACATAATATATTGTGTGGTACATTTTCATAAAATTAGACAAAAATTATATACATTGAGTCACATAAAATATATTTACATATTCAAAGTAAAATACATGAAAATCAATATGATTCACT
>NC_051417.1:22290880-22290958 GCF_015228065.2 Penaeus monodon | reverse complement strand
AACCTCTCTACAGTTAAACATCAAATAAAAATTCAGGAAACTGATTGTTCAATATTTTAAAAACAAATATACACATGT
>NC_051417.1:22290706-22290816 GCF_015228065.2 Penaeus monodon | reverse complement strand
ATACTTTCGTAAACCACCAACAGCGACTTTAGCAGCGAAATTTTGTAGCTTCTGTACTCTTTTAATATGAGTTGTATTGGTTTACTCCCCAAACTCGCGAACAGTAGTTA
>NC_051417.1:22290343-22290536 GCF_015228065.2 Penaeus monodon | reverse complement strand
CTGTGTTGGGTTTTTGGGATTTCCATTAAAATCTATAGTGATCATCAGGTAGATTTTAAATTACATGCCTAGAACCAATAAATAAGCATTGTGTTTTTCTTTTCATTCAGAGTAGACCATTATTTTGAAAACTGTAGATAAAAATTTTCAGCTTTTGCGATCATTGAGCAATATTATCAACATCCCCAGTTAG
>NC_051417.1:22289600-22289667 GCF_015228065.2 Penaeus monodon | reverse complement strand
CTATCACAGTATCACAATCCACAGGTTCCGGCCGAAATATGCCATTTGCATTTTCATAATCAAAATT
>NC_051417.1:22289056-22289313 GCF_015228065.2 Penaeus monodon | reverse complement strand
GCTCTCTTAGAGTTGAGCAAGAGGGATTGCACTTAATATTTTTCTTCAGTGTGTCTCTGGCTGTCATTGAAACTTTTATTTCATCATCTATCCATGGAGCTGAGGGTCTTGTTATTTTCCTTGTCACAGTTGGTGCACAGATGTTTATGCATTTTAGGAAAACGTCATTTAGAGTTTGTACTTGTATATTGACAACATCTGTATGCAATATTTTGTTAAGTGTAGGAGCCTCATTTAGGAGTAGGTGAGATTGAAAT
>NC_051417.1:22286697-22288477 GCF_015228065.2 Penaeus monodon | reverse complement strand
GATCTTCTTTTATTCCTTATTAGCAAGTAATGATTGCGCATTTATATGTGCAAGTTTTATAAGATCCTTAATCAATTCAGGTGAATGACTATCGGCTCCTCCTTCTTGACCAAGATCCTATTTGTCATAAAAGTTGCAGTTGCATGATGCACATTTCACCTTATGGTCGATCCTACATTGAGACTGTCGGGTATTAAATTCCCCACAATTATAGCATCCGCTTTCACTAATACCCATGGCGTTGCCTAGTCATTCTGATGGTATTCTATTCCATCTAGAATTACTATTTCGATTGTGGTTATTGTCCCAAGAATTTCTTTGAGAGGTTTGCCTTTTTATACCATGATGGTGTAAAGTGTTTTCATTTGCCCTGGGTTCCTTATGAAATGGCTGTCTGTCATTGTTACGCTTAGCTGAATTCAGGGGATTCGCTTGTCTGTTTGTGTCATGCAAGGACTCGGTTAATTTAAAATATGGACATTGTTTACCAATGATTTTCAACAACCTAACTACACCATGTCTATTCAGAAATATACCTTCATCATCATTTTCCATTTTAAAACACATTTCATCTACATCGCCAGTACCAAATCTAAAGTTGAGATAAGTAGAGATGATTTTGATTCCATTATTTGAGCTCCATTCCTTTAATTTAGTATTGTATTGACTGATCCTATCATCAAGATCGTCTAAACCTAGAGTTGGTACCAGTTCACATACAAATATCTCCATGGTATCATTCTTCTTTTTCAAGTCTAAAATTAGAGATCCTAATTCATCCAGAATATTATCAGCACTCACATCCTCCATCAGTTCGTGGATCCCGCAATAAAGAATACATCTGGCTGGAGTCCAGTCCAACTTCTCGTTGATCCAGCACCGCACGAGGTCCATGGTGGCCCCTTGGATGGTCCTGATGGAGCAGTTCGTCGCGAGATCCGAGGCCTTGACGTCACTCAAGTTGGTGTCGCCAAGGAGCAGGCGTTTTCTCGGGTTGTCGAAGGGGGGACTCGGGCATTCCAGAATCTGTAGAGGCGAGGTTGTGTTGCCCACTGCTCACTTGCTCCTCTAGGGTGGAAACACGATCGTTCAGCCTCTTTCTTGGCTACTTTTTCTTTAAGATCTTGAATCTCTACCAGGATTTGTTTAAGTGAGTCTCCTGATTCTTCTTCCTCTACTCGCTCATGATTTGATTGTTGTGCACCCATTATCATGTCGACAAGTTTGTCTTTAGTAACCCAAATCTTGGTTAATTCCATGTTCCGACATTGTTTTTGCAGTTCCAACTTGGTAAAGTTATTAAATAAATATTCCTAAGTTGGATTCTCGAGAGAGGGTTCCATGCTGCTAGCGTGCGGACAAGGGAAGACAGCGCGCGGGCTTGGTACCATAGCGCGCGAGAGAGGTATGACAGCACACGAGCCGAGATATCTCCGCAAGAAGGGTGTGATGAGCCGGGGGGTGCCTCTTGGGAGAGCGAATGACGGGTAGATCTAGAGGTAGGCGAGGTCACGTGGCGCCATACTGCGCATGCGCAAACTTTGAAATCCGACTTGAGGGAGGGTGGGGCAGTCACTTTCTATTTTTTCACAGATATTTTTTCTAAGTCCTTAAAATCTTTATTTCCACAAAACTAGCTCAGGCTGATCAATGTATGTTCATATCACTTACTGCTTAGTCGGGGAGTTCTATGTGAGAAAAATCCACTCAATCAAGCTTTCAAACATAGAGCACCAAACGGATGTGACTACCTCTGGCTAACTCTCACTCTCTCTGAAAC
>NC_051417.1:22286091-22286528 GCF_015228065.2 Penaeus monodon | reverse complement strand
AGGAAGAGCAGCAAGGGTGAGAGAGAAGGAAGCAAGTAAGGGGGGGGGGTGAGCAAGGAAAAAAAGGGGAGGGAGGGGAAGAAGGGAGGCCTGGAGGCCTCACATCCCTTGTCTGTTTAGTGAATAGCCACTTTGATCGCTAAGTTCACTTACCGCGTTAGGGAATCCAGTCCCTGAATAGAAAGGATTAGACTTACGCTGGTACTAGAAAAAGATACGCACATAGGGACTTATATATAAAAAATAAACAATGCGTTGTATTTAACCAATAAGCCAAAAAAATTCATACCCTATCGTATACAACAATCTGATAGGAAACTGTGTTTACAATGTACTGTTTAAATGTTGTTGTAGTATATAGAATTGATTTTAAATTCCTTTAAAGCAAGGAAAATGCCTAGAAAAATAAAGTTTATGGCATACTCCCTGAGGAAGAT
>NC_051417.1:22285759-22285967 GCF_015228065.2 Penaeus monodon | reverse complement strand
TAGTTGTTCATGTAATTGCAAATGATATTTGTGAAAGGAAAGATATAGCGGAAAGAAATGCTCAATTTCACATCTGTTTGCAAATATACACTTAAAGGATAATTTGAAAATAAAATCAACAAATGTACAACGTTACATTTCCTATTCTGGGAGTATATTTTGCAAATGACTGTTCAAAGTTCCTTTCTATTAATTTCTATATAGTTTA
>NC_051417.1:22285445-22285700 GCF_015228065.2 Penaeus monodon | reverse complement strand
TCCATTTAATCATCGTACCAATGTACTCTCCAAACATGTTAATAGCTAATTCTGCAAATTTCAGAGGGACTTCACCTTCATTACAAAAAAACTCTGATAAACAGCCAATACCTGAATATTCCCCGACAGTACTAGCACTTGATTAATTTATAATATTGTCCACAAGCAAAAGGCTCTTCAATTATCTTACTTGGAAATGTTCTAAAGATTATTACACACGGCAGATCGGAAGGCCTCTGAAAACTGTTTTGCACG
>NC_051417.1:22285232-22285316 GCF_015228065.2 Penaeus monodon | reverse complement strand
GCAGTTTATTTTAGCTTTCGCAACAACAAACCTTCACATACATGTTTACTTAAAAAAAAAGTCGCTGATGGTGTTAACTATGAT
>NC_051417.1:22284768-22285039 GCF_015228065.2 Penaeus monodon | reverse complement strand
TTTTCGTAGTCCACAGAATTTGCATTCACCACGAGTAAGGTTTCATGAGAAAACTTAACGAGTATGTTTACGGCTGTTGAATGTATCAGACGTGGAGCTGTGGGATTCACATACAACCCTACCTCAAAATATATCTTGTAAGTGTTGCTTAATTGCTGGGTCTTCCTAAACAAAGGCCTGTTGACATTCTTTTTCCATTCTTGGGATCTGTAAAATAAATTTCTTTGTATATTCCAAATAGACTACTTATTTATGTGAGAGGCACCTGGTC
>NC_051417.1:22284514-22284670 GCF_015228065.2 Penaeus monodon | reverse complement strand
ACTCAGAAGGAAAATACAGACTGTCAACATATTTTTAGCCATACTAGAAACGACTCACAATCCTTGCAGTCGAATGATCCTCAGAGAGCCGGAGACTGACATAAGATTATATTATAAGAGGAATTAGATTAAACTAAATATCCATAGATAGCATTG
>NC_051417.1:22284341-22284464 GCF_015228065.2 Penaeus monodon | reverse complement strand
AGTTAGAATTCGATTGCCATACATTATTTAACTTTCGTTGCTAAGTCAAGAGGTGTAGTGTCCTTATAGCAACAGCGCCATTGGCGTACATTATTGCTGATAAGTCTCCAAATGTTGGTGTCA
>NC_051417.1:22284183-22284312 GCF_015228065.2 Penaeus monodon | reverse complement strand
TGCATATATTGTATGTATGAAGAGATAGATAAATAGGTAGGTATATACGCAGATACATCGTTATCAAGCTAATCTTGCTAGCAGAATGCTTCAATTCAAAACAAAGTTTGGAAGATATTGAAAGTCCTG
>NC_051417.1:22283537-22283609 GCF_015228065.2 Penaeus monodon | reverse complement strand
GGTGTTGGTAGTAAAGTTTTGAGTATTTTAACTGAAATTTTGACAGACAACAGCGTATTCATATTGATGGTA
>NC_051417.1:22282727-22283023 GCF_015228065.2 Penaeus monodon | reverse complement strand
TGACATGAAGAACAACATCAAGTACTTCCGTTGTGCGGTACGAGCCATCACGACAGTATTCGAAACATTTTGGACTTGAACCGAGAGCATTTCGCAATACTGTTCACTTGGATACTTCCTTGTTGCAAAAACACATGCATACAATATATCAAGACATAAGGTGTTATGATATTACCTACGTATCTGAATAAACTTGAAGTCTCAATCGCTTGATTTTGATTCATTAAATGAATACCACAATCAAAGATGCAGATAGGACTGATTGGTAACAACTACGACGTTATGTAATTATACTT
>NC_051417.1:22282054-22282314 GCF_015228065.2 Penaeus monodon | reverse complement strand
ATCATATTACGGAGAGTCCATCTTACTGATCAGTCGTGGCCCTTCTCTTTTGTACTGCTAACGAGCGAGGAAAGGTAGGGGAAAGATATAAACAAGGTAGAGCCCCAAGAATTCTTTCTTTGTTAGTAATTCATTTAATCTCCGCCGGTTTCTCAGCTGCACTGAAGTACCGCCAGGCGTCAACAAAATATATAAATGAAATAAATCTTGAAAGGTAATATTGTCAAATTACCAGAAAACTACTGCCTTCCTGCCAGCGG
>NC_051417.1:22281702-22281865 GCF_015228065.2 Penaeus monodon | reverse complement strand
TCCTGGATCCATAGAATTCTTTCTTAGCCATTAAGGGCTGCGCTTAGTTCATCAAAGCAGTGACCTTCAGCCTGTTCCTCTGCCATACTCGGCTGGAAGCACTTCGCTATTTCCCCCTAGTTTTCATAAAGAAAGAATAGCTGGTATAAAGTCGTAGAAACCT
>NC_051417.1:22280850-22281385 GCF_015228065.2 Penaeus monodon | reverse complement strand
GTATAACCTGCCGATGTACTGAATTACCTTTACTCGCCATTAAGGCTCCACGCTCTCCCTTTGAAATAAGCCGGCTAGAGCACGAGACTCTTAATCTCGGGATCGTGGGTTCGAGTCCCACGTTGGGCGCTCCGTTTAGTTCGCCAGGTAAATTATTTGGGCCAGGTAAATTATTAACTCCTGGCTTACCGCGGCCGAAAACATAATTTAAATAAAATTAATAATTCTATCACAGTGTTCATCGACTTGCTGACTATGCAGAGATGACAAAACCAAATTAAGTAACAATATAGAGAGCATTTTTTAAGAACCAGTGATCTAAAGTTTTCAGCTTCTCTGCAAACCTTTCGGTTTGTCTTTCTTTGCCAATTTATTAACATTAAGTTATTTATCTATTTTTTCCTATGCAAATTTATCTTTACATTTTTCTCCTTACCTAATTACCTAATTAGGACCCTCTCGCTCGGTCGCCCTTCTTCTTTCTTTTTTTCATTTGGGGTGTTTTTGAACCACGTTTTGGGAGAAAAGCACGTTT
>NC_051417.1:22280112-22280611 GCF_015228065.2 Penaeus monodon | reverse complement strand
CATTATATTATGATAAAGATGGTGCTTGTGCTAGGTATTTACGATTATGTGGATAGATGGCTAATTACTGAAAAACAGTTCAGTAAAAATTGTTGAACTTCTGCTTCCCCCGTTACATTCTTAAAATAATCATGCAACAAATTCTAGAATAAGTCATGAAGTGATATACAGGTATATAATAAAACATCCGCAAAGTTGAAAGCAATGCCAAAGAATCTAAACTGGTATACAGTCACTGTTTATTCTATACATGCACAAATTGCCCCTCCCCCATTAGTTTTTGCTGAAAAAAATACCAACTATTCCCTACTCTTTAAGCATCAGGCTTAGATAAAATATCCTTTTTTCAGTAGAATCACTGAAAAGGATTCAGGGATATGATAAGTTAACAAGAATCTTAAAAAGAACACGTTAGATAAAAGTTAGATTCAACAGACTATTATATCAAAGGTAGACCCTTCAGACACATAGATGAAAATAAGTTCATGATTATTTCAAG
>NC_051417.1:22279136-22280036 GCF_015228065.2 Penaeus monodon | reverse complement strand
CTCTATTTATTCTGCCACGTGTACATTGGGCCCCTCCGTTCACCATCCGCAGGCACCTGTTGACTTATAAAAACTGACGAAACGCTCATTACCATGGGGTCAGTGATTATTTGACATTTAATATATGTTGCCTTAAAAGTTATAATATTGATTGTTAAATACCCGACCCCTTGCAAAAGCGCAATTTAGGTTTAAAATACATGCCCAGTTCGGGGCATGTACTTAACCAATGAAACATACTTTTAACTTTACTTGGGTTTTCTGCATACTTTTTCCATTTTGCAATACCCCTTTTTACACACCAATATTTTACATAGTGCACCCTTTGTTTATTTTTTTAACATATTTACGTTTGAAAATTATACAAATACATTAAAACGATATCTATCTCTGTATTTGTATATGTTTGTATGTATGTTTTATCGCGGGGTTTGTGAAATAAAAAAGAACTGAGGAAAAGCTTTTCCCTTGCCGCTGAAGCTGAGTCGACAGTCTTTGACTTACTCTCGTGTGCTTTTGTCTCAGTGCCTTCTCTTGGCCACTGCTGTGGCACTTGTATCCCGTCAGACGTCGCCGCCAGCTACATGTGACCGCAGATGGCCAAAAATAAAGATAAAATATGTTATGATTCATTGTAGTGTCAGGATATCAGTCAATATATATTTAAAACCTCGATTATCAATCAAACTGAAAAAGTTTGTTTTTTATCAACTAGAATTAAACCTTTTTGGGTATTTTTGTCCCCTTTAATTTAATTTTTTTTTAATTTCTGATAAAATCAAGTAATGCGGAGGCAGCTGTGCTTAAATTGAAAACAAAAATCGTTTAAAAAATCACTCGGGTCACATATACAATAGACCCCCCAAAAAAAAAATTTTGTACATACACTTATAACAAAAA
>NC_051417.1:22278277-22279086 GCF_015228065.2 Penaeus monodon | reverse complement strand
TTTAAAATCATGGAAAATTCATTGCAAACCACCCACACTTCAAAAAACAGCCCAAAAACTTTTTTCATGAATTGTTTTCACAAAACCCGGGTACTCAGTCGGTAGAGCACGAGATCTTAATCTGGGGGGGGTTTCGTGGGTTCGAGCCCCAGTTGGCCTCATTTAGTTACAAGTGTATATTTGGGCCTCCTCCCACCCGCAGTAAACGTTCAGCCATTGATGAAACTTGACAAAAAAGCTCATCGCAGTAGAGTAAATGATTATTTACAAAATTGATGAAATTAATTTCGAAAATTTAAATAAAAATTCTTAAAATAATTTTTTAAACCCCAACCAATAAAAAAAGGGGGAATTTGGGCAAGCAGGTTTTTGCAAAAAGAAAATGATGCCAGAACTGGCAAAAAATGAATGTACACTTCGTTTACTATGGTCCTTCATGCACAGGGGCTCTAGTTAGCCACATCTACTCTTTACACCCATACATACACGAACTATTTATATACACAAAAACGAAATTTATTATGCTATAGTAGTAGGTTACACATATATTATATACAGAATACATCACGAGTCTTTTTTTGAATGACTATTTGTGCATATATATACAAAAAGATCACATATAAATTTTTACATATACTACATACGGAACTTTAAGTGTATGTTTTTTTTTATATTTTTTGGATATACCCCAATATCCCAAAATAACATTAAGTATATTGTGTAAATAACTTTAAAAAGTAATTGTTTTGGGGGGGATATATTTTTATTAATACAAAAACATTTTTCTATTATCTATAGTCCACACCCCA
>NC_051417.1:22274150-22278182 GCF_015228065.2 Penaeus monodon | reverse complement strand
AAATATATTTAAAATAAAATTTAATTGCGCACAAAGATATGCCATTTATATTTGTTTTTTTGTGTATGTATTTTGTTTAAATGCAGTATATGGTAATTATGAATAAAAAAAGCGACCGGGGACCGTTTCTTGGGCTCTAGCTGAGCGACAGTTTCGTAACTTACTCCGGGTCGTGACTTTGTCTAGTGCCCTATCTTGGCCATTGCTGGGGCATTTGCATCCTTCAACGCGCCGGCGCCCCTTTTTTGGGAAAATTTTGGGGACCCTGCAGGAGTTTAATGCGGTGCAATCATTTCGAGTCTACTCTAAGAAAAGTGCAAATACTGTAAAAACATCAGGGGGAAAGCTTTTCTTAGTAATAGATCCCAAAACTAATGTTAAACAAGAGGAAAAAACTTTGCGATTCATTGTTATCAGGATTCATAAAAAATGTTTTTATTTCCTCTATTACTATCATACGGACGCAAAATGAGATTTTTAACCCTAGCCAAATGGAACTTATACATCTTTTTTTATAATTTTTTCCTTTTTAATCTTTAAACCAAATTTTTATTTTTGTAGAAACAGGGAATGTGATGCAGCTGTGGCGAGCTAAAAAAAAAATTTATTCAAAAAAGTAATTATGCAGTCACTGCGAGAATCACTTGTTCACATGGCTTAGATTCTGTTACAGAAACAAATTGCCGCTTTACAGTAACACTAAGTGAGATTCTTCCCCGCAAATGTGCTTTAGATGCAGGTAAAAAACAAAACAAAGCGATCACTGATTTAAGCAGATTCAGCAATTAACGGATGCATGAATTTGAACGTTGCACAGAATTGTATTATATCATAAACTACATAAAAAATAAAGAGTCCTCACGTCAGACAAAACAAAAAGTTGCATGAAAACCCCCCATTAAAACCCCGGGTGCTCAGTCGTAGAGCACGAGACCTAATCTCGGGGCGGGTTCGAGCCCCACGTTGGGCGCTCCTTTAGTCCACCAGGTTTTATTTGGGCCTTTACTGACCATCGCATGCACCTGTTTGGCCACCGATAAAACCTGATGAAAAATTAATCGCATGGAACCAATGTTGTTAGATCAAAATTTTTTCGTCGGAAAAGTTTTTTAAATTTTTTTGTAAATAAACCAACCACCACGAAAATCGCTTGGTTAAACACTAAAATGAAGCGAAAATGCAGAACTAGACAGTAATACACCGCGAGTTCACCGCGTCATTTCTGACGTTGGCTCTTGGGTTGCAAAAAGTTAAATAGTAAGATTTCAAAGTGCAAAATAATACATATGATGAACCCTCAAAAGGTAGAAAAAATTAGATTGGTTTTGGGGAGAAAAAAAGGGGAGAGAGAAAAGAACGTGGAAAAAAGCTGAAAAATGAGGGGTGGAGCACGAGAGAAAGGAGAATTAATGAAAATAAAACTACACTTTCATGTTAAGGGGAAACATGCACATGGTGTATTGTATATGCATGAAAATACTATATATACACACACAACAAATATATCCACACAAACACCTATCTACACCCGAACACAGGCCCCGCATACACTCGCACACAGTTCACAGAGGACACACCAAAGGTTAAAATAAGCAAGCGGGGAACTTTCCCCTTTTTGAACGCACGTTTGGGTGATGCATCTCAACCAGGAGTGGGGCCAGAGATTTTGGGGCCCGATGGCTTTGGGAAATTAGTGAATCCTCCAAAGACTTGGGGGGGTACGATTAGGACCATACAACAGTGCCTGAATAAGGACATGAAGTTGTACAGGAAGCATGATAATTCAAAACGCTCGTACGTTATTTTAGTTAAAAAATGATAAAATGATAAAGTAAATATCACCTGCGCTATTGCTATGGTATTTACGTCGTGTCGGTAAGACGAGCCCCTTACGCGAGGGCGTAGGCCCTCTGGAAGGATTTTAGATAAACCTTATAAAATTTCTGTCGACGATCGGAGGTGATACTCTGAAGTGATATAAAATTTCATTTAGATTTCCCCTTCTCTCAAAAAAGAGCAGATGATACTACTGAACTACGTGAAAGAGAATCCTACACAAAGGCAGATAAAATCAACAATAACAATAAAAGACAAACGTCTGAAATTCTTTGTTGTGGTACCAAGCCCTAAGTCACAGTTTTACGATAAGCTTCCAAGACTACGACGAAGTGAATCAGAAAATAATTATATCTAAATTGGCTCCTACAGAAATCATGCAATACACTCTGTCTTTCTCTTGTTATCTGTGTCTCTTCCCTTTTTTTTAAATATATAATGGCATTGTAATAACAACTATCATATTGATATATAAACCTCGGGTAATACACTATTTCGCTGAAAATGTATTTTCAAAAGATCGATTTACAAGAACATAAAGGGGATGCCGAATGAAAAAAAGCCAATATTAATAATTAAATATTTTTGGGAAAAGTAGTATAAAGGTATTGTAAATCTATTATCAAATCTATAATACAGTAGGCCCCGGACTCACGGTAGAGCCGAGACTCTTAAACTGGGGGCGTGGGTTTTGAGCCCCCCGTTTGGTGCTCTATTTAGTCTACAGGGTATATTTGGGCCCTCCGCTCCCACCCCCAGTTGTAAGGAGTCTGCATTCAGAAACCCTTTTTAAAAGTACAGCTTCAAAAGATGATTTTTCCCGTATGCAATTTGAAGGGAAAAAAACCAAGATGTATAGAGCCTTTTTGCTCCCTTTAAATTTTTTTCTTTAAACCCCCAGTACGCTTTCAAAGGAAAAATGAGCCCTTTGCGAAGTAGTGGTATAAGTGCTTTTTTTTATTTCATGTATGATACTAAGTATTGGGTTTTAATTTTGCAAAAAAACCCGATTTTTTTATCTTAAGAAATGTTTGATCGAGATCCTCTCCTGTACCTCCATATTATCCCTTTGGGCCCGAAAAGCATACAACAGAACGTCTACGAAGAAGTCAGGCTTATTAAAGGAAAAGGTTTTGGAGAAATCCTGCGAAAAATTGGGGCCCGTGAGCTACATTCACAATTTGGGAGGGAGTAGTTTGAGATGAATTACAAAAAACCCAGGGTAGGGATATTGCAAAAGGGAAGAATAAATTTCATATCAAGAAGATGGGGGATAGGGTGGAGAAAATGGGTAAAGATGAAATGGGAAAAAGGGAAAAGAGTTAAGTAAGGCATGTGTGTGGATGGAAGAAAAATGAAATATCTGAATAAAGAAAGTTTGTGGGACAGACAGGGATGGTAAGGCGTAACGTGGAGATGAATAGAAAAGAAACCGTTATATGAGTAAAAAGGGAGTTGGGAATATACATTGAACATAAATGAAGCAAATGAGAGGGGAAAGGAGAAGATCGTAAGAGAAGAAAGTAGAGAGAAAGTGAGAAGGGAAGGAGGAAAAGAGTGAGAGGGAGGAGGAAAAAAGAGATTGAGAGGGATAAGGAGAGAGTGAGATGGGTAAGGAGTGTGAGGGAGAAGAGAGTGAGAGAGGGAAGTAGGAGAAAGGTCCCTTGATGAAAACTGATAAGCTTATTGCTGGGAATCAATAACTCTGCAGATAGAAGTAAATGTAGGTCAGAGTAAAAAGTATTATACTTTTATTTATTCAGTCATTATCATTTTGCTAAAGTTATCGGGCATATGCATAAATACTATGTAGTAGAACAAATGTTTCAGATCAAGTATATGAATAGACAAAGTAACAGATACATACAAACTCAGTCAAGACCTTCATCAGCCGACCCAGTATTCTCTAAACAATTTGATTTCGGAATGTGAGTGCTGGGAAACGTTTGTTATATATTATGGTAAAAAAGAATAAAAAGCAAGTGGTGTCTGCTTTGCCCATATTTTGTTGTATATTTTGAGTAACATATTAAACGATAACATGGACTGTGATTATTTCGTGGATGTAAAATGATATTGGTATTGACTTTACATGTCATTGTAAAAGTATTTTCAAGGATTTCAAGCCTTGTCATCCAATGTAGATTTCACGATGAACGATTGAAAAAACTATACAAGCATATATTTATCATTTGA
>NC_051417.1:22273467-22273934 GCF_015228065.2 Penaeus monodon | reverse complement strand
AAAATTGAAGGGAATTGTTGGACAGAGGTCTTCAGGTTCACATTAACGGTTTCGTGAAAATGACCTAAAACTCAATATATTGAATAAAATATCTTATTATTTTGAAATCAATAACGAACACAGATTTATATTACTTCTACTACTACTGAATGTAATCCTAGCAACAGTCACATAGCAAAAATGGTGTTAATTATAAGAAAACCGTAATTATTTTGTCATTTCAGAAAATAGTCATATCAATTATAAAGTCATTCTGACTTTAATATACACCAGGATGTTCGGGGTGCGTAACTGCAGCAGACTCGAGAGTCACAGGAAGAAGAGACCAGATTATTAGCACGTTCCTGTATCCGAAATAAGCCGTCTTTGGTTTTAAGAATACCATAGGCATTCTCAGTGGAAACTCGGTGTTTCACTTCTCTTTAAACTACTGCAAGCAGGTGCAAGCCTTTGCGATTTATACATTA
>NC_051417.1:22273201-22273388 GCF_015228065.2 Penaeus monodon | reverse complement strand
TTCTATTTAGTCTTCTAGATCTAAATTTGGGCCAGCTTCTGACTATCCGCAGGCAACTGTTGTTTCAATAATGAAACCCGACGTTTAGGAGAGATTGGAAATGTGCAAATTAAATCATATAAAAGAAAATACACCCTTTTAAAGAATCAATGACCGAAAGTATTTCGGCTTCCCTGTAATCGTCCGG
>NC_051417.1:22270910-22272300 GCF_015228065.2 Penaeus monodon | reverse complement strand
ACCCGTAGTCGGTTAAAAGTCTATGATTTTTCCATACTGAGAAAAAATAGAGGTGCGGGAGCAGCTGTGCCTTAGTCATACACAGACTGATCATGAAGGACTGTATATGTACACATTGCTAAAGAGGTCACGTGACTTGCACGTGGTACAAAGTGCCGCACCATTAGTACTTAGTGAAGGACTACTGCAGATTCAGGAATGAACGAATTATGGATACTTACACAGTCTCAAAAAGGATACATATGATACACTAAATTCAACAAAATACTATAACAAGTGCAGGTTCTACCTCTGGACTCACAGACAAAAAAAATCACGATTTTTCTTCATATAAGCTCAGTTACCTTAGTCGGCAGAGCACGAGCATGGGCATTCTGTTTAGTCCGCCAAGTGTATATCTCACCAGTCGCAGGCACCTGTTTGGCCCTTGATAAAACGACGAAGAGCTCATCGTGGTAGAGCCTGCAGTTAGTAGATCCAAGTTAATTTACGTCGCATTTAACAGGTATTACATACGAAGTTGATGTGCATAAATGGAAAAGTGAAAAATACACTCGTTTACTCATACCATTACACACATTTTGGGTCTAGTTTTGCACACGCTAAAGGTATTTCAAAAATGCCAAATCATTAACATGCAAGGGAACAAGCAAGAAGGCAGAATGAATGAAATTGACTTGGAGAGAGAGAACAATGAGAGGAAGATAGAGAGAAAAATAAAGTAAGTGGAGAGGGACGGCGAGTAGGAAAGGGAAAATTGAATACATGAAAATAAAGGGAAAGCGAAAGTCAAGAAAAGCAACGTAACTACAATTACATGTATAGATAATCATATGGACATGCATTTGATTACCTCTGGTATGCACGCATGAACATACTCTTATATAAGTGTAGCTTAGCAAGATGTCAGTCACAGAGGAATAGAGTACGGGAAGTCCTTTAAAGGCTACGTTCTCCATTCTAGATGAGAGTCTGCAGATGTATTAGAATCTTGACGATAGACGGTTGAATATATCCTCTACAGGGACAGAACAGAGCCATATAATGTGTTGGAATTCTTTAAAGCGTTCGTCGTGTTTTTGCTCTTCGTGGCCTCAGTGTGTATAGATGGTTTTTTGATACACTACTACCAAATACTGTGGCAGCGAGGGGTCGAATAAATCTACTTCCGCACTAATATCACATACCTGTCTGTTATTTTTCTTATAGAATTTGTCATGACGATATAGATAACGATTGACTTTATTTCTAGAACGAATTTCTCTATAGAGCACTACTCTTAGAAATACAAGAAGAGAAAGGAAACACTCAAAACGGAGTGATCACCTACTTTTCGTATTTTCGTATTTCTTTTATGACTTCTCTCCCGCACACACACCTGCGCGCGCGA
>NC_051417.1:22270041-22270688 GCF_015228065.2 Penaeus monodon | reverse complement strand
AGCAAGTATTTCATAAATTCACTTATTTGGACGCACACGCACATACACAATATTTACATCTGGACAGTGTGGACATAGACCACAAGTATTTTACATGAAACTTCGGCGGTATTTGTTAGACCATATTGCCCTAAAGCATCCTATCTATATGCGTCTTTTTTGTTCTGGGGCGGAGCCGGAGATCCAGGGGCCTGGTGGCTTGGCTTCCTGATGTCTTCCTCTAAGAAACTTAGGCCAGTATTGCTTAGGACCCAAGAACTTTCCTGAGTAAGGATATTTAAGAGGGAAATGAACACAGGAGGGCAACTAGTTTGCTTATTGAACAAAAGAAAAAATCTGAGCCATGGCACTTACTGCACTGCAGTTTTGCAAGACGTATAAGAGAGCATTTTTTAAGAACCAGTGATCTAAAGTTTTCAACTTCTCTGCAAACCTTTCGGGTTTGCCTTTCTTTGCCAATTTATTAACATTAAGTTATTTATCTATTTTTTCCTATGCAAATTTATCTTTACATTTTTCTCCTTACCTAATTAGGTTTGCCTCTCTGATCCTCTCGCTCGGTCGCCCTTATTCTACTTTCTTTTCTTCATTTGGGGTGTTTTTGAACCACGTTATGGGAGAAAAGCACATCTTACACACACACACTC
>NC_051417.1:22269773-22269854 GCF_015228065.2 Penaeus monodon | reverse complement strand
TAATATATACTCTTTATTTATCATTATATTAAGGTAAGGATGGTGCTTGTGCTAGATATTTACGATTATGTGGAGTTGATG
>NC_051417.1:22269064-22269215 GCF_015228065.2 Penaeus monodon | reverse complement strand
GAACCAGGTCTGATAGCGGGCAAGCGTTGTCAAGCGTTCTCTTATGCTTCCCTTGCGTTCCATGTCACTTCCTCAGCAGCTGTTACTAGGAGTGACGCCAGCCATTCATCTATTGCTACCAACCGTGCTAATAAATAGAGGAATCACAACT
>NC_051417.1:22268183-22268886 GCF_015228065.2 Penaeus monodon | reverse complement strand
TCGATAGATTTCATAACTTACTTTCTGGGCTGTGTGTTTTGAATCGGTATTTTCCATTAGCCAATGCAGGCATATTCCCTCGGAGCAACGTCGCCAACTACGGTTGATCGCCTTCCGAAAGCATCTGAGGACCTGCGGTAGCTTAGAATGTTACCAGTCACTTGGAATTTTCTGGAAAGTGATCGGATAGTACATGTTAGAGCAAAGACCTACACGTGCATTTCTCAGTAAAACCGCTAGTAATGCTAATGAACTTCGTTAAAGGGAAAGTCCGTCCTCCGTGATAAGGTCACAAACGACATAGCGAAAACAAAGGTGAAAGTTAATGATTTTTTGTAGTGGCTGGTTGTTTATTAAAATACTTCACATACCTCGGATTTCTAACATGTGAATGTCAAACTGAGATATCGATAACAAAGTTGGCGGATAGAACTTAGCCTCCTATCTGTTTAAATTTTCCCAGTTAATATCTGGCTGGTTATTCGTCTATATGACGTTTATTTTTCATACTGAGAAAAAATAAATGAATCAAATGATGTGGAGGCATCTGTGCTTAATCCGCAAAGTTGAAAGCAACGCCAAAGAAACTAAACTGGTATACAGTCACTGTTAGATTCTATACATGCACAAATTGCCGCTCCTCCATTAATTCTTGTTGAAACACTACCAACTATTCCCTACTCTTTAAGCATCAGGCTTAGAT
>NC_051417.1:22267980-22268140 GCF_015228065.2 Penaeus monodon | reverse complement strand
TCAGTAGAATCACTGAACGGATTCAGGGATATGATAAATTAACAAGAATCTTAAAAACAAACAAACACATTAGATAAACGTTAGATTCAATAGGCTATTATATCAAAGGTAGGCCTTCTCTTCAGACACATAGATGAAAATAAGTTCATGATTCCTTCAA
>NC_051417.1:22267676-22267902 GCF_015228065.2 Penaeus monodon | reverse complement strand
CTCTATTTAGCCTGTCACGTGTACATTGGGCCCAGCCGCTCACCATCCGCAGGCACCTGTTTGACTCTATAAATACTGACGAAACGCTCATTACCATGGCGTCAGTGATTATTATACAGTTTAAACTAAGTTGCCTTATAAGTTTATAAGATTGATTGTTAAAATACCCGACCACGTGCAAAAGGGCAAATTAGGTAAGTAGATGCCCAGAACTAAATGAAACATA
>NC_051417.1:22266713-22267445 GCF_015228065.2 Penaeus monodon | reverse complement strand
ACAGCATTTCCTTGCGGCTGATAGCTGAGTCGACAGTCTTTAACTTACTCTCGTGTGCTTTGTCTCAGTGCCTTCTCTTGGCCATTGCTGTGGCACTTGCATCCCATCAGACGTCGCCGCCAGCTACATGTGACCGTCTTTCTGAAGGATTTGAGGACCTGCAGGAGATTTGAAAAAAACATATATTACCTGATACTTAGAATTTACTCCAAAGCGATCGAACAGCGCATATTCGTACAAAGAACTACATGTCAAGTCATTACGAGTCGTGCATTTCTCAATAAAGCGGTAAATAATACTAATGAACATCAAAAGTAACGTCTGTTCTCAGTGATAGGATCGCAGATGGTCAAAAATAAAGATAAAATGTTATGATTCACTGTAGTGTCAGGGTATCAATCAATATATATTTGCATACCTCGGATCACTATCATAGGGAATCCAACTGAGAAGTTTGTATTTTAGTCAACTAGAACGTATACACCTATTTGGTATTATTGTCTCCTATTAACTTAATTTCTGATAAAATCAAGTAGTGTGGAGGCAGCTGTTAATTGAAAACAAAAACTCGTTGTAGAGAAGTCACTCGGGTCACATGATACATGATGAGACACTACCACCATCTGTATGAATCAAGGTAATGGAGATAAAAAAAAAAAAAGAATCAGAAATTGGCGGGACCAAGAATATGATGCATTGCACAGAATTTAAAAAAGGACACGACTAGAAAAC
>NC_051417.1:22266495-22266569 GCF_015228065.2 Penaeus monodon | reverse complement strand
CATGAAGAATTCATTAACAGACGCATTTCCACACTTCAGAGACAGACCAAACAGTTTCATGAATTGTCTTCACA
>NC_051417.1:22266127-22266376 GCF_015228065.2 Penaeus monodon | reverse complement strand
ATCCGCAGCCAACTGTTCAGCCATTGATGAAACTTGACGAAAAGCTCATCGCAGTAGAGCCAATGATCATTATACACAAGTTAATTAAATAAAAAATCTTAAAATTAATTCTTAAAATACCCAACCACATATAAAAAGGGCGATTTCGGTAAGCAGATGTTGCAGAAGAAAATGATGCACAGAACTGGCGAAATGAAATGTACACTTAAGTTTACTATGGTCTTTTCATGCACAGTGGCTCTAGTTTAG
>NC_051417.1:22264827-22265616 GCF_015228065.2 Penaeus monodon | reverse complement strand
AAAAAACGTATCGAGGACAGCGTTTACTTGCGGCTGATATCTCAGTACCCTCTCTTGACCATTGCTGTGACACTTGCATCCCATCAGACGTCGCCGGCAGCGCCTTTTTGGAGAATTTGAGGACCCTGCAGGAGATTAGATGCAGGTGCAATCACTACGAGTCGTGCATCTGAGTAAAGGTGCAAATAATGCTAATGAACATCAGAGGGAAAGCGCTCTTAGTAATAGGATCCCAAACTAGATGTAAAACATAGAGGTAAAACTTTGCGATTCATTGTAGTATCAGGATATCGATCAAAATGCCTTTATATACCTCGGATTACTATCATATGGACGTCAGACTGAGATTTTTATATCGTAGCCAAGTAGAAGAACTTATACATCTATTTAGTATAAGTTTTCCTTGTTAATCTTAAACCAAATTCCTAATTTATGATAGAATCAGGTAATGTGGATGCAGTTGTGCCCAAGCTGAAAACAAAAATTGATTACAAAAGAGTAATTATACAGTCACTGCCAGAGAAGTCACTTGTGTCACATGGCTTAAGATTCTGTATACATGATACGAAAAACCGCTTCAGTAACACTAAGTGTGATCCTTCCACGCAAATGTGCGTCAGATACAGGTAAAAAGCAAAACAAAGAGATCACTAATTTTAGCAGATTCAGCAATGAACGGATGCAAGAATTTGATACGTTGCACAGAATTTTATTATATAATAATAAAAAATTATATAAAAAATAAAGTCCTCACGTCAGACAAAACAAAATGTTGCATGAAAGCCCCTC
>NC_051417.1:22264292-22264748 GCF_015228065.2 Penaeus monodon | reverse complement strand
CTCCGTTTAGTCCATCAGGTGTTTATTTGGGCCGTTTACTGACCATCCGCATGCACCTGTTTGGCCACCGATAAAACCTGATGAAAAGTTAATCGCAATGGAACCAATGCTTGTTAGATACAAATTAGTATACGTCGCAATAGTTTTGAAAATTCTTTGCTAAAATAACCGACCACACACAGAAAGTCGACTTGGTTAAGCATGAAAATGAAGCGAAAATGCAGAACTAGTACAGTAATACACACGCAAGTTCACCTGCGTCATTTCATGCATGCTGGCTCTTGGTTTGCAAACGTTGAATAGTAGAGATTTCAAAGATGCAAAATAATTAATAACATATGACTGAACCATCAAAAAGGTAGACTAAATTAAATTGGTTCGGAAGAGAACAAAGAGAGAGAGAAAAAATAACGTGGAGAAACAGCATGAAGAGATGAGAGGGATGGGGAGCATGAG
>NC_051417.1:22263867-22264099 GCF_015228065.2 Penaeus monodon | reverse complement strand
CAATGGTTAAAATAAGCAAGCGGAGAACTTTCCTTCTTGAGTCGCACGTTTTGCTGATGCATCTCAACTCAGTAGTGGAGCCAGAGATTTTGGGGCCCGATGGCTTGGCAATTAGTGAATCCTCCAGAAGACTTGGGCGGTACTGATTAGGACCATACAACAGTGCCTGAATAAGGACATGAAGTTGTACAGGAAGCATGATAATTCAAAACGCTCGTACGTTATTTTAGTT
>NC_051417.1:22263315-22263841 GCF_015228065.2 Penaeus monodon | reverse complement strand
GATAAAGTAAATATCACCTGCGCTATTGCTATGGTATTTACGTCGTGTCGGTAAGACGATGCCTATTACGCTGCAGGTCTGTAAGACCTATAGAAGGATTTGAGATACAACTTATAAAATTTCTACCGACGATCGGACGTGAGACTCTGAAGTGATATAATAATATTGCAGTTAGTATGAGTCCTGCTTCTCTCAACAAAGGGGCAGATGATACTACTGAACTATCTAAATTGGCTCGTACAGAAATCATGCAATACACTTTCTTTCTCTTGTTATATGTGTCTCCTCCCTTTTCTTTTTTAAATATATACTGGCATTGTAATAACAGCTATCATATTGATATATATACCATCGTAGTAATATTACTACTATTTCGCTGAACTACATTTATAGAAATAATCGATTTGCAAGAACAATAAAGATGATGCCGATTGTGAAAAATGCCAATATTAATAGATTACAAATATTTCCGAAGAGTAGTAGTAAAGGTTTGGCAAATACTATTGACTGCAAATCCTATAATACA
>NC_051417.1:22262165-22263195 GCF_015228065.2 Penaeus monodon | reverse complement strand
ATACGCATGTCTGCATTCAGAACCGTTTAAGAGTACAGCGTCCAAATGATGATTTCCTATGATGCAATTTGAAGGAATAATAGAGCCTTCTTGCTCCATAAATTTTGTCTTGAAACCCTTAGCACGCTCTCAAGGAAGAATGAGCCTTTGCGAAGTAGTGGTATAAATGTTTCTGCATTTTACATTGTATGATATCTAAGTATTGGTTTAATTTAACAAAACCTAGATTTTCTTTATCACTAGGCAAATGTTTGACTCAGAGATCCGTCTCCGTCGTACCTCCATATTATTCCTTGCCCAAGAGAGGAGACGAGCTTTAGGATACAGAACGTCATGGGAACGGAGTCAAGGCTTATGATACAGGAAAAGGTTTGGAGAAAGTCCTGCGAAATTGGGCCAGATGAGCTACATTCACAAGTATGGCAGGGGTAGTTCTGAGATGAATTCACAAACTCTAGGGTAGAGATATTGCAAAGAAAGAATAATTACATATCAAGAAGAGTAGGGGCATAGGGTATGGGAGAATATGGGTAAAGATGAAATGAGGCAAGATAAGAGTTAAAGTAAGGCTAAGCTAGGTCAGGATGGAAGAAAAATGATATATCTGAATAAAGTTTGTGGGACAGACAGGGATGGTGAGGAGTAACGTGGAGATGAATAGAAAAAAGAAACCGATATGTGAGTAAAAAGGGAGGTGGGAATATATATTGAACATAAATGAAAGTAAATGTGAGGGGAAAACAGGTCGTAAGAGAAGAAAGTAGAGAGAAAGTGAGAAGGGGAAGGAGGAAAAGAGTGAGAGGGAGGAGGAAAAATGAGACTGAGAGGGATAAGGAGTGAGTGAGATGGTAAGGAGGAGGAGGGAGAGAGTGTGAAGGAGAAGAGAGTGAGAGAGGGAAGTAGGAGAAAGGTCCCTTGATGATAACTGATAAGCTTATTGCTGGGAATCAATAGCTCTGCAGATAGGAGTAAATGTCAGGGTAAAAAGTATTATACTTTTATTTGTTCAGTCATTATCATTTTGTTAAAG
>NC_051417.1:22261901-22262043 GCF_015228065.2 Penaeus monodon | reverse complement strand
CTAAAGAAGAGCCACTGTGCATGAAAGGACCATACTAAACTGAAGTGTACATTTCGTTTTGCCAGTTCTGTGCATCATTTTCTTCTACAAAACTTGCTTACCCAAATCGTCATTTTTTGTATGTAGTTGGGTATTTTAAGAA
>NC_051417.1:22261710-22261850 GCF_015228065.2 Penaeus monodon | reverse complement strand
GCGTATAATAATCATTGGCTCTACTGCGATGAGCTTTTCGTCAAGTTTCTAAATGGCTGAACAGTTGCTGGGGATGGTATGGGGATGGCCCAAATTACCCTGTAACTAAATAAGGCCCAACGTGGGGCCAAACCCCCCCC
>NC_051417.1:22260779-22261493 GCF_015228065.2 Penaeus monodon | reverse complement strand
GGGGGGGGGGTTGTTTCTAGTCGGTCCTTTTTATAATTCTGTGCAATGTATCAAATTCTTGGCCCCCGGCAATTTTGAATCTGTTTTTTTTTTCTCCCCATTAGTTGAGCTACAGATGTGGGGGTAGTGTATCATGTGACCCGAGTACTTCTCTCTAAGGGTTTTTTAGTTTTCATTAAGCACAGCTGCTTCCAGTTACTTGATTTTATAAAAATTTAAAAAAAAATTAAAATTAATGGGACAATAATACCAAAGGCGTAAAATTTCTATTTTGCTAAAATAAAAACTTCTCTGTTTGATTCCCTATGATAGTAACGAGGTATGGAAATTATTTTGATTGATACCCTGCACAAAAATTCATAATTTTTATCTTTTTTTTTGGCCATCTGCATCAATCACTGAGAACAGACGTTCCTTTTTGATGTTCAATGCTTTTATTACTGCTTTATTGAGAAATGCCCTCGTGGACTTGACATGTGTTCATTGTACAAATATACACCGTTCGTCGGGAGAAAATTCTAAGTTTTGGGTAAAAATTTTTTTTTCCAAATCCCTGCGGTCCTAAATTTCCTTCAGAAAGACGGTCACGGGGGTGGTGGGGGGGGCGGTGACGTCTGTGAGATGCAATTGCCAAGAATGGCCAAGAAAAGGGCATGAGAAAAAGCACCGTCGACTGTCGACTAGCTATCACCGCAAGGAAATGCTGTCCTCAGC
>NC_051417.1:22259548-22260692 GCF_015228065.2 Penaeus monodon | reverse complement strand
GTAATGTGTATATTACAAACAAATACTTAAAATAAAAAAAACATATCGGCGGTGTGCACATATTATATATGTTTGGGGAATGGGTATATGCAAACGGGAACAAGTATATAAATAAACCAAGTAAAGTTAAATGTATGTTTCATTTAGTTCTGGGTATCTGCTTACCTAAATTGCTGTTGAAGGAATCATGAACTTTATTTTTATCTATGTGTCTGAAGAGAAGACCTACCTATGATATAATATTCTGTTAAATTTCGTTTATTTAACGTATTCTTTTTAAGATTCTTGTTAATTTATCAAATCCTGAATCCGTTCAGTGCTGATTCCACTGATTTTTTTATTTTATTTTATCTAAGCCTGATGCTTAAAGAGTGGGGAATAGTTGGTAGTGTTTCCAAGAATTAATGGGGAGCGGGGCAATTTGTGCTGTATAAAATTTCTAACAGTGACAGTGTAAAACTCTTTGGAAGCTTTCAACTTTGTTTGCGGATTAAGCACAGAGCCCCCACTCGTTTGTTTTAATTTCTTTTGCTCATATGAAAAAAAAAACTCTTATAGACGTAAAAACAGCCAGAGTTAAACGGGGAAATTTTATACAAATAGGGGGTAAGTTCTACCACCGACTTTGTTATCGTATTCATTTGATATTCATATGTTAGAAACCCGAGGAGTAAAGTTTTTTTAATAAAAACCAGCCACTAAAAAAAATCACTAACTTTCACCTTTGTCTTCGCAATGTCGTTTGTGCCCTTTATCCGGAGGAGGGACTTTCCTTTAAAACGAAGTTCATTAGCTTTTTACTTGCGTTTTACTGAAAAATGCACGACTGGTATACTGCCGTGTGGGTCTTTTTTCTAACTGTACTACCCGCCATTTTTCAAAAAATTCCCCGGATGGAAAATTTCTAAGCTACCCGCGGTAGTTTAAAGATTGTATTTTGGTGTAAACATAGTTGTGGTTCCCCCATTTATTGGCACGGTTGGTAGCAATAATAGAAAAATGGTGTCACTCCTTGTAACAGCTGCGAGGAAGTGACTAGAACGCAAGAAGCATAAGTAGTAGATTATAGGCAGATGTGGTTATAAATAATAGATAGGTAGGTGTGTAGACAGATGGGTGTTTATATGCGCACACACATGAAAAG
>NC_051417.1:22258396-22259474 GCF_015228065.2 Penaeus monodon | reverse complement strand
TGAAATACTTTACACAAAAACCAAACTATGTACAAAGCTTTGTCCTCTGAACATGACACCATCTGGCCAGGACAGGGGGAAAATATAGACCATTAATTAAGTAGGGTTATTTTCCGCTAAATGCAGGCGCCAAGCCCCCCTTTTAAGTAGATATATGAGCTCTTTTCTTATTTTATTTCATATTCTTCATATTACTCCAGGGTCAAATTTTGCTGTAATTGTTTTCATTAGTATGTTTTTTTATATACCTTTTAATACTTCATAACTTTCTAGAATTTTTTGCTGATTATTTTTAAAATTTTGTAACGGAGAAGCAAAGCAATATTCATTTAAACAATATTTTTTACTGACTTTGTGTTCGTATTAGCCATTTCCAATAATCGAAATTCTAGCAAAGCACCACCTTTCATAATTAATGATAAAAAAAAGAGTATATATTATGAGCTTTAAAGGGGAAAAAGAAAATATATATATATAAATGCAAAACCAAACTGCTCCTCCCGAGGTGAGGAGCGAGTTAATGCTCAGGAATTTTACACGTCTTTAGCATTATCAAAATAATATATATATTATATTTTGTTGTTTTTGTGTGTGGTGTGTTGTTTTGTAAGACTGTTTTTCTTCCAAAACGGGGTTCAAAAACCCCCCCAAATGAAAAAAAAGAACGAGAGATCGGGAGGCAGACCAAATTGGGTAAGGAAAAAAAAATGTAAAATAAATTTGCATAAAAAAAAATAGAAAAATAACAAATTTAATAAATTGGAAAAGAAGAAAAACCCAAAATTTTTGCAGAGAAACTGAAACCTTAAAACCTTTTTTTTTTAAAAAATGCTCTTTTATACGTCTTGCAAAACGCAGTCGTAAGTGCCAGGGCTCAGATTTTTTTAATTCAAAAAGCAAATAGTTCCCCTCTTGTGTTAATTTCCCTCTTAAAACCTTACTGGGAAAGTTAAAGGGGTCTAAGCAATCGGGCCTAAGTTTTTTTGGGGAAAACCCTCAGGAAGAAAAACCACCAGGCCCCCCCCACGCCCCCCCTCTATTTTTTTTTCAGTAGGGGAAAAATCACAGAAAAAAAAAA
>NC_051417.1:22258166-22258331 GCF_015228065.2 Penaeus monodon | reverse complement strand
ATCCCACGTGAGTAATAATAACTGTTAAAAATATAGATATGTCCCACAAATTTTCCTTCCCAGGGAAGGATAAGTCTTTTCTTCCCTGTGATAACACCCCATTTCTCAGTCCTCTTATATTATATATATACACACACATACACCACAATATAAAATTAAATAATA
>NC_051417.1:22257696-22257858 GCF_015228065.2 Penaeus monodon | reverse complement strand
GAATAAAAAATAAAAAACAAAAAATTTAATCAAGAACTTTAAAAATTTTTTGTTTTACTTTGTGCCCATAACCGCTATGTATTGTTTTTTTTTTTCACATATCACAAAATGTCTGAGGTTGTGGCTTTTTTCTCATTTTTTTTTTCACTTTTTTCATTTTTT
>NC_051417.1:22257527-22257609 GCF_015228065.2 Penaeus monodon | reverse complement strand
CACTCGTGCGGTCTCGTACGGGCGCTTTTGTGACTGGCAGGGCTTTCCCCACTCCACTGGGAAACCCGAGGTGTTTTGATCA
>NC_051417.1:22256312-22257000 GCF_015228065.2 Penaeus monodon | reverse complement strand
GTTCAAATTTATAATAAAGGATTATTTCGAATAAAACGAATATAAAAGCCCTAAACTCAATTAGAAAAAAAATCCCTTTTTTTGAAATCAAGGTAGAGTCGAACATAGATTTAATTACTTCTATACTACTAACGATTTCGAGAATCCTAGGAAAAACTTTTTTAATTATAAAAAACAATATTTTTTGTCATTTCAAAATATCTATAAATTAAAAAGCCATTCTGATTTTAAAATTTTACAAAAAAGTTGGGGGTGCCTAACTGCAGCGCCCCGAGAGTCACAGGAAGAAGAACCAGATTATTAGCACTTTTTCCTGTATCCGAAAAAAGCTTTTTTGGGTTTTAAGAAACCATAGGCATTCTCAGTGGAACTCGGTTTTTCATTTCCCTTTTTTAAATCTGCAAGCAGGGCAAGCCTTTGCGATTTCACTTAAATAAAAAACCGGCTGCTCAGTCGGTAGAGCACGAACTCTTAATCTCGGGCGGGGTTCGACCCCCACGTTGGGCGCTCTTTTTAGTCTTCTAGATCTAAATTTGGGCCAGCTTCGACTATCCCAGGCAACTTTGGTTCAAAATGCCCCCCGACGAGGAGAGATTGCAATGTACAAATTAAATCATATAAAAGAAAATCCCCCTTTTAAAAAAATAAATAAACCGAAAGTATTCGTCCTGAAATGTCGGGTTTATAA
>NC_051417.1:22254428-22256039 GCF_015228065.2 Penaeus monodon | reverse complement strand
GGACCAAAATTTTTCGCATTTTAATTTCCCCCCCTTAAATTTAACTGCAATTTGGCCTTTCCGTTGTTTTTTATTTTAACAACATACATATCTATATTGTAAATTTTTAAACAAACAAAAACATACAAATTTTTATTATACAATAAGCTATACATATATATGTAAGCATTTTAAAACATACATACATACAATGTGTATTAAGACAAATATTATGGGTATTATCTTATTTTGTATTACATTAAATATATATCATACATACTATATTACATATTAGTACATACACTTTAAAAATGCATAATTAACGATGTAATTTTTTAAAAAAGGGATATACTTGTACATTATATACATGAATACATACATAATTTATTAAAAAAACCCATTTTGTATTTATGTATATATGTCGACTGCGTCTGTGTAAAAAAAAAAATGAGTTTACATGTATTATATGTATATATACACAAATAATATTATATTTTTTTTGGTGGGTTTAAAAGTCATGTTTTTTTCCCTACTAAAAAATAGAGTGGGGAGCAGCTGTGCCTTGTCATAACAAAGACTGTTATGAAGGACTGTATATGTAAAAATTGCTAAAAAAGTCCGTGACTTGCAGTGGTCAAATGCCGCACCATTTTCTTGTGAAAGGACAACTGCAGATTCAGCAATGAAAATTATGGATGTTACTAATCTCAAAAGGATCTATATGCATAAAACAAAAAAATATATAACAAATGCCCCGGGTTTTACCTCTGGACCAAAAGACCAAAAGATTTACGTTTTTTTTATATAAAGCTCGCTACCCCCAGTCGACAGAGCGCGTGCATGAATTCGTTTAGTCCGCCAAGTGTATATCTCACCAGTCGCAGGACCTTTTTTGGCCCCTTTATAAAACGCGAAGAGTCATCGTGTAGAGCCTGATTGTAATTCAAGTTAATTTTCGTCGCATTTAAAAGTATTACTCGAAGTTGAGTGCAAAATGGGAAAGTGAAAAAAACACTCGTTTACCTATCTTTCCAAAATTTTTTTCTAGTTTTGCACACTTAAAAGGGAAATTTTAAAGATGCCAAATAATAAAAATGCAAGGGAACAAGCAAGAAGGCAGAAAGAATGAGGGGGCTTGGAGAGGGGGAAAAAATGAGAGGGGAAATAAAAAAAAGTAATGGAAGGGGACGGGGAGTAAGAAAGGTAAAATTTAAAATACTGAAAAAAAAGGAAAACAAATCAAAAAAACAACGTAACTACAATTACATGTAAGTAATCATAGTACATGCATTTTATTACCTCTGATAGCACCATGAAAATACCTTATATAATTGTAGCTTATACACAAGCAAATATTTCATAAAAAACTTTTCTGGACGCACAGTACATAAAATATATTTATATCTGGACAGTGTGGACACGACCCAAATATTTTACATGAGACTTCGGCGGGATTTGTTAGACCATATTGCCCTAAACACCTTCCTTTTCCCGGGATCTAGGGGCCTGGTGGGTTTGGCTTCCCGAGGTCTTTCCCCCAAGAAACTTAGGCAGATTCTTAGAACCCTAGACTTTTTCCTGAGTAATGTATTTAAAGGGAAAAACACAAGAGGGCACAGTTTACTTCTGAAT